>NC_061119.1:129723791-130329691 GCF_002878395.1 Capsicum annuum | reverse complement strand
GGATCCAACAAAGCATACACATCAAACTAAAATATACGAAGCACACCAGTAACAACATCGGGAGAGTCCTCCTATTCTTGGCGGGAGATAAAGCATAGAATCTATTTTGGCACTGCCCGCCAGTACTGCTAGAAGAGGCGCTCTGAGCTGGGGCTGGGTGAGTCCCTGGAACTTGAGCACTAACAGTCTGAGTCTGGGTCTGAGGGCGATAGTCACGACGCCCTTGTCCATCCTGTGGACAATCTCTAACTCTGTGACCCATGTCACCACACCAAAAATAACCCCTCTTCTCACCCCAACACTTACCCGAATGAGCCCTACCACACTTAGGACACAGGGGAGGATTTGGCTTACTGCCAGCACTGTACTGGGACCTGGATGCATATGACCTACTACCTTGCTCCTGCCTACCTCTAGGAATGGGAGAACTAGCAGATGATGATGCTGGCATAGACGAACGATCCTGCTACTAAGGGCGACTCCGTTCCTACGATCTATCTGACCCTGTCCATGCTGCTCGAACCTAGCTCTCTTATTCCCTCTTATTCTATCTCTTTCCTTAATCTTGTCTACCTCAATCTGTTAGGCATGAGTCATCAGCCTAGAAAGATTCATCTCACTTTTCAGCATAGCAAACCTACACTTCTTAACCATATAACTAGACACTCCAGTCACAAACTTACTTATACTAGCCCGATTATCAGCCACTAAGTTAGGAGTATACTTGGCCAACTGATTGAACTTTAGACAGTACTCCCTAATAGTCATAGAGCCCTGTCGCAGGTTCATAAACTCTTCCATCTTTGCCTCCCTCATCTCCAAAGGGAAAAACTTATCCAGGAATGCATCCTGGAACTCTTACCAAGTCATAGGGACAACTTCCTCACCTTTACCTTTCCTTCAAGCAACAACCCATTCATAAGCAAGGTCTTTCAACCTATACGCAGCCAACTCCACACTATCTTTCTCAGATACATGCATCACCTGAGTAATCTTCCACACCTCCTCTAAAAACAATCGTGGATCTTCATTAAACTTGGACCCATAGAATTCCAGCGAATTCATCCACATAAAGTCACGGATCTTGGAAGTAGCTGAATCACCTCCCTGCTATTGTCGAGCCGGGGTCGGGTTGGCCTGAATATTTGCAGAAATAGCTTGGGCCAGCGCCTGAAAGGCTTCCCAAAATTCAGTATGAGACACATTTTTATTTAATGGCTCAGCGGATTGAGGTTGTTGACCATTATTATTTCTTCTCGCTCGACGTGGAGGCATATTTCTGAAAAAAAAGAACACAAATCAATAGCAGAGAGAGAAACTTTAAGCACGATAGACTTCTGAAAGAAAGAATCACACTTTTTCCTAACATGTGTTGTAGCCTCTTGCTCATAGATGTGGCGCGCTATACACCAATGATCAAGACTCTACTTAACGCGTCTTGTCAGACTCTCTAGGATACCTTACAACCTTAAGCTCTGATACCTAGTTTGTAACTCCCCGAAAAACGGTTCTCGAAGCGTCACACGGTGCTTAAGGCTATGAGTAGCCCCAAGCTAACCCTTTGAGCCATTTTTATTCAGTTCAACACAAATCAATGGGTTTCCATAAATAACCCTCAAATATCAACAGAGTAATCATTATCCAAGAATAAAAGAATTTCAGAAAGATAACAAAATATGACTTATTAGTCAACTCCCAACTTCTATACTAGTCTAACAAGCCTCTAAGAAAATCAATAAAACCAGCGAGTCATTGAGACATGCCCCAACTGACTCATGCTTAGTTATCAAATGTAAATAATTTTGTGAAACCAACATCAGACATTACGTCCTCAGAACATGAGGACTCACCACAACAGAGGATGTAAAACAGCATACTCAAAGAATCACTGTCAAACTTGGAACTGAGCACTTGAACCTATATTCTGAGAAAATGCAACCCACATTCGAAGACGTGGGTCAGTACCATGGAAAGAAACCGAGTATATAGGGGTGTATGCAGTTGTATAAACATTATTATCATAAATATTTATAAGAAATATGCAGGATGTATGAAAGACTCACATAGCCCAAAAAAATCATCATAATCATGAGAGGATGAAATAAGTACAATAACACAGGTGAGTAATCATATAATTTGTCAATCACTTTAAGTTCATCAAGAATATCAATTCTCATAATGTAAATATCATTTAAATCTTTTGAAAGAATAACTTTCACAATTCCACTTTCAAATCACTTCACCATTCACCATAGACACAAGGAAATACACACACACTGGCAGATCCTATAACCAACATAAACCATGTAAGCTACATGGAGTCCAACGTACAATCCACGTTGGGGAGAGCCGTCTTATCCTTGCCATCAGAGTAGGACTATCGATATCAAATCCACATAAACTAGTGATCACTATATAAATTAGCCTTAGGCTCACTCCTACGGGGGCACGTAGTTCTAAGAAAGTAAGGTCTCTTTATACCTCCCACTCGGTGCTAAAGATTTCTCCCGGACTTAGCTCAGATCATTTCAAAGACAATCCATAACAAAACAATTTTAGTAATATATAAATATACATCGGGAGCCATCATGCTTCCCATCTATCAAAATCAACCAGGTTGTGGATTTTCTTTCACGCTCGAGTTCAAAACAACTTCATTAAAACCAAAAGGTCAAATCATTCAAAATATCTCAAATATTCAACATCAATGTGCTTATAACACACGCTTTCTAAAAAAACATAATTTCCAATGGGGATTCACGACCCAAATATCAAAATTATGATAAATATCATTCAAGATTCATGCTTTATATCTCCACACATGTAAATTCATCTTTTAAAATCATAAACATCAAGATTTCATAATAATCATCATAAGATATGGGTTCATGCTTCAAATTCAGAAAAATCAAATAAAAATCATACCTTTGTAAAGAAAATTACTTTTGGGCACAAGAACGAAAGAGAGTTCTTATTGAAAAATCCCATATACCTTGAATGATGAACTTTAGATCAATACTTATTTTTTAGATGTTAATCGTGCCTTTGAATGATAGTTCTTGGAATTTTTGAACTAGGAACTTGGAATCTTGAATAAATTTGCAGAATTAATGGTGAACTTTGGAGGTTCTTTAAGTTGGATGTAGGAGCTTAGGGTTTTCTTTTTGAGGGAAATTTGATGAAATATAACATATAATGCTTCTTATAGGCTTTAATATAGAATTTATATGGATTTTGGGTGAGGGGGAATGACCAAAACGCCCCTAAAAATTAAAAAAACTCTCGAATTTGTCCTTTGGTGGACTGTTTTGATAGTCTGAAGTAGATCAACCATAACGTTTTACTCCGATATCCAAATTGGATGAAACCTATTTCATTAGAAAGAGGACTCTCATATATTTCCATTGATATATAGTATCTCACCTAGATCATTGTGTACGAGGAGCTATGATCATTTGAAGTTGACCCAAAAGTTCATTTTTGATAGGCTGAAGTAGATCGACCATAACTTTTTGCTCCGATAGACAAATTGGATGAAACTAATTTCATTGGAAAGAGAACTCGTAGAGCTTTCCATTGATATATAGTAGATCAACCAGATTATTATGTAAAAGGAGTTATGATTGTTTAAAGTTGGAGCAAAAATACATCAGGCCTCAGTACTTTTTCCTGCACGTTTTACTGTTCACTACTATTCATGGTTCGATCGGAATGTTCATAACTCATCGCTCGGGTGTTTGTTTTGGATGATCCATATATCGTTGGAAAGCTTATTCAATACTCTACAAAATGGTGGGTCATAATCTAAGACATTCCTTACGAAAAATTTATAATTCATTCTAGAAGATAGAACCCAACACATTTAAGCACAAAATTTCAACAAAAAATTTCTTGGGGTATTACAGTGTTATTTTCATAAATATACTTGGGAATTTTAAGAATAATACTACAATCTGTTTGATAGTAGCATAGACATGAAGTCATGTATGGATAAATACTTCCTGAAACTACCAGGATTTTGGGCTGGTTATTTCAGAGAAGAATATGTTAAAGAGGATCAAACAAGAGATTCATACGGAAAAAAAATTCATTCCTTAATCAAAGAATTAGCCAGCTTTGTATGTTACATAATATACAAAGAAAAGACAAAAGAATAAACACCTAAATTTGCTGTGAAGATACAGAAGCAGCCTCACAATAGAGATGTCATGAAAGAAATTCTTTAAAAGGAAAAAAAGCAAAGGATTAATCAAAAGAAAAAATATTTTCAAAAATAAATATGTACCAAGTAAAAGGTGTTTTAAAAGTGTAAAAATTTCAAAAGGAAATCTACAGACAAATGTAAATGCGACAATTATGGAGAAGAAGGCCACAAAAGTTATGATTGTAACAAAAAGAAAGTTAAATCTCTAAAATAGATAGACAAGAAATTGATTCTGACTTAAAGTCAATAACATCTATCAAAAGTGGAGACTTTTATGTAGAACTCAATGAAGAATTCTCAGATTCGAGTACTGATTTAGAAGAATAAATCAAGAAATTGAGAATCTTGAGGAAATCATATAGGTTGTCGAAGTTGAAGAAGATCAACGAGGATATGCTTTAAAAGCAACATTCAATGGAGAATTATTAAGAAAAATCCAAGGATTAAAATTTAACCTTAGGACTGAGGATAGTCTATTCAGTAAGTTACAAAGAATTTTTTCAAGAAATAGAATCTCATATCACGAATATCAAGAAATTAAAAAAACAATAGAGATTACTCAAACCACTGTAAGACATAAGCTTAACCTATTAACAAAGCCAATGATCGACCAAATCCTAAGAAAAAATCCAGAAAGAAAAAGAAAGAAGATGAATTAAGTTCATCTTGGAGGAATCTAAATAATGGTAAAATTCACCTTCAAAGAAGGAATTAATTGTCCAGTAGTCATCAACTTTTCAGGCGAAACATTCATTAATACTAGAGAAGGAAACCTAGAAATTGTTGAAGGAAATTTGGCTTACACCAAATTATTATTTACCTACTATCTAAGGTATTGTATCTCACTGAAAGATGCTAACTTTAATGAAGCCTTAAGTCTTCATTTTCAGGTAAAAAAAGATAATTTATTCAAACCAGGTAACCATATTATGAGCATATATTATCAAGCTTTATATACAGTTACCAATTCAAATTATGAAAATGTCTATAAAAATAAAAGCTTGGTCAAAATTGATCAAGAATGTGAAAGGATAGCCAGAATAGTTGAAGCAGAAGTTCAACCAGCAGAGATCCCAAGTGAATATGAAATTCAAATTGGAAGAGCCCTAGAAATAGGAAGTTCAAATACTTCAATTCCAAGACTCTCAATAGAATATGGAAATAATTCCATACAAAAAGTTAATTCTATTAGATTTACCAATTAAAACTCTAACAACATTACTAAAGTTTCAGGAAAATTCTTTAATGAAAGTGACTGAAACAAACAAACCATCCTAATTCAGTCAGAATCTTCAGTAAACCATGTCAAGGAAAGTATCCTAGATGGTTTAAGCCCATATGAAGGTATCCCATACCTTTATAAATCATTTAACCTCTACTCCACTACCATTCTTTTTCTTCTTCCTTGTTCCTCCTTACTTTTCCTTCAAGGTCTCTATTTATTTAGGTAACAGATCTGCTACTTTAGCCACCTGATTGATATTTTCTTCAAGATCATTCTCATCAAGGTCTTCCTTTGTATGATTACTACTTTTCAATAAGTTCTATAGCTTCATTGCTATGGGTGTGATCCCCTTTAATACCATCAACTCCTGTAACTCTTCATCATATACCTGTAATTGTATTTTTTCATCCTCTTCTTCCTGTATATACTGATCCCTATTAGTTTGTAATATCTTCCCCTTGCTACTATCTTCTCTTGGATCTAATATTTCACTTAGCTTATTCTATTCCTCCACTCTGTTGTGAACTTCTGTACTATTATTCTTTGCATCCCTATCTACTGCCTCCTGAGTTATTTGCTTTTCATCATTTGACTTATCCTCTTGACTAACTGCTTTGCCTTTACCAAAACTTCTAGTAACCCAATCTTTTGTACTAATCTTATCTCCCCCTTCCTATTTGTTTGTTTCAGTATTTCCTTTCTTGTCATTGTTGTTATCATCCTTGTTATCTATATCTTCAAGAGCTGCAAAAGTATTGGATATCTATATTTCCTTTTCTTTTTCCTCTTTCAACTTACTCATAATATGACCAAATCTATCATTCTTATACCTATTTTTCCAAGTAAGCCACTGATGATTAGTAGTGATCCCTCTCCTTGCATTATTCTGATTATGAGATTGATTCCTCTGAATATTATTCTCTTTGTCATTCATCTTTGTTTCTGCCTCCTTCATTTTGTCCTTCTGTTTGTCATATAACTCTGGATATCTATTTCAGCAGTTTTCTTCATCATGTCCTTGTAAACAATACTCTGTACAATACATTGGCAGATAATCATACTGAATTTGAACCCATTTAGATTTAATTAACCCTATAGCTTCATTCTCTTCATTTATTCAAATCCTTTGAGGTAATTTTGCTACTCAGTCAACCTCCACTTTCACTCGTGCACAGCTAGGTCTAGTGTGATTTTTAGTAGTCATATCAACAATAAGTGGTTTGCCAACTGCTGAAGCAAGAGAAAAAATTGCATCGTTTGCAAAAAACTTAGAGGTAAATTTGGCATTAAGATCCAGGCTACTGCAACTGTAGTTTTGATATTCGGTTCAAACCATGGATCCTACTTCAATGTCCTCATCTGCCAGTATTTATCCATTGAACCAATGTAAGAAGCTGCAGTTGACAATAATTGAACATAGTCCTCAAACATCTCCAGCCTTAATAATATATGTCTTTCATCCAATACTCCAATAGTATATTTACCCTTTATACTGCATTGATTTGGAATGATTTTACGTAAAACTTCAATATGCGGTTTACCATATGAAAATTTATCAATTATAGCAAACTGTAAATTCTCTTGCATAATAAGATTTTGCACTTCTGATGATTTTCACGTAATAGTAAGCTCTCCATGCAACATAACAATAGATTTAAGAGGAACCCTACTATTAGTTATATCCACCACTTTAGGCTTCAATAGATCTGCATATTTTTTATTTCCATCTCCTTTTTTACTGTTCTGAATACTGTCCTCAATACTTCAAATGTTACTATTATCTGGTAGGATAGTCCCACCAGCTATGGTGGCCATATTGGCCGGAACAGCTAATTTTGGTAATTAAATCCTTTGAATCGAAAAAGAGCAAGCAAAGATTCGCATCTTTCTAAGACATTTAAAATTCAAGGATGCAATAATACACCTTGGCAAATATTTTTCTAAAATTAACTTTTCTAAAATATTTTAGGCCTTAACATAATTTATCAAAATAGTTTTAAGTTAATATAAGTCAATAAAATAGATCATGTTAGAACCACGGGACTTGAGGGGTGCCTCGCACCTTCCCCTTGGTCAACAGAATTCCTTACCCGATCTTCTATTTTCTCAGACCAAATATAAAGATTTATTTCCTTTTGATTAGGAATTCAATAAGGTGACTTGGAACACCACAATTCAATTTCAAGTGGCAACTCTGTAATTAAAATAATCCCAACTCAAAATCGTTACTTTAATTGAAAAATTCTCCGACTTCGATCCTTTCGAGCGAAAAAAGGGTGTGACACGAAGAAAATAATAATAGGAGCAACAGAGGCTTTGACCCACTTTTATGAAAGTGAGACTCAATTTTGTCTGTCACCTAATACTTTTGAATCTCACACAAAATAAAATTACTAAGTAATAGACTTAAAAAATATAAGAAAGAAAATAAATAACAAGAAAAAAATAATAGAAACAATAGAGACTTGGGGCTTTGGGTTGTAGGTGATAAAAGAGTTTTAAAATGAGGTGTAGGTTACACAAGTCTTAATAATTGAGTGGAGGTGACAATTACTTTATTATGGATTAAGAAAGTTGGGTAAGTTTGAGAATAGTCTAGAAGTTTTTAAATTTACACTTTAATCTAAATATTTACCCAGTATAATGGGAAACGAAGGGGAAAAGGTGTCTTTCTCTCTCTTCTCATCCATTGTTGTTTTCTCTTTCTTAGTAGTTTTTGTTGTTCATTGTTGCTGATGCTTTATTCATTATCTTCTGCTTCATTATCATCATCTTCTACTTCATTATCATCTTTATCTTCTTCTTGTTGATCAATTACTGTTGTTGTTGTTGTTGTTACCACTACTATTGCTATTTAACCAATTTCTTAGGTCAAATTTTATTTCGTACATCACTTTTCACTTTGGCATTACTTCATAGGAGACTTTGGTAAGTCAAATTATGATTTTTAGTTGAATTTGTCATCTGGGTAACTGCTATTGTGCTATTTTTCAACAATAGATAGCTTGCAAACATGAATGCAACATATTTAAACAAATTTGTTTCAACGGAAGACTCATATGTTGGATTTATGTTCATGGTTTTATAGTACCGTAACATGAATCGAACAGATGGGTCATCTGTTACAACTATGACCCATCTGTTGGAATAGATTAGTTATCTGGTACAACCTGATAAAAATTTGTTACAACAGATTAGTAACCTATTGCAACAAAACCTGAACCCGATTCCAACAGACGTGTTGTCTATTGCAATAGGGTAAATATCTATTGCAACAGATTATTAACCTGTTATAACAGAACCTGAAGTTGATTCCAATAGATGGTAAATATCTATTGCAACATATTAGTAACCTGTTGCAATAGAACCTGACCTTAATTCCAATAGATCTTCGTCTGTTGCAACAAGTAAGTCATCTGTCTCAACAGGTTAATTATCTGTTGCAACATGTCACTCATTTATTGGAATCAGCTTTAAAGGTGCCTCAGTATTGTAGAATCAATCCTAACAGGCGCTTCATCTATTGCAATAGATATATAGTTTGTTGCAACATATGATTCACCTATTATAATAGATGGCTCATTTATTGAAATCAGCTTCAGGAGTGTAACATGAATCCCAACAGGTAAGTAATCTGTTGCGACTGATTACATATCTGTTGGGATTCATTTACGGCACTATGAAATCACTATTAACTTTATTTTAACAAATGACTTTATTTAGGTACCACTAATAGAGGGATCAATAACAATAGGGGTAGACTGTCATGGTCAATAGATCGAGAAGAGCAATTGATATGTATGGCATTGGAAGAAGGGTGAAATGCTAGAGACGATAGCTATAACAGTCCAAAGTGATGTTTTGTATGATGATTTTATGAACTTAATCATTAGCTATTGTGGACTAAATTATCAACTAGAAGAATTCGTTATCAGCTACATGCACAGCTCCTTTGAAAATCAGAGGGTACTGCCTTTCAAGATAACCGATCAGGTTTGGTTGCATGCTTATCTTAGTGATTCATCTAGGCCAGTGTTAAGGGTGTACGTGGTTAAAAAGATAAGAGAGAATAAGAACCAAAACATAGAAGAAGAACAACAATAATAAATCTTTGATGATAGGTTGGATGATCTAGACATGAATATTCCAAATGATGATCAAACACCTACACTCGTTGATGCGATCGATACGGTGTGAAGTTCTTTTCAATCAACACAGCCTGGAAATCTTTAAGACGATGGGACTGACTTTTTCAAAGGAATTTCATTCAAGGGAAATAATGAATTATCTACCACTTTATTTATTTCTTGCTTGAAAAAAGATTTCAAAATAAAGAAGGTGATTAATTCGAGCAGTGTCTTTAGCTACAATAAGCTAATTCGAATTGCAAGTGGTGGTTGAGAGTGGTGAAGTACGTAAGTTCTGACAGATTCGTCATTCATAAATATAAAAAGGATCACACGTGTGGTTCAGAGCGCATCCCGGGCCAAAATCCTCACACCACGGCAAAGGTCCTCGATGAATATTTCAAGAGTTGTTTCCCCGATGGCAAAGGCCATTCTACAAGGGTTATGACTAGTTAAATCCTTATGTAATTGGGTGTACTGGTTATTTATTAGAAGATATATACGGCCACGGGGATTTCCAAGGGCTTGGTTAGGGGGACACATGAGCATGGGTATGTAGTCCTGGATGCCTGCCATTACATGATTGAGTCCACAAATCCCGGAAGTAAGACAACATTGCATGTTGATGAAAACAGAAATTTCAAGTACTTTTTTGTATCCTATGGTGCTTGGATTCAAGGTTTTTGATATTTGAGAAAAGCCATAAACGTCGACGGTACCTTCTTGAGGAGCAGGTATAATGGAGTTCTGCTAGCGGCGGTGGCATAGGATGCGGAGAATCACCTCTTTCCTATCACTTTTTATGTAGCGGACAAGGAATGTGATGCCTCTTATGGATTTTTTTGAACAACTACGAAGCTACGTCGAAGATACCGAAGAGTTATGCTTTGTTTTGGATAGGCATCCAAGTATTCCAAAGATGAGTTCAATTTTTTCACTTTAGCTTACTTTGTCTGTTGCATCGGACATCTTGGAGAGAACATTCGGACCAACTATCACAACGAAAGGGTCGTGACCTTTTTATATAGAGCAGCTAAAGCATATAGTAAGGATGAGTTTTTAGACCATTTCAATTAAATGACGGATGTGAATCCCAAGGTAGCAGAACTTCTCGTATGTGTCGGTTTTGTGAGATGGGGTCGAGCATTCTGTCAGGTAAATAGGTGCATTCCTATCAATTTAATGTTTTGTTTGAGTTACAAGTTTAGTATGAAGTCGTACTAAGTAATTCTTTTGTATAGGTACAATATTATGACATCAAACATAGCTGAATCAGTGAATTCATTGTTTGGCGATGAAAGTGAATTTCCCATCAAGGCTATGTTTGAAGTAATAAACAAGAAGTATGGACAATTTTTTAACGAAAGACATGTGCAGTTCAAGGCCCCAAAAAGAACCTGATTTGTTCTCGAAATCAAAAAAATAATATCAACTAACATAAATTTGGGGAATAGGTTATTATCTCATAAAATAGCAGATTACAAATTCAGTATCACCAGTCATGGTGATGTTGCCACGGCCAATCTTCAAACAAGATCTTGTACGTGTAGAGTTTTTGACTTGGAAAAAATACCATGCCTACATACCATGGCAGTGTTTTGAGCTCAATACGATCCAAAATATGGACCTAAAGTTTACGAGAACTCCTCTCAATATTATTCGATGGAAAAATATGAAATGACATATAGTGGGCATATTACTCCGGTGCGTCCCAAAAAGTCTTGGGTTGTTCTTGCAGAGATTTTGGGGAGATTAATACTTCCTCCATATAACCCAAGCACTATCAAACCGGGAAAAAAGTCATATAGGAGGAGGCGTGGAGTCGGAGAATTATTTTCATCAAGAAGAAACAAGTGCTCCGTATATAAGCGCGCTGGCCACGAAAAAACTAATGCCCAGATCGTAATCCACCATGATCGTTGTAATTGCAGAAACTTGGTTGTTGTTTGTTGTGGACTTTTATATATTTAACTCATTGTTGTGAACATAATGTTATCATTTATTATATATAAAATATCTTTTTAATAACTTGTGCATCAATAAAAAAGAGGCAAAACGTGAACTAAATAATACAACAGACCACAATTATTCTCATAAGATTAACTATCTGTGGCAACAGATGGACATTAACTGGAAGAACACAACACAATTCCATCAAACTAGAATGTTTTCCTCCAAAAGATGACAAATCTGTCGCAATAGATGGATAATCTATTGACAGAAACCCAACCGATGACCAATTTATTCCAACACATGGTCCATTTGTTGAAATAACTCAAAAGCCAAAATTTTTATTGCTACTGGATTCAAAATTTCTTCTTACCTCCAACTGTCGATATGTTAACATGTATGTTCAGAAGAAATAGATAAAATGAAAATTGAATAAGAATTAGAAAGCCAAAGTCGACTAAAAATAATTTTTTCAATTTTTTCATAAAACAAAAATAAAATAAATTAGGTATAGATTCGATATACAAAAAATTAAAATACATACTCTAAAAGAAAAAACACATTCTAATTATTATAATCATCATCATCATCATTAATGATAGCTAGCCAGTAAACTCACAGCAGCAGGGCCTTCATCAGCCTCTGCATCTCTCTGAACATCGTCGCTCTCATGACGACCAACTCCTTATGTAGGTCATTAACCCACCTATGAAGTTTTCACACTGTGTCATGCAAAATATCAATGTCCCAAATAGGATCAGCCATATCTAGAACACGCATGAATTGACAAATGTAAATAAAAGAGTTCAAATGTAATACAACGTATACTACAAACTGGTAGATTTACACCAGAAAAAAACTTACCTCAATGAGAAAGGAATATGATCTTTGAAGAAAAGTGGTTGATGACGTCACACGAAAAGAAAAACTGCAAGAAATAAATAAAGTTTAGAAGAATGAAGATTAAGGAGGGACCTATTTATAGAGGATTGAATCTGGATGTGTAATGACAAAAGGCACGTCTGTTCAGCACAAAAGGCACGTCTGTTCAGCACAAAAGGCACGTCTGTTCAGCTCCATTATATTAATTACATCCAAACTGGTGGCAATTTATTTTTCTATGAAAAGTCACAACTTCTTCTTTTACATTAATACTTCTCACCTTTTTAAAATGGTTTGAGACTTGATAACAGCCGGCAACAGATCATATATTTATCGCAAACAATTTAGCATCTATTGCAGTAGTTGGTCTGAATGTGCAACAAATGGTATTTCAAAATAGATTTATCATTTGTTGCAATAGATAGTTTGTATGTGCAACAGATGACACATCTGTTATAACATATATATTATCTGTTGTGACAGATGGACCATCTATTGGATAAGATATTTTTATTTTTTATAATAGCTGATTCATCAGTTATAATAGATAGAGAATTCGGCTCATCAATTATTTTAAATATGTTACATAAAAAGTCACGACTCTTCACATCTTTTTTAATAGTCATCACATGCGTGCAGATGAATTAACATTGTCTGGTCTTTTGCAATTGATTTACCATCTATTGCAATATATGGATTATCTATTGTGAAAGATGGATCATATGCTGGAGGATATATTCTGCTTTCTTCCAACAGCTGATTCATTTGTTGTAATAGATAGAGATTTCGATTCATTAGGTGTTTTGAATGTGTTAAGATAAAAAGTGATGACTTTTTACACCTCTTTTTTAATAGTCATATCATGCATACAGATGAATAAACAACACAATCTGACATGTCCTGATGGGGTAGAAAAAATAAGGTATGTGCAATGGATCCACTTTTATGCGTGGGAGTTATGTATATTATTGATAAGGCTACCATGACTAACACACATAAAGTTCAATGATTTTGTTAATGCAGTTTTTTATCGATTAGACACTAATCCTTCAAACAAGATCTGCATTGTATAGTTTAGTTTGATAGGTGCAAACTGATAAGGCCAAAGGGTTCCAAGATGGTGGTGTCGACACCCCATTACAATTTAATGACGGTTTATGGTCATGTTTTTGTGTCAAGTTTGGGGAAGGGTTCAAGTGTTTGGCAGCAGTGTAAATATCCAATAGTAATTGGACCGATTTTAATGGGTCAATAGACTTCTTAAAACTCCTTTGAAGCCTCGCACTATAGCGAACAATGATGGAACTAATAAAAATTTCCTTGGTCCAAATTTATATGGATGAATTATTGGAGGAAACTATTATACAACACAAGGTGCTTGGAAGAATACCTATGCGGAAAGGGGGAGGTGGAGAAGGCCATATATCATCTCAGACCTTGTTTAAGAGGAAACACAGTGAAGCAAGTAAGAAACTTCTAGAGAATCTGGCCAAGGAAATTGACATGAGAAACGGAAAAACTGGATGAGCTTCAAATATGGAAGTGTATCCAAATATAAAAATCCATCAGTCATTGAAGAAAAAAGAAGAATGGTCCACAGACTGGAGTTAGACACTTGGCTAGACAATGCAACTAGCGAGCGCGGCCTCAATGAAGACTCTCACAAAGTGCAAGACCAGAACTCTAAAGAAGAAGCTTCACGAGCACAGAAAATTAGTAAAATTGTGAGTCAAAATTGAAACCTGAACCAACAACTCCAGAATCAAAAATAAGGGAAGCCAAGGCCTTAATTTCTGAAGTCTAACATTAATGCCATGCCTTCTATTTGTAGATATTATTAGGTCAGTGGCAGTAGAAACAAAAAAGTCTGAAGTTGGGCAGAAATCATATGCCTTATTGTTTCCACTACCTTTTACATGACCAGAGCCATAAACAGGAGGCAGGGGATGCAAGTTTAACTTGAGAAATTTCCACTTTAGCTTGATCCCATATTTTTAATTCAGGAGTAGTTGGTTCAGGTTTCAATTCTGACCGATAATCTTATCACCTTTCATGCTCACAAAGCTATTTTCTTAGAGTTCTGGTCCTGTATATTGTGGGTCTTTATTGAGGCCACGTTCGCTAGTTGCAGTCTCTAGCAAAGTGACCAGCTCCAGTCCTCTTGACCATTCTTCTTTTTCTTCAACAACTGATGGATTTTCATTTTTAGATACAGTTTCACAGTCGCAGCTCATCTAGTTTTTTCATTCTTCATGTCAATTTCATCAGCCAATTTTGCTACACTTTTCTTTCTACCCTGTGTTTCCTTTTAAACAAGGTCTGAGATAATATATGGCTTTCTTAACCCCCCTTCTTGTACGGGTATTCTTCCAAGCACCTTCTGTTGTATAATAGTCTCCTCCAGCAACCTATCCATATAAATTTGGACCAGGGGAATTTCTATTGGTTCCATCATTGTTTGCTACAGTGCAAGGCTTTGGAGACCTTACAAAAAGCCCATTGTTCCACTAAAATTGGTATAATCACTATTGGATATTTACACTGCTACCAAAAACTTGAACCCTGCCTCAAACTTGACATAAAAACATGAGCACAAACTATTATTAAATTGTAACAGGGTATCGACACCGCCTAATTGATCCCTCAGCCTTACTAGTTTGAACCTAACAATCTTAACTGTAAAATCTCATATCTTGTTTGAAAGATTAATGCCTAATAGGTAAACAATAAACACTCACAAAATTATTGTACTGGATGTGTGTTTTTACGATAGGTTGATCAATAATACATACCTCCCACATATAAAGTGGTTTCATCTGCAAGTAACTTATTCATCTAAACCCATCTTTACTCTAGCCTTTAATGTTGGTCAGGCAAAAGTGGATCCAGTTTCACTTCCTTTTATCTGCAAATAAGATAAATACATTTGATGTCAAACAAGAGAAGAACAAAGCCAACATTACAAAAGGGTAATACAAAATGGAGTGAATCAATAAATGACCAATCTGATGTAAAAGATTACCCATCTATTTAAGCGATGAGGCATCTGTTGCAACAGATAGATGACATGTTGCAATAGATGATTCATCTGTTGGAATAAATTAAACACCCTTGCTACTAGTTTGATTTCTTAAAACAATTTCTCCGTCTGTATAAAAGGGTAACATAAAATTGAGTGAATCAACAAATGACCAATATGATGCAATAGATTACCCATCTGTTCAACCGATGAGTTATCTGTTGCAACAGATAGATGACATGTTGCAACAGATGGGTCATCTATGGGAATAAATCAAATCAACCTTTCTACTAGTTTGATTTTCTTCAAGCAGTTGCTCCGTCTATTCCAACAGTTGATTCATTAGTTGCAACAGTTGAGGAAACTATTGCAACACCACCACCAACAACATCAACAACAAAGAAACAACACCATATGTTCCAACACCATCAATAACTCAAATACCACATGTTCCAACACGACCACCACCCCCAACAACAGCACCACCAAAGTAACAACAAAAAGATATAAAAAAAAACTAAACTGACAATAAGGCTTTTTAAGTTCTCCCAATAGATAACTTTTTTCACATATTTTAATAAAAACAACGGTTCATTCATTTAAGACTTAAAAGTCACCTTTCCTTCAATTTTCTCAATAAATAGGAAACTGGTAATAGGTAAATCATTAATAGCAACAGATGTAAATATCTAGTTTAAATGACATAGAAGGAAGAAGATGAGATGGAAAGAGCTACAGTGAACCATACCTGTAATGTCAAAAAATCAAAGGGATCAGAACAGCCAGTTCAGTCGAGAAAAGATATTGATCGATTGAGATCCGAAAGGATCCTCATCTGAAAAAAGAGAGAAAAGATAGAAAAAAGGAAAGAAAGAGAATTGAGAATAAAGAAGAGAGAGAGATGAGTTGAGTTTCTCGTCTCAAGTTTATAACTGAAGGAGAGAGTATTCTACTCCTTCAGTTACATATTAGTTGAGTTGGCCCCTATACACTTGGCACATACATTAAGAATAATATTTATTAGGGGTCTATGCTTTGAAAATATAAATTTGAATTTATACAACTTGTTAGTCATTTAATGATAAAAATATTATTGGAAGAACATATTAAAATCCTCTTGATTGCATCATTGGGAAAACTAAATTAAAACAAATATTTTTAGAAAGAGGGTCAACTAAAATGAAATAGAGGGAGTAGATATGGGTTTTAAATATTCATTAATAACTTTTGAGGGGCACGAAGAGACGGTGACATTGAAAATACCAAATAAGACTACCCACTAAGGAGATTTTTGATTTATCCAAGTAATATTTTTTACTGCCTTAGTATTTTATCTTTTTTATCTTGGACAGGAAATACCTAAATTGCTTTAAAAAAGGATCTTAAAACATCAAAGTCATACTTTACTACAAATGAAAAATTCTGTTTGAACATTTCCAAAGCTTGGTCATCTGTCGCAACAGATGGCAGTGCCTATTTTATAATTTATAACAGATGAGTAATATGTTGGAATAGATGACTTAATCTGTTTGATTATATCCAATAGAAAAAACATCTGTTGTAACAAATTACACATTTGTTTTATATAATTTTAATTGAGTTCACATGTTAGACTAATACCTTAATTGATTAATCTAGGACTAGGGACGAGTTCTCATAGGGTCAACTATAACTTCAATTGAGTCTTTTCGTAATTGCATAATGAGACGATATTGTGTTACTCCTGTCCAGAGTCGTCAATCGAGCACTCTGAGCTGAACCGATTCTTATTACCTCATGTTTTCAACTAATACCTTAAATGATTAATCCAGGACTAGGGACGAGTTATCATAGGATCAACTACAACTTCAATTTAGTCTTTTGGAAATTGCATGATGAGACGATATTGTGTTCTTCCCGACCAGAGTCGTTGATTAATCTAGGACTAGGGGTGAGTTTTCATAGGGTCAACTACAATAGATGTCATCGCCTATTTGATAATTTACAATAAATGGGTAATCTGTTGCAACAGATGACTTAATCGATTTGATAATTTACCATAGATTGGTAATCTATCGCAACAAATGACTTAATACGTTTGATACTTTACAACAGATGGGTAATATGTTGCAATAGATGACTTAATTTGTTTGATTATATCCAACAGAAAATACATCTGTTGCAATAGATTGAATATTTATTTTTATACAATTTCAATTGAGTTCATATATTAGACTAACACTTAATTAATCTAGGACTAGAGGTAAGTTCTCATATGGTCAACTACAACTTTAATTGAGTCTTTTGACAATTGCATGATGAGAAGGTATTGTGTAACACCCCAAAATATCATCCCGAGATGCCACATGGCGCCCAAGGTCACACGTAGCCTCAAGCTAACCCTTTAAACCAAAACACTAACCTTGGGTTCCAACACAATAACACACACGCTACGCTAAGGATATATATATAAGTACATATCATATCACATCGCACATGGCATGGAATATCGTTAGAGTGTACATATATGGAATGTTTATACACAAACCAACCCAATAATACACTAGTCTGACATAGCCTCTATACAGCAAAATCAACGAGCCATTGGGACAAACCCCCAACTGACTCAACAGTCCAAAGGGATCACAAAACAACAGCACCAAAACTAGCAACTTGGTCCTCGAACCATGAGGACTCACCACTAAAGGAACATAGATGCAGTACTCGGATATCACTGTCGCGGATGGGGCTGAGTACCAGAACCTACATCATGGTAAGAATGTAGCCCATAGAGAAATATGTGGTTCAGCACAAGATAAGTACTGAGTATGTAGGGGCACTTGCAAAATATAAATAATATCATAAGTTTCGTAAAAACATACATACGGACCATAATGACACACCTGGCTTGAGTGACATTGAATCATGCAACTCATAACGTCTTAGATAGGAAAAATAGGAGAAAAAACTCATAAATCATTATAGATCATCATAGGCAACTTGATTTACCACATCAAAACTCGGAGTGACTTGGTATTTCAATAAACATGACTCTTATGGATAGGGGAGTTTCCTATAACCGACAACCCCACGTGAGCTACGCGGAATACCAATATTTGAAACCCCCGTTGGCGGGAGCGTCATACTCTTTGCCAGGGAGTACGACCATAAAACTGTAATAATCACAATCGGGCTCTCTGGCCAATAATATCATTATCAAACAACCCTACGATGGCACATAGGTTTGGGAAAATACCAAATTTCCCTCTCAGTGCTAAGTACTACTCCCCGATAAGCTCAGAACGTGTTAGGAAATCCACCACAATATCACAAGGGTCTATCATAACGACCAAATCAAATCTCTTTCTCATTTATCAAATCATATCAATTTGTGGATTCCTAACTTAACACATTTTAGCTCAAAATATTTTAATTTTCCTCAACATCAACAAGGTATCAATGCGTTGAACCATAATTGACTCAACATCTGGACAAGGATATGAATACTCAATACATAATATTTTCAACAAATTAACTCATCAAAACAATCCGAAAAATACCAAGACTCATTGCAACTTCAATATCAACATTTCTCAATTTGTCATCCAACTCTCATTTAAAGGTACTTGAGACATCAACCCATAGTAGGGATATAGAATTTCCAATATCAATTATAAATTCATAATAAGGAAATAGTGGAATGATAGTATAAATCAAGGCTTAACAAATTAAATCATCATACTCTCATAATCAAATACATTTTGGACATAATTCCATCTCAACATCATACACATATCGGATGACATAATTCCATAGCTCATGGACAATAATATAAGATATAAAACCATATTTCCAATTTATGGTAAAACATGTAAAATCTCATGTCAATGTAATTCAACAAAAATATCGGGTACAAGATCGAAAGGATAATCTTGTTCAAAGCCCCACATACCTAAAAATGGAAGATGAATATGAACTTCCGACTCCGAAACTTTATTCATGAAAATAAAGGATGCTTCTCAAAGCCCTTAACATGATCAACTGAATCCCAAATCAATTTGAAATTTCTACGGTTCAATCAAGAGACATAGAAAGATGAAATTTGGAGTAGTAAGGTTGGGGTTTGAGCCTTAGGAAATTTTGGAGAAAAATGAGCTATTGAATTCTCTTAATGGACTTAAATCCATGGTTTACCCGGATAGATTGGAGTAGGAATGACCAAAATACCCTTAAAAATCAAATCATGTCAAATCTGTCCTTTGGTGGACTGTTTTGATAGCCTGAAGTAGATCGACCATAACTTTTTGCTCCGATGGCCAAATTGGATGAAACCAATTTCATTGGAAAGAGGACTTTCAGAGCTTTCTGTTGATATATAGTAGCTCACCAAGATCAATATGTACAAAGAGTTATGATCATTTGAAGTTGACCCTAAAATTCACCTGGCCTCAGTATTTTTTCCTGCACATTTACTGTTCACCATTATTCATGGTTAGATCGGAATGATCATAACTCATCGCTCGACTGTCTGTTTTGGATGATCCACATATCGTTGGAAATTTTATTCGATGCTCTACGCGATAACGGGTCGCATATCTAGAAATTCCACACAAAAAATTATTAATCATGATAAAGAACAGAATTCAACATATTTTCATCTGAGATCTTAACGGAAAATTTTTTTGGGGCATCACATATTGTATTCCTCCCGACCAGAGTTATCGATAGATCACTCTGAGATGAACTAATTATTATTACCTCATGTGTTTAACTAATACCTTAATTGATTAATCTAGGACTAGAGACGAGTTCTCATAGGGTCAACTATAGCTTTTATTGAGTCTTTTGACAATTGCATGATGAAAAGGTATTGCGTTCATCCCGACCAGAGTCGTCAATCGATCACTCTTAGATGAACCGATTATTATTACCTCATGTGTTCAACTAATACCTTAATTGATTAATCCAGAACCAGAGACAAGTTATCATAGGGTCAACTACAATTTCAATTGAGTCTTTTGGCAATTACATAATGAGACGGTATTGCGTTCCTCTTGACCGGAGTCATCAATCGATCACTCTGAGATAAACCAATTCTTATTACCTCATATGTTCAACTATTACCTTAATTGATTAATCCAGGACTATGTGTAAGTTCTCATTGGGTCAACTACAACAGATGGTAACACCTATTTGATAATTTATAACAGATGGGTAATCTGTTGCGATAAATGACTTAATCCATTTGATAATTTACAATAGATGGGTAATCTATCACAATAGATGACTTAATATTTTTGCTAATTTATAATAGATGGATAATCTATTGCAACAGATGACTTAATTTGTTTGATATTTTACAGCAGATGGGTAATCTATAGTAATAAATAACTTAATCTTTCTGATAATTTACAAAAGATGGTTAATCTGCTACAATAAATGTCTTAATCTGATTAATAATTTACAACAGATGCGTAATCATATGTTCAACTAATACCTTAGTTGATTAATCTAGGACCTGGGGTGAGTTCATAGGGTCAACTACAGCCTCAATTAAGTCTTTTGGCAATTGCATTGTAACAACCCAATTTTCTAAATCGAAATGCTACACGGTGCTCATGACCCTGAAGGACTATAAGCTAACCCATGACTGATCTCTGTACCTGTATACAACATAATATAATATGAAAATGTGGAAACATGTACTGAAAGGTCATAAGGTTCAAATCTGAATAAACATCCGATAAGAACAATGTATGAAAATGGTATAACAGTACAAAAATAAATCTGAAATAACTATCTGACATGCTATAGTCTAAAAGCCTCTAAACTATCTGAATAAGGAGCTGATGGGACATATCCCCAACTACTGAAATAAACTAAAAAATAAAATAGTAATGAAATCATCATGTCCTCAAAAGATAAAGACTCACTCTAACTCTGACTACTGAGACTGGAATCTACTGCTGATGCTCTAGAGCTCGTTCTTCTAAACCTATGGTATAAGACATCATAGCATGAATGCTTTAGTACTTTGAATGTACTGGTATGCAAGTGAGGTAGGCTAAATACATGGGGCTCATATGCATGAACAATAATAACTGACTAACTAATATGAATGTGAGAATACATCATGGCTACGTAACTATAACTAAGACCATGATAGGACTGAATATTGAGTTCTGGCTACTTAGGTTACTAATAACATGGATTTACTGATATCTGAGTACGTGAATACTGGGATACTGAATAACTGAGTTTACTGATCCTGAGATGCTGAATGACTAAGTTCACTAATATTAATATTGAAATCACTAATAAGTGAGGAACTGATACTGTATTACTGAATACTGAGGGACTAACACTATGTTACTGATACATGAATAACTATATATGACAGTTCTAATTATGAAAAACTAGTTTGGTTGACTGCATCTAATAGTCCTGAAGCTAAATCCTGATATCATGAATTCTAAGAACTGATATGAATGATAACATGAGTTCTGAGAACTGATATAACTAATAACATGAGTGGTTGTATCTGACAGTCCTAAATCTAAAGGAACTATTTGAGTTCCATACTATTTTTGAGTTGACTGTATTTGACAGTCTTGAAATTTGAAGAACTATCTGAGTTCTTTTACTGAGACTAAGACTGAAACTGAGACTGTGGAAAGTAGTTATCTAACCGACATGCCCCATATATACTATTATAGCTGAGATGGGGTCCAATCTCTGCCCTGACTGAAAGGGTATCAATACCGTGCCACTTGTAAGGATAAGCTGTAAGTGAACCTTATCTGCAAGGTTAATCTAATGAGAATTGTGGGACCCTAATTTAACTGGTTAAGCCACCTCATCAACCCTAATCTGACAAGTTAATATGTCTCAACCTATGCTGGCTACGTAGTTCTGGAACACAAGGATGACTGCTAAGATCATACCCTAATATGATAGGTGAGTTCCCATCCTTGGATTCGCTTGGTGCTGAATCCTACTCCCATCTGAAAGACACTGAAATGAATAACTGAGCTAAACTGATTGACTGAACTGAACTGATTAGCTGAACTGGACAGGACTGAGTTAACTGAACTGATACTAGTGGTACTGTTTAGCGGAGCTAAACTAAGTTTACTGAGTTCCTTTGACTGATGGAATGTATTGAGTTTTGAGGACTGACTGAGAGTACTGAAGTTGCTGAGATTGACAGTGAATACTGAGGTTGTTGAGGTTACTGAGCACTGTGATTACTGAGATTACTGAATTTTCCTGAGTCACATAACTGAATGATTTCTATAGATCATGGCCTGACTGAGAGTATCATGATAACATGACATGGCTCTAGGCACACAACTATATTTTTTGGGTACAAGTACCCCCAGGACTCGATGGAAAGAAACTAACAACATGACTTTTCTTAATACATGGCCAATATCAACAATCCATAATATCATAACTTGGGGGATTTCATAGAGTACATAGTTATCATACATCTTGTACATAAGTAGGATTTGCAAGTAAGCATAGCATAATCTTATAAGACTAGTTCATGAGTAGTCCAACAATATTTACCAGACACATTACCAACATGGAAGTCATTGGAACATAGGGGAATTTTATGAATCCTTCCCTTAGTCATAATTTAGCTATATTTCATGATTTCTAGTTTCTTAGGCATTTTATCAAATACCTTACATGCATCATTTTGGGCATAGTTATAATCATCAATTGAACAATCTTAAACCACCAAATTTATGGATTTCAAATTATATGCTAACATATTCTCATAAAATCACACAAAGATTCCAACTTAGGAATCATACAACAACAACCACATGGTTACAATTAACCCACAACAAAATATTCACAATACATGATTTAAAACTTGATTCTTCAGCTCCATGGATGAAAAGAATCAATGGATGAACACTATACATACCTTAGGTGGAAGATTCTTGAAGATTAATGGTGGAACTTTCTTGAAATTGAATCCCCAATCAACTAGTTTTCTTGGAGCTTGAGATAAATCTTGGAGTAATAAAACCCAAATCTTGAAAGAAATATAACTTTTTTTTTTATTGTTCTTGGATTGGGAAACACAAATCTTGATGTTTTCTTGATGATTCTTGAAGAAATTCTTAGACTTGTTTCTTGATTTTTTTGACTAGGGTTCTTGTCCCTTTGAGAGAAAATTAGTTGTTCTTCAGTTTGAAGAACTTGAATATCTTAGATTCTTGAAGAAGGGTTTGAATCTTGTTCTTGGATTTTGATCTTGAAAGAAACTCTAATTTTGATGTTATGGATGAATGAGGAGTTATGTGCTTTGATTTAAGGTGATTGGGTGTTAAATAGGGTGGAAAAAGATCCAAAAATCTCTTTAATAGGGCATTTCAGCGCTGTTCAGGCAAAACTGACGGTCTGAGTAACGAACCGTCACTCTAGTGACTAACCGTCACTCCAACCATCATTTTTGGTCCAGAAAAAGGCTTCACTGGTTCAGTTGTGATGGCCAAAGTGATGGTCCGTCGCTGACTTGACGGTCTTTCATTTTGTCCGTCACTCCTAAACAGCTCGGGCAGCTCTCAGTAAAACGGCCATAACTTTTTACTCCAATACAGGATTTTTGCAAAATTGGTATCGTTAGAAAGGTAATTCAATTATCTATCTGTTGGTGTCTCATGATATTAATAATTCTTTATATAATGGGATATATTATCATTTGAATTTGAATATTCCAATATCATTCTCAAGAATTCAATCAACAAGGAATGTTTTGATTCTCCTAATTGTTAGGACGTATTTGAGACTTTAATAGACATCAAACTTGATCATAAAACTACCAAAGATCCATGATATACTATGCATAATCTTGAAACATGGCGCTAATATTGGTTTGGATTTTTCGGGGTATTCCAACTTAGCAAAATTTTCTAAGTGTTGGAGCTTGAAAAAACTTAAGGAGAAAAGTTTTTGACTTAGGATTTTACGGGGTCTTACAATATCTCCACCTTGGGAATATTCATCCTCGAATAAGTCTAACTGATATGAGGAGAAGAGACCAACTGGAGAACATAGTGAACATGAATAACTGAAACATGATTTCGCGACTGACAAGATTGATAAACTGAATATCATACTGATGCATATCTGATGTATGACTGATAAGCTTAATCCATGCATATCTGATGCATGACTGATAAGATGAATCCATGCATACCTGAAGCATGACTGATAAACTGAATCCATGTATATCTGAGCATGAATTACTGACTTGTGAATGCATGACTAAATCTTCTGATAAACTGAATTCCTCGTAGTGAGAATGCATGTCTGATGCATATTTACATAACTGAACTGATATATGAATGCATGACTTAATATGCAAGGGTACTTAGTACCAAGTTTTTCATGGGGATTTGAGCATAAACTGAATATCAAGTTTGAAATGGTAGTTTAAACGTAAAACTAAGTAAGTTCAAGAAAACTATTACGTAACTGAAAAGTACTGATGACCCCATGATTATGCTAGAAGTATGCACGAACGGGAACCTGAGAACATGACTAAGGCTGAAATATGATACATAAACTGAATTTTGTGAACTGATCCGAGCTCTTGAATACATGGCTCACGACTGAGATTCGGACTTGAGGTTCAACTTATGAATATCCCAACTCCAAACTAGATTTACTACTTGAGAAGAGAATGGGACGCTTATGTTATGAAAGTTTGAGGAGTCATAGCATATCTCCCCCTTGGGACACTAAGTCCCTTTAGGAATACTGTCTTGGCTGAGCTACTGAGGAAAACTGAGGCAATGCGCAAGGCACCTAGGAACTAAATCATGACTAACTATTTGAGATCTGAAACTTGAGGCCTGATACATGATCTAAGATGAAGCAACTAAACTTCATGCACTACAACTGAGAAAAATAAAAGATTTATGAGGTGTTGAGCATGACTGCATGAATATACTAACTTATCTGTTTAACTGAATAACTGATAGCTGAATACTAGGTATGTAAGACTGGTCTGTACTTAGTATGAATAACTGGACTGGAGTTGTAGAATATTATGCATATGAAAAAAGGACTGACTAAATAATATGAGGTAACTGAGCATGAATTTGTGAAGACTGTATTACCTGAGAATGCAGGACCAAGCATATAATAGTATTTGGAAACATTCCATAGACTGAGGTACTGAAATACTAATAGCTGGATAACTGATAACTATATGCTATGGTCAAGCAAGTCTGAAACTGAATTGAGTTTTTGATCTAATTACTGGACTGGAGCTGACACCACACTATGACTGTAATTGGGACTCATACTGAAGCTAGATTCTGGATTCAGATAACTGAATACTAATAACTGTGGTTTAGACTGATACTGAAGTACTTAATGCTGAGGCCGAACACTGATTTCTGAGTACTGAATATTAAAACTATAACTGAGATGGTAATTGAATTTAGATAGATTCATGATGAGGACTGATATAGATCAAGGATCTGAATGTATACTTACACTCTATACTTTCCCCAACTTTTAAATACAACCTCTTGCTAGCCATTTACTTGTACACTAATACAATATTCAAGCCTAACTTTATAACTACACCCTCATGTAAAAAAAGCATGCAAAAATCTTCTCTTAGTCATGAAATATTTACTTTCTCCCATCTAAGCAATTGCTCCATACTACACTATTTACAAGGAGAGATTACTGAAGGATTAAATTAAAAGGACCTGAAACTTAAATGGATACTGACTAAACTTGACACTTGAACTGAAACTTGAGGAATAGAATATCAAACAACATGGATTTACTAGAAAAAGTCTGAACTGAGAATATACATAATGTAGTCTGAATTTATGTTATTTGTAAAGGCATAGCATGAGTCATGGAAACTGAACATACTGTAAGGCGTGACATATGTACATGAGTCATGAGCTTCATGACTTGAGTCTGAAATTTCAGAGTTCGTGGGACATGATTCATAAAACTGAGGGAGCTAATACTCCTTATGATAGAAATTGGAATCACATAGGATTCTATGAAAAGCGTATGAATATAAGTTATGTTCATTGAACTGGGATGTGAAGCATGCATAGGTATCAGGCTGAATGAAGTATAAAAACTTGCACTAAGATATGTATGAGTCAGGAATTGTCTTCCCTTACTATTTTTCTATACATACTAGCACTACTACTAGAATCTGAGAGCCTGACTTGGTTGCTTGATCTATTATCTCCCCCTTAGCTTTAAGCCATCATCTTAAATCTGTGAGCACGTACTAGACTTTGAACTGAACTGCAATCTTAATCACAAACTTACACTCTGTCAAACACATACTTGCCTTACTAAGCCCATTAGCTATTTCTTTTGCTTCATATACTACTAATATCACATCCACACCTTTATACTTAATTCAAACCAATAAATTAAAATTCTAGCTTTCACTATTCAAGCCTACTAATTTACTCTGGTACAACTATCTCTGTGAATACATAATTTGATCAAATTAGGTAATACTATCCTAACTCTACCACTGTTAACTTCTGAGTTCATTCTTAAAAATTCTAGGTCTATGTTGTCATAGGATTCTGAGAAAAGATCTGATGGTATATCTAAAATTAGTTTTGGGAATGAGTTCTCATGGTCATGAATAAAATCTGTACAACTTTAGAACATAACTGAACCAAAAGGAGTACTGTTGAGCATATGGAAAATCCCATAGCTGTCTGCAGGAACTATCTGAGAAAGCCCTATCTCTAGGACTTTGAGCTTCTCTATTTCTGTTACCTTGAAAGTAAGGTGTAATTAACATAAGTGAAGCATGATAAAAATCTACATGAGTTTCTTAAAGAGCCTTTCTATAGCATGATCTAAGACTTGAAAGAAGGGAAAATTGTTCCTAAAACATCTCATAGCCTCCTATACATAAGTGTGGTACACAATACACCCATGTACAATACTCCCAAGTTTGTAACAACCCAATTTTCTAAACCGAAATGCCACACGATGCTCATGACCCTGAAGGACCACAAGCTAACCCATGGCTGATATCTGTACTTGTATACTGCATAATATAACATGAAAATGCAGAAACATGTACTAAAAGTCCATAGGTTAAAATCTGAATAAACATCTGATAAGAACAATGTCTGAAAACGGTATAACAATACAAAAATAAATCTGAAATAACTATCTAACATACTATAGTCTGAATGCCTCTAAACTATCTGAATAAGAAGTTGATGGGACATGTCCTCAACTAACTCCAACTACTGAAATAAACTAAAAAATAAAATAGTAATGAAATCAACATATCCTCAAAAGATAAGGACTCACTCTAACTCTGACTGCTGAAACTGGAATCTACTCCTGATACTCTAGAGCTCATTCTTCTAAACCTATGGTATAAGACATCATAGCACGAATGTTTTAGTACTTTGAATGTACTGGTATGCAAGTGAGGTAGGCTAAATGCATGGGATTCATATGCATGAATAATAATAACTGACTGACTAACATGAACGTGAGAATACATACATGGCTATGTAACTGTAACTAAGACAATGCTAGGACTGAATACTGAGTTTTGGCTACTGAGGTTACTAATAACATGGATTTACTAATATCTGAGTACGTGAATACGCGGATACTGAATAGCTGAGTTTACTGATCCTGAGATGCTAAATGACTAAATTCACTGATATTAATATGTAAATCACTAATAAGTAAGGAACTGATATTGTATTACTGAATACTGAGGGACTAATACTATGTTACTGATACATGAATAACTATATATGATAGTTCTGATTATGAAGAACTAGTCTGGTTGACTGCATCTAACAGTCCTAAAGCTTAATACTGATATCATGAATTCTGATAACTGATATAAATGAAAACACAAGTTTTGAGAACTGATATAATTGATAACATGAATGGTTGTATCTGAAAGTCCTGAATCTGAAGAAACTATCTGAGTTTCGTACTATTTATGAGTTGACTATATCTGACAGTCCTAAAATCAGAAGAACTATCTAAGTTCTTTTACTGAGACTAAGACTGAAACTAAGACTGTGGGAAGTAGTTATCTAACTGACATGCCCCATATATGCTATTATAGCTGCGCTGGGTTCCAATCTCTGCCCTGACTGAAAGGGTGTCAATACCGCACCACTGGTAAAGACAAGCTATGAGTAACCCTTATCTGGCAGGTTACTCTAATAAGAATGGTGGGACCCTAATCTGATAGGTTAAGCCACCTCATCAACCCTAATTTGACAGGTTAAAATGTCTCAACCTACGCTAGCTACGTAGTTTTAAAACACAAGGATGATTGCTAAGAATCATACCCTAATCTGACAGGTGAGTTCCCATCCTTGGGTTCGCTCGGTGCTAAATCCTACTCTCATCTGAAAGACACTGAACTGAATAACTAAGTTGAACTGATTGGATAAACTGAACTGATTAGCTGAAATATACTGGACTGAGTTAACTAAACTAACACTAGAGGTATTGTTTAGCAGAGCTAAACTGAGTTTAATGAGTTCCCTTGATTGACTAAATATACTTAGTTCTGAGGACTGACTGAGAGTACTGAAGGTACTAAGATTGAATGTGAATACTGAGGTTGCTGAGGTTACTGAGCACTGAGATTACTGAATTTTCCTGAGTCATATGACTGAATATTTTCTATAGATCATGGCTTGACTGAGATTATCGTGATAAGATGACATGGCTCTAGGCACACAACTATATTTTTTGTATACAAATACCCTCAGGACTCGATGGAAGAAAACTAATAACATGACTTTCTTGAATACATAACCAACATTAACAATCTATAATATCATAACTTGGGGGATTTCATAGAGTACATGGTTATCATACATCTTGTACATAAGTAGGATTTGCAAGTAAGCATAGCATAATCTCATAAGACTAGTTCATGAGCAGTCAAACAACATTTACAAGACACATTACCAACATGAAAGTCATTGGAAAATAGGGGCATATCATGAATCCTTCACTTAGTCAGAATTTAGCTATATTGCATGATTTCTAGTTTCTTAGCAATTTTATCAAAGACCTTACATGCACCATTTTTGGCATAGGTATAATCATCAATTTAGCAATCTTAAACCACCAAATTTATGGATTTCAACTTGTATGCTAACATGTTCTCATAAAATCACACAAAGATTCCAACTTGGGAATCATACAACAACCACATGGTTACAATTAACCCACAACAAAATATTCATAATACATGATTTAAAACTTGATTCTTGAGCTCCATGGATGAAATAATTCATGGATGAACACTATGCATACCTTAGATGGAAGATTCTTGAAGATTAATGGTGGAACTTTCTTGAAATTGAATCCCCAATCAACTAGTTTTCTTGGAGCTTGAGATAAATCATAGAGTAATAAAACCCAAATCTTGAAGCTTGATCTTGAAAGAAATATAACTTTTTTTTATTGTTCTTGGATTGGGAAACACAAAGCTTGATGTTTTTTTGATGATTCTTGAAGAAATTCTTAGACTTGTTTCTTGATTTTTTTTTACTAGGGTTCTTGTTCCTTTGAGAGAAAATAAGTTGTTCTTGAGTTTGAAAAACTTGAATATCTTAGATTCTTGAAGAAGGGTTTTGTAACGCCTCAATTTTTTAACCAGAATGCTACACGGTGCCCATGACTCCGAAAAACTACAAGCTAACCCATGACTGATATCTGTACCGGAGCATTGAATAACCATATTGTAAAATAAGCAGAAACATAATACTGTAAGGCCATAAGGTTCAAATTTTAATAAACATCTGATGAAATAATGTCTGAAAATAGTATAATAAATACCAATAAAAATCTGAAATAACTATCTGACATGCTGTAGTCAGAAAGCCTCTAACTATACTGAATAAGGAGTTGAAGGAACATGTCTCTAACTAACTCCATCAACTGAAAACTAAACTGAAATGATAAATAAAGTAATGATCATATCATCCTCGAATGAAGAGGGCTCACTGCTAACACTGACTACTGAAATCTGCAATGCTACTGCTATTCTAAAACTCATGCCTCTGAACCTATGGTGTAATATTAAAAGAAAACACCATAGCGTAAATACGTCAGTACGACTGAATGTACTGAGTATACGAGTGAGGTAAGCTATATGCAAAAGGTTTATATGCATGAACAATGCTGGCTGATATGAACATGAGAACACATACATGCACAGATAACTGTAACTAAACTCGTAGTGATACTGACTACTGAGTCTAAATACTGACACATGAGTTTACTGATACTGAGATATTAAATGATTGAGTTTATTGATATTAATATCTGGGTCACTAATAAGTGAGTAACTGATACTGTATTATGGAATACTGAGAGACTGATATTATATTACTGATAAGTAATTGATTGTTTCTGACAGTTCTGATTATGAAGAACTAGTCTGATTGATTGTATCTGACAGTCCTGAAATGGAATGCTAAAAACATGGTTTATCGATATCTAATATGACTTATAAGTGAGTTTAGATAACTGATATAACTGATAACATGAATGACTGTATTTGACAGTTCTTAATCTGATGGAACTATCTGAGTTCTGCACTGTATCTGACAGTTCTGATTCTATAACTGAAACTGTGGGAGAATTTATCTAACTGACATGCCTCAAATGTGCTTCAATAACTAAATCGGGGTCCAATCTGTACCCTGATTGGAAAGGTTGCAATACCATTCCACGGGTAAAGACAAGATGTGAGTGACCCTCAAATCTAGCAGTGTCCCCATAAAAGAACGGTGGGTATCCACCTCATCAACTCTAAAGTTAGTAGTGTTGATGTCTCAACCTATGCTTGCTACATAGTTATGGAACACAAGGATTGCTTCTAGAAATCTCACCCTCAATCTGGCAGTGTGGATTCCCATCCTTGGGTGGCTCGGTGCTGAATCCTACTCCCATCTGAATAGACACTGAACATGAATACTGAGCTGAGTTGTTGAGTTCCGTTGACTGATGGAATACTACTTACGACTGACTGAGTTCATGAGATTTCTGAGAATACTGAGTTACTGTATTTTTCCTAAGTCACATAACTGATTGAGCTCTATGGAACATGGCTTGACTATGGATATCGTGAAAACATGACATGGCTCTAAGCACACAGCTATAATTTTTGGGTACAACTACCCCCAGGACTCGATGGAAAGAAACTGACACACATGACTGACTTGTTCATAGGAATAAAGTCCACAATTCACAATATCATAAGTAAGGGATTCAATACTACACATGGTTCTCAACATTTCAAATGTGGGAGGGGATACGTACTTCAACATCATGTTCACTACATATCACCACCACAATACATCAATAACGTGAAATTTATGTAGAATCATAAAGCATAGAGCATGGACTTGTTACTTGGTACTCTTAAGTCATGAAAACATGATTATTATTATTCTAGGTATTTCATCGAACACCTTGCATGCACAATTTAGGCATAGGTGAAACCATAAGATTTTACATCATGAACAATCAAGTTTTACATGTTCTCAACTTACATGGTGTCATAGATTCATAATAACACATAAAGATTCCAAATTGGGAATCATTCAACATCAACAACTTGATTATCATCATCCAACAATATAGATACCATAAATAACTAATTTCATAGATTTCAACTTACATACTAATATAGCTTCATGAAATACATTAAAATCCCAACTTGAAACCATACAACAACCATCAACATGAACATAATCATACCATAATAAAGTATTCACAATACATAATTTAAAACTTGATTCTTGAGCTCCATGGATGAAAGGGATCCATGGATGAATACTACGCATACCTTAGATTAAGACTCCGTGAAAATTTACGGTGAAATTGGCTTGAATCTTGAAACCCCCAATTGATCCCTTACTTGTTCTTGATAATCTTGGAGAGAAATTGAGCAAAAGAAGTATATTCTGATCTCAAATGTCATTAATCCCGTGTTATGGAGTATATATAAGGGTGAAGGATTACCAAAATGCCCCTAAACAAAGAGAGAAAGATGCAACTGTCCCTCTGTTGACTGTCTGACAGGCTGAAGTAAATTGATCATAACCTTTTACTCCAATGTTCAAATTGGATGAAACTAATTGCATTGGAAAGAAGACTCAAATATATTTCCATTGATATATAGAATATCTCACAGTTAATTATATACAAGAAGTTATGATCATTTGAAGTTGACCCTGAAATGTTGAAAAAAAACTGGGCAAGCACTGGAGTTAGCAGGCGGCACGGGCTAATCGCTCGGGGCTTTTGTTTAGGCACCCAAACATGCCCTTAATCTACTCTAAAAATTCCAAAACTCACCCATGATATGCTACAAGCTTTCCCGATCGTAACGCAACTTGAAAATCCAAAAATGGAGGTCGAGAAGGTTATCAAATAAATTCTTAAAGTTAAGAGGTCTAAAATGAGATTAAGTGTTGAACTTGAACACTTAGCAAAATTTTTATAAGTGTTGGAATCTCTCATGGAGCTTTACGAGCTAAATTTGACATGTGATTTTCACAGGGTCTTACAATATCTCCCCCTTGGAAATATTCATCCTCGAATAAGACTGATTGAGAGGGGAAATAATAAGCTTGACATGAGTTGAACATGAATGACTAAAACATGATTTCATGACTGACATGACTGATAAACTGAATTTATATCAAACTGGACATGCATATCTGATGCATGATTATAAAACTGATCTTATACATGAATGCATAACTGAATAGGCAATGGTACTTAGTACCAAGCTTGTAATGGGAACGTGAGCATGAATTTGGATACCAAGTTTGGTACTAAAATTTGAACATAAAACTAAATGAGTTCAAGAAAGACTGTTACCATGAACTAAACATACTGATGAGCCTGAGATTTATTACTAATTATGCCTAAGTGAAAACATGAGAACATAACTAAGTCTAGAATGTGATGCATAACTGAATATCATGATTTGAACTGAGTCTGTAACGTGTGACATGGACTGAGTATTGTGAACTAAATTGAGCCATTGAGTACATGGCGTACAACTGAGATTATTAAGTTAGGGGGTCAACTTATGAGTAACCCTTCCTCCAAATTAGGCTCACTAAGAAAAAGAGAGCAATATTTTTATGTCATAAAGGTTCAGGGAATTAGAGTGTATCTCTCCATTGGGACACTATGTCCCTTGAAGAAGCTGGACTGACTTTGCTGAAATATTGAGGAAAACTGAGGCGATGCACAAGGCACCTAGGAACTGAATCATGACTGACTATCTGGGTTCTGAAATTGTGGCATGTTACATGAATTGAGATAAGCTTACATCTACCTAGCTGGTTTATCTCAGAATGGTTACACTCTTTTATGAGATTTTGGCTAGTTCAAAAAGATGGAGAGATGGGAAAACTAAACTCTATGAACTTACCTAGATAAGACAGCTGAGTACTAAAATCATATCTTAATTAGAATTCGGTAAGATGAGTTGAGGCCTACGAACATCTTCTAAGATGAAGTGACTAAGCCTCATGCACTGTATCTGGGACTACTGAAAAGATTCATGTGGGTGTTGAGCACAAGGGCGTAAGTACACTAACTTATCTAATTAGTTGAATAATTGGTAGCTGAATACTGGGCCTGTAAGGCTGAACTAAACTTGGCCTGAATAGTTGGACTGAATTTATAGAGTATTATGCATAGAAAGTAATGACAACTGAGTAACATGAGATGACTGAGCATAGATTCCTGAAGTCTGTATTATTTGTGAATGCGAGACCAAATGTGTGACATGGTTCTAAATAGTCTGTAAACTAGAGTACTGAAACACTGATAACTGAGTAACTGATAATTATATGCTATGGTCAAGAAAACCTAAAATTAAACTGAGTTTCTGATCTGGTTACTGAACTAAAGCTGACATTATAACTCAGACTGTAGATGGTACAGAAGTACTGAATTCTGAGGCTAAGTAACTGGTAACTGAAGCCATGGTTCTGTAGGACTATCTGAGTCCTTTACTGAATATTGATTTTTGAGCTATCATTGTAACTGAGGTTTAAACTGATGCTGAAGTACTGAATCTTGATGGCTGAGTAACTGAATACTAATAGTCATAGTCTTGTAGGACCGTCTGAGTCCTTTACTAAATATTAATTACTGAGCTGACATTGTATCTGAGGATTGGGGGACAGAACATCGACCCCATGGATTCACCGAGGAATCTAAACTGAAAGTATGCATGACATATTACGAATTTATGTGATCGTTAGGAGCGTAACATGTATCACGTGGACTAAGCATTCTATAGACTGAGATACTGAAGTACTGATAGCTGAGTAACTGCTAACTGAATTATTGATAGTTATGTAAGGGGTCCGGCATAAGTCAAGGATCTGAACGTACAATCATACTCTACACTTTCACAACTTCTAAGTAAAACCCCTTGTTAGCCAATTTCTTTCATACTAACATAGCGTTCAAGCCTATCTGCATAACTACACCTTCGTGTAAAACAAGCATGCAATAATCTTTTCTTAACATGAAACATTAACTTTCCTTTATCTAAGCAACTACTCATCACTACACTGTTTCACAAGGAGAGGTTTCTGTAGGATTAAATCAGGAGGAACTGAAGTATTAATGGATACTAGCTGATCTTGAAACATAACTGAAACTTTGAGAAATAGAATATTAACATGTTTTTTTACCAAAAAGGTATGAACTGAGAGTATACATGACATAATCTAAATTTATCTGATCTATAGGGGCAAAGCATGAGTTATAGAAATTAAGTATACTGTAAAGCGTGACATGTGTACATGAGTCATGAGCTGCATGACCTGAGTTTGGAGTTTCTGCATTTATGGGACATGATTCATAACACTGAGGGATCTGGAACTAAACCCCTTATGCTGGGAACTAAATGCACACATGATCCCGTGGAAAGTGCGTGAAAGTAAGTTATGTTCATGAAACATGATTCGTACTACGGAGTAAACTGGGACTCCTTATGCTGGGAATGGAAATCATACATGATTTATGGGGAAAAAATAAGGATGGTTCGTGACCATAGAGTTGACATGCAACTCCTGAGTGGGTTTCGTGATAGCTGAGGTGCAAAACTCTACACTGAGATGAGAATGGGTTGGGAATCATCTGCCCTTACTGCTTTCTATTCATACTGGCACTATCACTAGAATTTGAGAGCCAGACTTGGTTACTTGATCTACTATAACATACTTATATTCTATTCGACACCTGCCTGTCTAACTAAACACATCATCTGTTGCGGTTTCCTCATATACTACTAACATCATATCCACACTTTCATAACTAATTTCAAGTCAATAGACTTACATTCTTGCTTGCACTGTTCAAGCCTACTAATTGGTATAACTATCCCCATGAATACATGATCTGATAAATCGAAATAATACTATCCCAACTCTACTACTGCTAAGCTTCTGACTTTAAGCTTCTAACTCTAGGTCTATGCTATCATAGAATTCTGAGAGGGATTTGATGGCATATCTAGATTTGGGTGCGAGAAGGAGTTCTCATGATCATGAAAAAAATCTGTATAACTTTGGAATAGAACTGGATTGATAGGGCATTATTGAGTCTGTAGCCAATCCCATAACTGATGGTAGGGACTGTTTGAGAAAGCCCTATCTTTAGGACCTTGAGTTCACTGTTTTTGTTACCTTGAAAGTAAGGTGGAGTTGACATACGTGGAGCATGATAAGAATCTACATGAGTTTTCTTAGAAAACCTTTTTTTAGCATAATTTGAGATATGAAAGAAGGGAAACTATTTCTTAAACACCTCGTAGCCTCCTGCACATAAGTGTGGTGTACAACACACGCATCTACAATACTCTACTAGATACGGCTTTCAGACAACCAAGGACACTCTTGAACCTTAGGCTCTGATACCAAGTTTGTAATGCCCCAATTTTCTAAACCAGAATGCTACGCAGTTCCCATGACCCCGAAGGACCACAAGCTAACCCACGACTGATATTTGTACCTGAGCATTGAATAACCATACTACAAAATATGTGGAAACATAATACTGTACGGCCATAAGGTTCAAATATGAATAAACATATGATAAATTAATGTCTAAAAATAGTATAATAAATACCAACACAAATCTGAAATAGCTGTCTGACATGTTATAGTCTGAAAGCCTCTAACTGTATTGAATAAAAAGTTGAAGGAACATGTCTCCAACTAACTCCATCAACTGAAAACTAAACTGAAATGATAAATAAAGTAATAATCACATCATTCTCGAATGAAGAGGGATCACTGCTAACACTGACTGCTGAAATCTGCAATGCTACTACTGCTCTGAAACTCGTGCCTCTAAACCTATGGTGTAATATTAAAAGAAAATACCATAGCACAAATGCATCAGTATGACTGAATGTACTGAGTATATGAGTGAGGTAGGCTATATGCAAAGGGTTTATATGCATGAACAATGTGACTGATATGAATGTGCTGTAACTGAACTCGTAGTGATACTGACTACTGAGTCTGAATGCTGACACATGATTTTACTGATACTGAGATACTGAATGATTGAGTTTATTGTTATTGATATCTGGGTCACTAATAAGTGAGTAACTGATATTGTATTATTGGAATACTGAGAGACTGATATTATATTACTGATAAGTGAATGATTGTTTCTGATAGTTCTGATTATGAAGAACTGGTCTGATTGACTGTATCTGACAGTCCTGAAACTGAATACTAATAACATGGTTTATCGATATCTAACATAACCGATAAGTGAGTTCTAATAACTGATCTAACTGATAATATGAATGACTGTTTCTTACAGTCCTGAATCTGATGGAACTATCTGAGTTTTGTACTGTATATGAGTTGACTGTATCTGACAGTCCTAATTCTATAACTGAAATTATGGGAGAATTCATCTAACTGATATGCCCCAAATGTGCTTCAATAGCTAAATCAGGGTCTAATTTGTACCCTAATTGGAAGGGTGCCAATATCGTGCCACGGGTAAAGACAAGCTGTGAGTGACCCTCAAATCTACCAGTGTCCCCATAAGAGAACGATTGGTATCCACCTCATCAACTCTAAAGTTAGTAGTTTGATGTCTCAACCTATGCTGGCTACATAGTTCTGGAATGCAAGGATTGCTTCTAGGAATCTCACCCTCAATCTGGCATTGTGGATTCCCATCCTTGAGTTCGCTCGGTGCTAAATCCTACTCCCATATGAATAGACACTGAACATGAATACTAAGCTAAGTTACTGAGTTCCTTTGACTAACGGAATACTACTTACGACTGACTGAGTTCATGAGATTTTTGAGAATACTGAGTTACTGTGTTTTTCCAGAGTCACATGATTGACTGAGCTCTATGGAACATGGCTTAACTGTGGATATCGTGAAAACATGACATGGCTCTAGCCACACAGCTATATTTTTTGGGTACAAGTACCCCCAGGACTCGATGGAAAGAAACTGACACACATGACTAACTTGTTTATAGGAATAGAGTCTACAATTCACAATATCATAAGTAAAGGATTCAGTACTACACATGATTCTCAACATTTCATACGTGGGAGGGGATACATTCAACATGGAAGTACTTTCTTAACTTCAACATCATGTTCACTACATATCACCACCACAATACATCAATAACGTGAAATTATTCATACGTGGGAGGGGATACATTCAACATGGAAGTACTTTCTTAACTTCAACATCATGTTCACTACATATCACCACCACAATACATCAATAACGTGAAATTCATGTAGAATCATAAAGAATAGAGCATGGACTTGTTACTTGGTACTCTTAAGTCATGAAAACATGATTATTATTATATTAGGCATTTCATCGAACACCTTGCGTGCACAATTTAGGCATAGGTGAAACCATAAGATTTTACATCATGAACAACCAAGTTTTACATGTTTTTAACTCACATGGTGTCATATATTCATAATAACATAAGGATTCCAACATGGGAATCATTCAACATCAACAACTTGATTATCAACATCCAACAATATAGATACCATAAACAACTAATTTCATAGATTTCAACTTACATACTAACATAGCTTCATGAAAATACATAAAAATCCCAACTTGAAACCATACAACAACCATCAACATGAATATAATCATACCACAATAAAGTATTCACAATAAATAATTTAAAACTTGATTCTTGAACTCCATTGATGAAAGGGATCTATGGATGAATACTACGCATACCTTAGACTAAGACTCCGTGAAAATTTGCGGTGAAATTGGCTTGAATCTTGAAAACCCCAATTGAACCCTTACCTGTTCTTGATAATCTTAGAGAGAAATTGGGTGAAAGAGGTATATTATAGTCTCAAATGTTATTAATCCCGTGTTATGGAGTATATATAGGGGTGGAAGATGACAAAAATGCCCCTAAAAAAAAAAAGAGAAAGACGTTGTTGTCCCCCTATTGACTGTCTGACAGGCTAAAGTAAATTGATCATAACTTTTTACTCCAATGTTCAAATTGTATAAAACTAATTGGATTGGAAAGAAGACTCAAAGATCTTTCCATTCATATATAGCAGCTTTCACAGTTAATTATATACAGAAAGTTATGACTATTTGAAGTTGACCCTGAAATGTTGAAAAAAAATTGGGCAAGCACTGGAGTTAGCAGGCGGCGCGGGCTAACCTCCTGGGGCTTCTATTTTGGGCACCCAGACGTTCCCTTACTCTACTCCAAAAATTCTGAAACTCACCTGGGATATACTACGAGCTTTCCCGATTGTAACACAACTTGAAAATCCAAAAACGGAGGTCGAGAAGGTCATCAAATAAATTCCCGAAGTTAAGAGGTCTAAAATGAGATTAAGTGTTGAACTTGAACACTTAGAAATTTTTTTATAAGTGTTGGAATCTCTCATGGAGCTTTACGAGCTGAATTTGACATGTGATTTTTATGGGGTCTTACAGGTTTGAATCTTGTTCTTGGGTTTTGATCTTGAAAGAAACCCTAATTTTGATGTTATGGATGAATGAGAGTTATATTCTTTGATCTGAGGTGATTAGGTATTAAATAGGGTGGAAAAAGACCCAAAAATCTCTTTAAAATGATGTTTCAGCACTATTTCAGGCAAAACTAATGGTCTGAGTCACGGACCGTCACTCTGGTAACTAACCGTCACTCCAACCGTCATTTTTGTTCTAGAAAATAGCCTCACTAGTTCAGTTGTGACGGCCAAAGTACAGTCCATCGTTGACTTGACGGTCCGTCATTTTGTCTATCACTCCTAGACAGCTCGGGTAGCTCTCAATAAAACGGTCATAACTTTTTACTCCAATGCTGGATTTTTGCAAAATTGGTATCGTTAGAAAGTTAATTCAATTATATATCTTTTGGTGGGTCATGATCTAAAGAATTCTTTGTTGAATAGGATATATTCTTATTTGAAGTTGACTATACAAATATCGTTCTCAAGAATTCAATCGATAAGGAATGTTTTGATTCGCCTAATTGCTAGGATATATTTGAGACTTTAATAGACATCAAACCTGATCATAAAACTACTAAAGATCCATGATATACTATGCATAATCTTGAAACATGGCACTAATATTGGTTTGCATTTTTTAGGGTATTCCAACTTAGCAAAATTTTCTAAGTGTTGGAGCTTGGAAAAAACTTAATTTGACTTAGAATTTTATGGGGTCTTACATGCATGATAAGAGGGTTAAAAATTACGCATATCTTAATAATTTTAAAAAATAATTAAGATCAATTCGAACCAAATTAACATTTTTAAAACTTGGCATTGTTTTTCAAAATACAAATCAACCCATACAATCATCCATTTGTGTGAAAAATGTTTCATCATTTCAAATCTTGAGTTCTCACTCTTTTTCTTTCTCAATAATACAGTACAAACAACAACTACTTAATAAATTGCTCAACCCTTCATAGCAGATCAATTTTTTTCTCATTTCTGATCACATAGGTGCTATTTTTTACTTCATTCTTGCTTGTATTAGTCATTTTCTTTGTCTTCATAGGTATAAAAGTTTGAGAAGAGTTCAACATTTGTTAGTTTTTTCTAAAAAAATAAAGACTTTTAAGTTAATGATGAAAAAGAAAACTTTTAGTTGTATTATCTTTGAGAATGAGTTTACAATTTTGAGTTTTGATGGTAAAATTATAGGAAGAACTTGAGTAAAACCTAGTTTCTGTTGTAGTATTCCATTGACTGTCGTGGTATTATTTGATAGTGTTTGTGGTATTAGTGGACGTGGCGGTGGTCATTGTGGTGGCACTGGTGGTGGCTGTTGGTGGTATTGGTTGATGGTATTTATGGTGGCATTGGTTGGTGGTATTTATGGTAGTTGGTGGTGGTGTCGGTATTTGTGGTGTTTGTGGCATTGGTTGGTGGTGTTTGTGGTGGTAGTTGTTGGTGTATCGGTATTGGTAGTGTTTGTAATGTATTTTTTAAAGATTTATGCATACATCAATTGTAATGTAATTTTTGTTTTTCTATTGTTTGTAGGTAAAACATGTCTCCCAAAAGAAAAGAAAGTGAAAGTGGATCAACTTCTGACCACCTAACAATAAAGGCTACAGTACAGAAGGATTCGGATGAGCTTCCTAAACAATCTCAGTCAGGGAAAAGTAAAGCTGAAGAGAGATGTGAAAACAACATTGAGGGAGGTGGATAAAGGTTTGTAGATGGTGATGAAGAAAATGAAAGTGAGAAATAGAAGGAATTAGAGAGTGAGAAAGAGGATGATCATCAACAGATAATAATGAATCACCAATGGGGCATGAATTAATATCAACATCCCAGCATGATACTATCAAAACTATTAGTATTAATAGGTTTCAAGTTACGATACTGATAGATGACCCTGTAGCAGAACTAACTGGCGAACTTGTACTTAAATGTTAGTTGGGGAAATTTTTTAGTTATTTTAGGAAAATTATAAAGAAGGAAAACATAGATGGATTTTTTAAGAGGAGCTGCTTTGGATGCTTTCCTGAGCTACCCGAGGAGCCTCTTGGCCGTTTCCAAATGAGGATGGTATATGGTCTTTTCAAGTGCAGAATCAAGTACGTGGGGGGTGATAACTATTTGGAGGAGGGGGCAAAAAAAAGATGAATGAAATCTAGATCTACTACTGTGGTATGCCGATTTGTTTTCGTTTGCGAGAGTTCGCCATAGTGATGGGCTTGAGATGCGATCATCTAGAAGAACCACCTATCACCAAGGGAATACCCCGTAAAAGATCCAAGGCAAGCAGCAAAATGAACAAACATAAGAAAAAATAGATAGGTTGTTGGACATTGCTCGATGTAGCTACAAAGCATTGAATTTGTTAACAGATCTCAAGGATAAAACCATACCAAAGCAGTACAGAGAGCAATTATTCTTAGTTTGGTTTGCCCATTTGGTTATATTGTCAAGAGACTTCAACAAGGTCATAGAAGATGATTTGTTGGCGCGTGCTGAGGATTTTGATAAATTTAAAAATTATCCCTGGGGATATGACAGCTTCAACTATCCAATATTTACTAACAAAGCTATCCTCAGGGATGACCACATTATACGGCTTTCCTTGGGCTTTCATGGTAAAATCAATCACTATTTTTACTCATCCATTAATTTATATTAAATATAGTTATTAGAGTATGACTTTTTTTTTATTGCTTCCTGTTTACATTTTTAAGCTTGGGCATTTGAAGCCATTACTCCCATCTGAAAGTAGGTAATGGATTACCCGAATGAGGTTTCTAATCCAAGGATTTTTAGGTGGTTGGCTACAAAGAACAACCCAAAAATTAAGGAGGCTAATCTCTTTAACCCTCTGAATGATGTAATACGTCTTCTTTAAGTAAAATAATTTTACTCAATGAAAGATATTGAACAGATGTTATATCTAGTGCAATAGATGTAATATTAGATACACCAGATGGGACATCTGTTGCAACAGATTACCAGTTATATGCCAACCAGTGCAATAGATGGATAATCTATTATGATAGATCATCTGTTGCATAATATTTAACCCAACAGATTAACCATTTTGATTAACTATGTTGTGCAATAAATTAGTAATCTATTGCGACAGATGATTGATATTTCCCACCAGATTATCCATATGTTTCTCTAGTTCTCTGAACCCGACTCAAATGGATTTTAACAATCTACTGCAAACTATGCAACAGATGGGTAGTCTGATACAACATATTGTTAATCTGTTGCAGAAGTTGACTGTGTTAATGTATAACCCAACTGTGAAAATTATTATATTATATGATTTAAATGTATCTGTCTTTATTTATAAGTTGTGCATCCATAGATCGTGCCTACTGAGTAAGAGTTGGTGATGACTTCTTTTATTACTCTAGGTTATGTTGATACTATAGTAGACCCAATGGTGGAGTTAATAAAGAAGGAATTGGCTAGAGCAACAGCCATAAGAAGAGCAGTAAGGCAAGGTCAGCCTAATGTTGAGGCTCTTTATGACCAACCTACTGAGGCAGATATGGGTGGTTCTTCTGGTGGAGTTGTTGGTGTTGGTGGAAGGCATGTTGATGCTGCTACCACTCATGATGATAAGTATGTTGATTCTAAAAAAAAAATATGTTTGTAAAAACCCCTTTCATAGGTCTCTTTCATCTTTGTACAGGTCTCTCTCACCCCTCTTCACCCTTGTGTTCTCGTTGCAAATGCAAAGAGTGCAAAGACAGCCAGGATAAACTCTTTGAAAAAGTAGAGGCTATCTCTAAAGCTGTCGAGGAATTCAAATCTAAGAGGGGTGTCATATCATCCATGAGGGGTGTCATACTAATCAAGAAGGTGAGAAAGCCATACACTCCTATAGCAGTAGATAAGAGGAAGAAAAGAGCATTTAGTGACGTAATCCCCGATCAAAAATAAAAAAAATTACAACTCCCCCCTCTCCTAAAACTGTTGAAGTTCAGGGGCCATTTAAGAAGGTGGACATTTACGCGAAACTTGGTTCCAAAGAGAAGAGGGATCTGTGACGGGCCAAGAATGCCAAGCGAGGCACACTAATTACCCTACACCTTCCTTTTACCCACAAGACTTCCAGACTTTGACAGATATGTCTATGGGGTCCGAGGATAAGGTAAGTTTACTACTCCATGAAGAATAAGCTATGCAATAGATGTGAAATATGTTGCAACAATTGGGTATTCTGGTACAATAGGTAGTGGTTTTGTTGCAACTTATTATCCATCCATTGAATAAGGTGCATCGGATTATTGATTCAGAGAACCTTATGCAACAAATGAACCATCTGTTATCTCTTTACAACTACTAATCTATTTAAAAATTGACTTATTATATCACAACATATTGGCAAAATTCTCTGCCTCATGAGGAAAAGGCAATTAGCGTACCCGAAAGCTTATGACGCTGCCAATAGGATAATGGACCTCGACTTCTGCAAGAAGCTTAAGGATAAGTACGATTAACTCAATAATGAAGCGTCAGCCTATGGTACGATATTTGACTTGTTAGTTTCTACATTAGACTGGGATGCAGAAGAAATGATAAAATATGTTAGAGAGGAGAGGCTAAATCCACATGATAAGAGCTCGACCGAGGCAAAGAGTATTCTTGCAGTCATGAGCATGGACGACATATATTATCAAGTTGTTGAGACACTACTTGAGGAGGGAAAGATCAAAGTTTATGACTGCAAAGAACCTGCTATCGATGAGGTCATTCTTTTTTTCCATGTGCAACCACTGATAGAGCTGTTTTTCATCTTGTTGAGAAAGAGTAAACTGATGAATCATTTGTCAGAGAAAGTGTTGATGAAGAAATCATGGGATTTTGAAGGTCAAAACAATGGCATGAACCTTTCAAAAAATAATATCGATTTTGCGTGCGGTCGCGCGCTTTTGCACACATCGAATGTTTGTTGACCGGCATAAAAATGGTCAAGCCAACGACCTTTCTGTGCGACAACGCTGTGGTAAACCTATAAGAGATCTGGGCTTATAGGGTACTAACTGGATGCTTGGAGCATGTATAGAAGAGCCTGTGAAATAACAATTTTTTATTTCAAGTCACACTTCACTTTACTTTAAATTACATGTACATATAGTGGCAATAATTTTTTTCTGATAAAATTTGAGTTTTTTATAATGCAATAGATTGTCAATCTGTTGTACAATATATTCTATCTGTTCTAGCAAATAGTTTATCTGTTGCAATAGGTTGGTCATCTGTTGCATTATGCCGATATTATTTCTATCTAATCTAAGTCTAATCTGTTGCAATAGTGGGAAGACCTGTTTGATAATTTCTAACAGATGACCTAAATTTTACAATATATGCCTAAATCTGTTTGATATTTTTCAATAATTACGCTTGAATATCTATGTTATCAACAACACCAAATCAGTAGCAAATACACTACCATGAAAATTTTAGCAATTAGGCTTGAATATCCATGTGCCCAATAACACCAAACCAGTAGCAATAACGACAACAATGTAGTATTTTCTTGCTCGATTTTATTTCTCTTCAGAAGCCTTGACTTTCTTCAACAAACCCCAGATTATTTGATTTGGTTGTGAAGGGTTCGTTCTTCATACCAATCAAAGTAATCGCATCCACCCAATTTCTATAAAAACAAGAACATAATTTCAAAATAATTAAAAGTCAATAATTAATCAACTAATTAAATTAAAAAAAAAAACATTATCTTTGAAATCTTACAAGTAAAAAACCTACGACCTAGATTTTGTTGAGTCAAAAAAGTCTTTAATAGAGCTTCATGACCGCACTTACAATATCAAAAATCTTTATCACAAAACTAGTGGATGATACGCTCGGCATTGTCAAGCTCAGATGGAAAAATGAAAAAAAATAAAGAAAAGAAAGACCAAATGCAAATAATTTAAAGAATTTGGATCGATAAAAAAAGATGACGATGAAGAAGAAGATTTAGGAATTTAGGGTTAAATTTTAGGAAGAAAATGAATATATAAGACAATGGGGGAGAAAATGACCGTTGGGTGCCAAATCAGACGCCAAGTCAGCAAAAAGTGTCAAACTGACACATTTGATGCCTATTTTATTTTACGTGTTTAAAATGAACACTGTCTACTTGATGCCTATTTTACTTTAGGTGTTTGAACTGAACACTGTCGATGGGTTCCACCTCTTTTATTTCAATGAACTTTCACTTTTTTACATGTAGTGGCAATTTTTTATGTCCAATAAAAGTTGAATTTTTATAATGCAACAGATTCTCCATCTGTTGTAACATATATTCTACCTGTTCTGACATCTGTTGCAATAGGTTGGTCATCTGTTGCATTATATCGATGTTTCTATCTAAGTCTATCTGTTGTAACAGTGGAAGACCTGTTTGATAAATTCCAACAGATTACCTACCTGTTGCAACATATGTCTAAAGTTGTTTGATATTTTCCAACAGATGTGTCGTCTGTTGCAACAGATACATTATTTGTTGTAATATTTGAATCTAGTATTTTATTTCAATTAATAAGTTTAAATCTAAGGAAAAAGTAAAATTCATAGATAAAATAAAATAAGTCGAAGCCTTCAGAAATTAACTGAAATAAATTAACGAATAAATAAAATATAAAAAAAATTATTATGGGTACATATCTCAACAAATACATCAATAATTTAAGTATTGATGCCAAGGATTCATAAGAAGGGGTGAGGTTATTACTTTGACAGGCTCAAGTTATAAATATCTACTCTATATGGTCAAGTTGTTCTTTATTTGGTGCTATGGAATTTGGCTTTGCTCGTCGTGAATCTTTATTGTCGCTTACGTATGGTTTATGTGCTTTCTGTTCTCCGTATTTCCATAAAAAGAGTAGCATATTATCAATGTTGCTCAGCAGTAGCTTCTACATCCGCCTGGAAAGTCAGAATTGGTCAATGCTAATCACGGAGATACAATAAAAAGGAAAAGGATAACTCATCTGTTCTAGCAAATGAAATAAGTCTTTCTCCTATTTTAAATTGTCCCAAACAAATTATATTTCTGTTGCAACATTGAATCAACTGTTGGGACAAATTTTTACATGAGGAAGACCTGTATGATAATTTCCAACGGATGAACCATTTGTTGTAACATATGACTCATCTGTTGTAGCAGATAGGTCATCTATTGGTACAAAGAAAAGCGGTATGAAAAGCTATTTGATTTGCTAAAATAGACGAGACTTATGTCACAACAGATACTTTATCTGGTGCAACAAGTTAGTCAACTGTTGCAACAAATGTATATATTTGTTTGATAATTTTTAGTAGATGTGTCATCTATTGAAACAAATATGTGTCTGTTTGTTAGTTGGAAGACATATATATTCACTTTCTTCAGCTCGTGCTGCTCTTCTTTGTACATTGGACATTGCTCAGTGCAACACATAACAAAGGAGTTGCAATTTCACTTTTTTAAATACTTGATAATGCCTTAGAAATCACTTTCCTTCTCCTCTTAGCCTTAGTCTCCAATGGAATAGATGGATATAAAATTCTATTTGATAGAATGACACCCCTCTTAGATATCAATTCCTTTATAGAAGCAGTTAATGTGTTAATAACATTAAGCACTACATCATGTTTTGCCCTGTAGTCTTGACATTTGTATGCAGAACATTCACTGGGAGAGGCAAAATCTGTATAACCAGTATGATCATACTTATAATGGTTTATTTTAAATACTGTAAGAGGAGTATCATTAGCGCCAACAGCAGCACCACTACCACCACCAATAGCTCCATCACCACTAAGATCATCAACAACAATAAGCCCACCATCCAAAATTGTTTTTCTTGTAATGGTTGTTGCTCTAAACACTTATATTTTTATTCTGTCGATGACCTTAGGATCCGATAAATTTTGCATAGATTGTAAAGTAAGAAAAAATGACATCTTTAACTTTCGATTGGTTGAAACTAGAGACAGATGCACAATCTAACATAAATCATTACATATATTAGAGTGATGATTAGATCATTCAAAAAAATCATTAATTAAAACAAAAACTTAATTATAATTATACTTACTGCATCCTTCGAGGGGTTGAAGAGATTAAGAAATTATATATTTTTATCAGTTTTGGCCGACAACCATCTCAAGATTTTTCGATAAAAAACTTCTTCCTGGTTGTTCACTTGTTGTCTCAAATAAAGAATGACTTCAAACGCCCAAGCCTATAAAACCATTATTGAGTAAAAAATAAATTATATCATAATAAAAGAAAGAAATATTTACCATTAAAGCCCATGGAAAACCATATAAGTTGACTGTTTTTGGCGCTAATGGAGTCAACAAATATTTGACAGTCATTTTGAAGCTTTCATAACCCTAAGAATAGTTGTTAAATGCCTCAAGATCCTCAGAGAGATTTATTAAACCAACGCTTATGTTGTTGTTAACGTCTCTCGCTTAAAGAATATTATGTACAAACCAAACCAAGCACAATGACTGGTTGTGCTTCTTTAAAAGTCCTTTACCTTTCAATGCTTCTATTAAATTTTTGTTTTTGAAGCTTGCACCAACAATGGACACCAGGTCATCACGATCACACGACTTGCCTTTGCCTTTTTTGGGTGTGCGGGGTGCTTTTTTGGGTTAGAATAGGTATAGCTTAAGAAGGAGGATAACATTTTAGTCCAGTAACTATGGCAAACTCCTTCCAACCAAAACAACTAGGCATGCTATAGTAATTTATCCACACCTCATCCATCTTATCTTTGTTTTCATAAATAAACATATGCTTGAGAAATTCATATACTATTTTATTTGAAAATGAGCATTGTTGTCCTCCGGTTAATCAAGATATTTCTCAAAACAGCTGTCCCTGAAATAAGCATCTAATTTTTGTTCTTAAAGTATTTTTCTAAAGGCGTCGAAGATTTTCCCATGGCTGACTTAACTATAAAATCACCCATTAAATCTATGGCACCATCGTACTATATTCTCCAAGATAACAATCAATGCTGAAGGTTTTAACCAACTCTTCGATGAAAGGGCTATTAACATTTGATCATCTCTTTTGAAATATTTCTCCCCCTGTGTTCATCATATTCTACTCCTAATTGAGATAACACTTGTAAAATAAGCTCATAAAGTGATGGATATAGCATAGCTGTTTCACTTGTTCCTTTACTTGGACTTGATTCGATTTCTGTTCTTTTGGGAGCCATATTATCTAGAATTAACAAAAACATACAAAAATATATTATAGTTGATTGATGCATCATTAAAAAAAGAATAATAGTAAATCAAATAAGAAAAATAGTAAAATAACAATTCCAACAGATCACTGATCCGTTGCACCAGGTAGTATATCTATTGTAGTATATAACCAACCTGTTGCAATGGATGAGTAATTTATTGCAACAATACAAAACATATCACTCATCTTTTACGATAGATGAATGGTCTATGCAACAGATCACACATTGTTGTAATATATAAGTGATCTGTTGGAACAGTTAAATAACCTGTTGCAACGGATGAGTAGTCTGTTGCAATAATACAAAACATATCATTCATCTGTTAAAAGAATAAATGATCTATGCAACAAATCACATATCTATTACAATATCATCTGTTACAACATATGAGTAATGAATTGGAATAGTTAAATAACCTGTAGCAATGGTTGAGTAATCTGTTATGATAATATAAAACATATCACTCATCTATTGAGAAAGATAAATGGTCTGTGCAATAGATCATACAGTGATTTGTCAGAATAGTTAACTAACCTACAACAACGACTGAGTAATTTGTTATGACAATACAAAACATATCACTCATCTGTTGAGAAAGATGAATGATCTGTGCAACAGGTCACATATCTGTTGCAATACATGAGTGATCTGTTGGAACAGTTCTCAACGGTCAATATTATTTAGATTTCTGTAGATGAATGATCAGTCAGAAAAATCAAGTATTAGACATGTTCTGTTGGAAGAGTTGATAAAATTTTATCCAACAGGAGCTTCATCTGTTGCTTTAGATCTTTAATCCGATGGTTCCTCCGTTGCATCAGATGGTTAATCTGTTGAATCAAATTTTTTATCCGATGGTTAATCTGTTGCAATAGATGGTTAATCTGTTACATTAGATAGTTAAATTGTTGCATCATATGTTAAATTTGTTGTATCAAATTTTTTATCCAATGGTTCCTCTATTGCATCCGAATTTTAATTTGATGGTTTCTCTATTGCATCAGATGGTTAATCTGTTGCATTATATGATAAATCTGTTGTATCAGATGGTTAATATGTTGCACCAGATGGATAATCTGTTGGAGAAAACAAAAAATAGTAGCACGATTTATTGAACAGAAAAACAGTAATATCACCATTTTTACCAAGAACAAGAACAAAACAAATCAACCCAAATCGTTGTTTTGTTTGTCTAAACACAAACAATAAAAATCAAACTTCAAAAAAATAGAACAAACAACAAAAAATCATAATTGACTTCGAAAAGAAAAGAAATACCAGAAATTAAGGTTTTATTTAGACCACATTTCAAATTAAAGCAACAAATATTAAAATTATTAACCAATACTATAAGAGAAGTTGACTCAAGTTTCTCGTTTTCTTCAAAACTAAAAAGGCCATAATTTTTTACCTGTGAAAGAAGAAAAAGAACGATGAAGAATTCGAAGCTATTATGGCTGAAGAGCAAGGTTGTCACGTCGATTGAAGGTTGAAGAATTCAAAGCTGTTGTGGCCGGAGAGCAAGGCTGTCACGTCGATTGAAGGTTGAAGTCGAAAAGGAACTTAAAGCCCAACTATTGATTGTGGGAGGTTGAAGTCGTTGAGGATTGAAAGTAGAAATTTGCAGAACTGTTGGTTGGAAGAGAGTTGAGAGAAGCTGTTGAGAGAAATGGGAGAGAGACTGGTTGATTTGGATTGAAGAGGGGCGTGGATTGGGTTGATTTGTATTTTTTGAAATGACTAGAAAGTTTTGAAAATATTAATCAAGTCCACAATTAACTTAATCAAGTTTCCAAATGATGTTTAACCCTTTAAGTTGGTCAATGTTATCAATTCTTTATTCAAGATTTAAAAGACACCTTTCCTTCAATTTTCTCCAGAGACTTTAACCCACTTTTATGACAGTGGGACTCAAATTTGTCAGCCACCTAATAATTTTGAATCTCACACAAAATAAAATTACTACTCCACAAAATATTTGTAGTTTTATGACATCCACGTAGCTCATACAAAAAAGAAAAATTGGTGATGTGGATTGGGTTGTCGGACCCACAAAGGACAAAAGCTTGTTTATCTTTTTCTCTCCGAAAATCAAAAAGTATTGTCCAACTAGAGGTGGACATTTGATTTATTTTGTTTGATTATTGAATATCGATTCGGTTTTTTGGTTTTCGAATTGACGAAAATGACAACCATAACCAAACCAAATTATTTCGGTTTGTACAAATTCGGTTTAGTTATTTCAAATTTTTATTTCGGTTTTAAAGATTAAAGTAGTGAACATTTAAAATTGGTAATTTTTCTAGAAAAATAATCTTTTTTTCAAATCTATTTTCATTCCCAAATATAATTAATTCAACGCGCATGAAGTAACCATAAATATTGACCTCGTTGAGTCATCGCCGTTGGAACGACGACAGTGGCTGCACTTGACAGAGACTGCCGATGACAGTGACGAACTGAGCAAACGACTGTCGACTGCCTTTGGTGATGTTGAAATTTCAAATGAACTGACGAACTGAGGATGACTAAGCGCCACTATAGCCTTCACGTGAATTTTATGGTCTAAAGCAAAGCAGTATATTAGGATTTAGGGTTGCTAAATGATTATCAATAACAAATACAGTGTACCCACAGCGTGGGATCTGGGTTACTAAATGATTATAAATTATAATATATTATTTATATAATTTTGATTTTTTGATTTATCCAATTTTTTTTTTTTAAATTCGAAAACCAAATCATTTAACCAAATTTTTAAAATTAAATTTTGATTTAATTTTTTAATTTTTTCAATTTAAATCAAAATATTGCTAGCCTTATGTCCAACAAAGGAAAATGTTGTTTTAGTGTTTGGTGGGTGGGCAAAATGCTCAATGACTTTCGAAGCTCCCCATTTTCTTCACTTACGAGTACGACCCTCAGTTTTTCCCATATCTCATACCTCTTCGTTTTCCCATCTCTACTTTTCTTCTGAGCAACCCTAATCTTTCCTTCTGCCAACTCAATTAATTCTCAAAGTTACTCCCCCTAATCTCTTCTCTCATTACAGCAGGAATTGACCCAATCCCTCCCCCCCTCCCTCCCCGCCGCCTTTTTTTTCCTCATGCGTGATTTAGGAGATCACTGTGCTGCCTCTATTGACAGCTTTGACGATCGGTAGCCAACATCTGTAATCTTTCTGGTCTGTAATTTCCTATGTCAAATTGTGCTTTCTGTAGATCTACACTCTAATCATTTCTTTCTGCTTCATTAATTGTTGAATTGATGCTTAATGTAATTCGGAATTATAAACAGCTTAATTGTTCTATTGCTGTCTTTTGTCTTTTTTGTAATTGGGGTAGGGGAAAGGGGGGAAAGGGGGAAGGGGAGGGGGATTACAAGGTTGGGAATCGAATACTGACCAACAAAGTGAAAGTGAAAGTTCAGGTAGTCAGCCACCTGAGCTACTAAGATTCCCCTCTTGCTGTCTTTTGTTGTCCATCATCAGTGAGATTTTACTATACTATTGTATTGGAACTTGCATGGTAAATATTGTGAGAAATAACGGAACTGGAATGAGCACCAACTGAGAGGTTAATTCTGGTGATCCTTAATCTGTGAAGCAGCTATCCAGAAGAATGTCTGTCTGATTCTTCTTTTAGGCTGGCCTTCTTCCCCCTATTTTGAAAGAAAATTCTTGTTTGCGATTAACGTTCCTTTGGTGAATGGTTATCTATAAACAAACAATCCATGTGCTTGTTAAAGAAGATTTGCATGCTTGAACGGCTTCCCTTCCAATGATGGATGTGGTAAATAAGGGTTGTATTTAATAATCTTGTACAATGTTATTACATGGTCATATGCTAGCAGAACTTGGAAGTTTAAGTGAATTGGCAATTATTATTATATAGGGCAGCATAGAAGAAGAGCGGCTCAGAAAGACCTTGATTGTGTTTCCATAAAGTAACACTATATTTAATTAAACAAATGCCCTTTGTATTGCAAAGATCGAAGGGTATTTCAAGAATGAAAAATCATTTAGAGTTAGAAGGATGTCTACAATAACAACAACAAACCTAGTGTATTCCCACAACGTGGGATCTGGGGAGGGTAAGATGTATGCAGTCCATACCGCTACCTCCGAAGAGGTAGAGAGGCTGTTAGAAGGATGTCTGCTTTAGAAGAAAGCTAGCCCATTTCAAAACTAGTCAAACTGAGTGAAAAACACTGAATCACAATGAAAAGGTTATCAAATTTAGCATCTATTCAGCTACCGGAAAGAAAAACCTATACATCATTTTGGTGGCAACCTATGTTGCTCGGACTCTGTGAGAATACAATACTTTTGATAGATCTGACACACATCCATCAACATTATTGAAGAGTCCGGGAAACATAGGTGGCAAGAGATGTTAGCCTCCACCCTCAACTTTCAACTTCCTAAAACACTCAGATTGGGTAATAGATTATGATCCACTAAACTAACGTGGATGATGCATCTCCGGCCGTTTCAATTCAAACGCTTGTCGGTTGTTGTTCTTTAGTTGTAAAATCTTGTCTTAAGTTCATTCTGGAGTTAATCTAAGGAGTAGCCGTCAAACATGCATACATCATCCACGAGCATGCAAATACATCTATATTATCTTCTATATTTGAGCAATGATGGGAGATAAATGTCTGTTGAAGATATGTCTCAGAAATAAAGTAAGAGTTGATAATTTTAGTAGTTTTAAATTATTAGTCCTATGTGACTTAGGAATAAGTTATCCCAATTTAAATTGAAGTGTAGTCAGGAATTTAGCTAAAAATATATGTTTTGAGTTATTAATAAAATAATTTCTTTGACAATACAATTGTAGTATCTTTTCTCTCCACCTCTTTCTTTGTTATTTCTCTAATTTCAAAGCTAAAAGAACCACACTTGGTGTCAAGAGCTATTTGATTCTAAGGGCTTGTGAGTTAGAGAAGACCCCCAAAAAAACCCTGCGTAAAAGTCAACATTGTTATGGCTTCCAGCATTTTCTCAATTCCTTCACCCCCAATTTTTTCTGGTGAGAATTATCCAATTTGGACTGTCAAGATAAGAACCTATTTGCGAGCATATGATCCTTGGGAAGTGGTAGAGGTTGGAGGAGAGGCAAATCCTTTGCCAAATAATCCAACTATGGCGCAAATTAAGAATCACAGAGAAGAGGTTTCAAAAAACTTTAAAGCTCTCTTTTGCATTCAAACAACACTTTTGTAAGTAATTTTCGTAAGAGTTATGGCGAGTGAGACTGCAAAGAAGGCTTGGGACAAGTTGATAGAAAAATTTCACGGAAGTGACAATATCAGGCAAATAAAAGTGATGAATCTGAGAAGAGAGTTTGAAATTCTCATAATTAAGGATCCAAAAACTATTGAAGAATTCTCCAACAAGTTGATGAAGTTGTAAACCAAATCAGACTTATGAGAGAAGAGCTTATAGATTCAAGAATTATGGAAAAGGTTCTTATGAGTTTACCGGAGAGATTTAAAGCAAAGATCTTCTCACTCGAAGATTCGAAGGATCTCACAAAACTGTCACCTTCAGAACTTGTACATGCTCTTCAAGCTCAAGAGCAAAGATCCTTAAGGCTAGAAGAAATTATTGAAACTGCTCTTCAAGTCAAGTTCAAAGGGAAGATACAGATGCAAAAGGAAGGTAAAATCCCAGAAACTTCTACTAATTCTAGTAGAAAAATCAAGGCGATTCTCGCAATGGATTCGAGAAAAAAGAAAACATTTCTCCATGTAAGTATTGTAGAAAAAACAATCATAAAGTGGATGATTGTTGGTTTAAGGGGAAGAAACCACCTCTTCGGTGTAGATATTGCAATAAACTTGGTCATATTGAAAGGTTTTGCAGAGTGAAGAAGGAGAACAACCAACAAACTCAAAAATCCAAAGTTTTGGAAGTTGAAGAACAATAGGAGTTTGTGTTTACGACGATGGCAACAACAAGATTGGATGATGAAAACACATGATTTCTGGACAGTGGTTGCACTCAACACATGACCAGCAAACAAGAATATTTTACGAAGTTGGAATCTGCCAAAGGTAGTGTCAAGTTGGCCGATAAAATCAAGTTGGAGATTATTGGTAAAGGAACTGTGGCAATTGAAGCTCCCAAAGGTACTAAATTTATTTTAGATGTTTTGTTGGTACCTGATCTTGACCAAAATCTATCGAGTGTTGGTCAAATGCTAGAACAAGATTATATGTTACAGTTCAAAGACAAAAAATGTGTTGTTTTCGAATCTAGCGGCCAAGAAGTGATTACGGTTGAAATGATAAAAAGAAGTTTTTTTTGAATTGGACCTCAAATTCTGATAAAGTTTGTCGAAGTAGTAGATGTGAGCAGGATTCAAAATTATGTCACAAAAGACTTGACCATTATAACTTGAAAACCATTCAATATGCTCAAAAGCATGATTTAGTGAAGGACTTGCCTGAAATTAAGTTATGTTCTGTGTGTGAAAGTTGTCAACTAGGAAAGCAACATAAATTACCTTTTCAAAAGTCAGCAACATGGAGAGCAAGTGAGAAGTTACAACTTGTTCATTTTGATATTTGTGGACCGGTGAAAACTCCTTCGATCAGTGGTAGGAAGTATTTTATTCTTTTATAGACGATTTTACTCAAATGACTTGGGTATATTTTCTTAAGCAAAAGCTTGAAGTGTTTGTTGTTTTTAAGAAGTTTAAAGCTATTTGTGAAACTCAAAGTGGATGCTTGTTGAAAACTCTTCGAACAGACAATGGGAAGGAGTATAATTCAAGTGAATTTCATTTGTTTTGTGATGATATGGGAATTGAGCATCAACTTACAGTCACTTACCCCAGCAAAATGGAGTTTCTGAAAGAAAAAATCGATTTGTTCTTGAGATGGCTAGGTGCATGATTTTTGAGAAAAAGTTGTCGAAGTCTTTTTGGGCGGAGGCGTAAACACATTAATTTATCTACAAAATAGACTGCCAACAAGGGCTATGGATGGAATGACACCAGTTGAAGCTTGGAATGACATAAAACCATCAATTAGGCATCTAAAGGTGTTTGGTTCTTTCTGTTATACTCATTTACCAGCTGTGAAACGAAGTAAGCTTGATGAAAAAGCTGAAAAAGGAATTTTGGTTGGTTATAGCTTTGTCTCGAAGGCCTATAGAATCTACAATATTAAATCTGGCAGCGTTTTTATAAGTCGAGATGTGAAGGTGGATGAAGATGCTTATTGGGATTGGAATATCTCTCAAGTCAGAAAGATGGTTGTTGAACCTACTTTTCAAGATTCAAGTGAAGACTTGGAAACAGAGGAAGATGAACATTTTGTTGTTAGAGGCACCAGACCATTGGCTGAAATTTATGAAAGATGTAATCTTGTTGTCATGGAACCTTCAAACTTTCAAGCTGCCTGGAAGGTTGAAGAATGGAAGCAAGCAATGGAGGAGAAAATTGCCATGATTGAGAAGAACGAGACATGGAAACTTGTTGACAAACCTGAAAATAAACAAGTTATTGGAGTTGTGTATAGAGTGAAACTAAATGCGGATAGATCTATATACAGGCACAAAGCAAGGATGGTCGTTAAAGGTTATTCTCAACAGCTTGGAGTTGATTACTCGAATACTTTTGCACCTGTTGCAAGGATGGACACCATTAGAATTTTGATTGCATTAGCAGCACAAATGAAGTGGAAAATCTAGCATTTAGATGTCAAATCTGCTTTCTTGAATGGCTTTTTAGAAGGGGAAATTTATGTGGATCAACCCGAAGATTTAATGGTTCAAGGAAGTAAAAGTAAGGTGTATAAGCTTCAAAAAGCTTTATATGGGTTGAAACCGGCTCCAAGGGCTTGGTATAGCAATTGTAACCAAGGTTTCCAAAAAAGTGACAATGATGCTACACTTAATTTGAAGACACTCCCTAATGATGGCTCATTAATTGTTTCTCTATATGTTGACGATTTGCTTGTTACAGATAGTGATGAGGAAGAGCTGCAGAAGTTGAAAGTGAAAATGGAGAAACAGTTTGTAATCTCAAATTTGGAGAGATGAAGTGTTTTTTGGGGCTGGAAGTATGCCAATCAAAATCTGGAATTTTTCTCAATCAACACAAGTACGCTTTGGAGATTCTGGAAAAGTTTAGAATGCAAAATTGTGAACCTGTTCCTACACCATTGGTTTTGAATACAAAATTCTCAAAAGAAGACGGAGCAGAGAAGTGTGATGCTTCATTATGTAGAAGTTTGATTGGAAGTTTCTGTTACCGGTAACGCCACGGTACCGATTAGTGCTGGTATACCGGTACCCAATGGTCCGGATAACGTTACCGGTGCGAACCTTCGAAAAAATCCGGTAGTTCCGGTTGATCGGTTTCGGTTAACTGGTTTCGGTCCGTCAAACGCTTAAATTTCTGCCTTTTTTTTTTTTTTTTTTTTTAAATGGGGAGGTATCTGGCACGGCACTGGCAGCGGCTCTTCTGGCCATTGCTTTGTAGCCGTTTAAACAACCCCCCTCCCAATTACCCCACACCACCCCTTAAGATTTTCACTATAAATATCCTTCATTTCAATTCTTTTTTCACACAAATATTATCAATTCTCATACTCTCTCTTAATATTCTCACATTCTCTCTAAATATTTATAATTAGTATATTAGTTGGATTTGAAGATCCAATTATTATATTAGTTAGAGTTGAAGATTTGTTGAAGATATTACAAGCTTCAATTATCATCTTTTAATTTCGACATTTGGTATACGTCTGCTTTTACACAGATGTTCGGTATATTCGTTCCAACTTTAATCTTTTTTATTTACGTTAATATCTATATTTTTACTTTTTAGTATCTACATTTGTTTACTTACATTAATTTTTAAATTTATAATATTTGTATTGCTTGTTTTAATATTTTAATTTAAATTATGGATTTCAAAAAAAATAGTAGTGGTAAAAAATCAATCTTTGGTAAGGTTTTTCGTAGAAATAAAAAAAGTAAGGCTAGTACTACTACTAGTTCATTACCGCCTAGATTTAATGGAACTTCTTTATCATAACCTAATGTTTTTGATGTTGGTATCGATATGGAATTAGATAATGAGACCCTAAGTAGGCGTTATAATAATTTTGAGGAATACTTACCGGAGGAAGATGATATAGAAGAACAAGAGTTAGGTGATACCCCTACCCCTACTAGTCCGGTTACGGAATTACCGGAACACGGTGAAGAACTTCCCCCTTTACTGAAATTTACTAGGGCCAAAGGTACCGAACGTACTAAAAGGTCTTTAGTTTGGAAATTTATGGAGCATGATAGGGTAAAAAGTACTGCTACTTGCAATAAATGCAAGCAAGTTTTTAAACATTTGACCGGGGGAAAAAATGGCGGGACATGATTGCTAACTTTGCATCTGACGAGATGTGAAAGAATTTGTTCGTCTAAAAAATGAGGCTAAGGCAAAAAAAGATAGTACACAATTTGTGCATGAATCTGTAGGAGGTAATATGGTTCAAACGCATTTAGACATGTTTAATCCGACTGAAGCAAGTTCATCATCGACATATAGTGAAGATGTACATAGAGAAGAACTAGCAAAAATGGTTGCTGTTATGGGTTTGTCTTTTAGTTTTTCTTCGCATTCCGATTTTATTCATTATATTCAACGAGTATATAATCCCTCTTTTAAAGATTTTTCACGAAATACTATTAAAAATGATATTTTTAAATTTCAAGCTGAACATTGCCATTTTCTTCGTTGCTTATTTGATAAATTTGATGGTAGAATATCTGTTACTTCTGATATAGGTCGTAGTGTTATCGGTAATGATTATTTTACTCTCACGGCTCATTGGATTGATCACGATTGGAACATGTAAAAAAGAATTATTGCTTATAAATATGTTGATGAGTCTAAAACCGGCGTGTATATAGCTAGTACAATAGCGGAGAACATGAAATATTTTAGATTTATTAGTAAACTTATTACATGCACATTAGATAATGCTTCTAATAATTTGAAAGTTATTGAAGAGTTAAAAACTAGATTTTGTCCTATGGATGAAGATCATTTTCATGTTAGATGTGCTGCGCATATTTTAAATTTGATAGTACATTAAGGTGTTCATTTGTTTGGAAATGGTTGTCTTAAAGTTTGAATTGCTTGTAGTTATATTTTTAAAAATAAAAGAAAGGCTATAATGGATGATTTTAGATATAAATGTAATCAATGTGAACTTCCATATAGAAAAGTTTCAAAAGAAATTCCTACTCGATGGAATTCTTTGTTTCAAATTCTTGAAGTTGCTTTTATATATCGTAAACCTATACAATTAGTTTATAATGCTTATAATGAGGATGTTAATTTAATGTTAGATGAAGATGATTGGACTGAACTACAAGAACTTTGTAAATTTTTGAAAACTTTTCATCAAGCTACGGAAACAGTATCTGCTCTATATACTCCAACTATTTCTTCTGTTTTAGTAACTATTACTGCTATTTCTAAAGTACTTGCTGAAAATAAAAAATTATGCCCTTACAAAGAGGCAATTAAATCTATGTTTGAAAAGTTTAAAAAATATTATTTTCCTATTCCACAAATTTTTTGACAACTAATTTATTCAATCCATTTTATAAAGAACATGGTACAATGATGTTGGTTAGAAAATTATACAACAATTTAGAAATTGGACCTCATGAAAAGCCATCAGTTGAAACTTGTTGTGCTAGCATAGTACCTACCGCTAAGAGTTTATATAACTTGCATCAAGTTATGGAACAAAATATTGGGCCGATCGAACCTACTACTTCTAGACGTAGATATGATGATTTAGATGACGAGATGGGCGAGGAACTTGGTCTTCAATGTTGTCGTATCTTTCGCAGGATCGGGAAAGTATTAGAGATGAAAATGGAAAACAACTTTTATCATGGTGGAAGACTCGTATTAGGCAATTTCCAAATGGAATGTGAGAGTTCTTGACAGGCCAACTTGTATGGAGCGGAGTGTTGGCCTGTCAAGCTTCTTCAGTTGCTTCGGAGCAAGCTTTCAACAGAGGAAGATTTATAATAGGAGATCATCGATATTCGTTAGCAAGGGATAGTTTGGAGATTTCGGTATTATTTAGAGATTGGATCAATGCCGAACGAAGAAATTTTGAGCTCCTCAAATTACCGCTCTTTATTGAAGACGAAATAGATGAAATTTTTGAGGAAAACAGTGATGACGGAATGGAAGCAATGGAAGAACAATGAAAAAGACCAATTCCGAAAGATTTATCCGCCGAAGAAGTAGAAAAGTTACGCCAAAAATATTATAGACAATTTAGATATTAATAAGATTTTACAATAGAGTTCTGATTCAAACAGAACCCTTCCTAGAAGGTGGCTACGTAGATTAGATTTTCATTTAATATCTTTGTAATAAATGTACAACGTATGAAATTTGAATAAATATAACGGCTATTTGCCTAATTTTATTTTAAAATTTGTCTTTTGTTTGTTGCAATTATGGAAAAAAAAATTAATACAAAACTTTATAAAGTTAGGAAAATTTTTAACTTCTTAAACTTATTAAAAATATTATATTAACTTAAACTTAACATATATTTTTTTAAGTTAAAATTTTAAATTTTTTAAGATATATTAAAACTTAAACTTATTAAAAAAGAGTCAATAAATTATATAAATTATATAAGTTAATATATATAGACAACTTATATATTAATGCCATTAAGTTAAACTTATATATTAATGCCATTAAGTAATATCAACAACAACAACAAACCCAATGTATTCCCATACAGTGAGGTCTGGGGAGGGTAAGATGTACGCAGTCCATACCATTAACTCCGGAGAAGTAGCAAGGTTGTTTCCGATAGACCCCTGGCTCAAGATAAGATAAGTCATAAAAAACGTACACAAAGCATGGAGCAATATGACATGACATAAATACGCCACCTATAAGAAGTAGTAAACAAAGAATAGTAAGCAATCGTAATGCAGCATAACAAGAATACTGCACCGGCCAAGTACATCCCTATCCTACCTACCGAAAAAGTCACTAGCCTTCTATCCTAATACGCGCCCTCCAGATCTTCTTATCTAGGGTCATGTCCTCAGTAAGCTGTAACTGCTCCATGTCCCGCCTAATCACCTCTCTCCAATATTTCTTCAGCCTACCCCTGCCCCTCCTGAAACCATCCAAAGCAAGCCTCTCACACCTATGAACCGAAGCATCCGTGCTCCTCCTCATCACATGTCTGAACCATCTCAAACGGACCTCCGGCATCTTGTCCTCTACCGAAGCCACACCAACCTTATCTCGAATAGTCTCATTCCGAACCCTATGCCCCTAGTAAGCCCACACATCCGCATTTCCATCACCTTTAGTTTTTGAATGTGAGAGTTCTTGACAGGCCAACACTCCGCTCCATACAACATGGTCGGACTGTCTGTCTGCCACCCTATAAAATTTACCTTTAAGCTTGGGCGGCACCTTCTTATCACACAACACCCTCGAGGCGAGCTTCCACTTCATCCATCCCACCCCGATCTGGTGAGAGACATCCTCGTCAATCTCACCATTCCCCTGAATCATGGCCCCTAAGTACTTGAAACTATCCCTTTTAAAATTTAAATTAAATTAAAATTTAAAATTTAAAATTTAAAACAAACACTGTAGCAGTACGTTATGTTCCGGTAATGTTCCGGTGTTGCTTCGGTCCGATCCGGTTCCACACCGGTAGCCAGCGGACCGGTCCGAACAAGAGGAAAATTCCGGTATTCCGATTCCGGTAACACCGGTTCCGGCGACGTAAAACGGTAAGGAAGCTCCGGTACCGGTTCCGTATTCGGTCAAACCGGTCCGGTGGTACCAGTTCCGGTCCGTTGCTAGTCCTAGTTGATAGTGATTGGGCTGGACATATTGACGATATGAAGAGCACTACTGGCTATGCTTTTTCCTTGGGTTCTGGTGTGTTTTCTTGGAATTCAAAGAAGCAAGAAATAGTAGCGCAATCCACTACAGAGGCAGAGTATGTAGCAACATCTCCAACAAATCAAGCTATTTGGTTGTGGAAAATTCTGAAGGATCTTGGAATGAAATTGCAAGCTGCAACTAAGATCATGTGTGATAACACTTCAGCAATGGCAATTGCAGAAAACCCAATCCAGCATAGTAAAACAAAGCATATTCTTGTCAAGTTTCATGCCATTAGAGAAGCTGAGAATAATAAGGAAATCAAGCTTGTCCATTGTTGCTCGGAGGATCAACTCGCTGATGTATTTACCAAAGCTCTTCCCAAATTCAGTTTTGAAACTCTTCGTGAACAACTTGGAGTTACCAACAAACATCTCAAGGAGGAGTGTTGAAGTATTGAGTTATTTGCTGTTATTTTTTCTTTTTAGTTTAGTAATTTTATTTCTGAAATTCAGTTATTTAGTTGAGATAGAATAGGATTTTATTAGTATCCTAGTTGAAAATAGAATAAGAGTCTTTTGTCTATTTATTTTCTAAGATGTTGATGAGTAAACTGAGCAGAATATTTTTTTATCCTCAAAAGTATTTTTTCTTCTTCTTCTCCGTAGTCTGTAGAACAACAATGTCGTTTTTTTCTCGGTAAAGAGTAGAGGTGGTAAGTTAGCCAGCCAAGTTCCTCATTGTTGATGAACCATGTACAAGTTTTGTATTTATTTTTGCATCTATTTCTCAATCAGCACAAGATACTTCATCAAGTCTAACTCATCTGAATGTGACTTCTCTTCCCACTTGCTATTTCTGTTTTTCCCTTTATCTGAACATTACTTTTTTGCTTGTTTCAGTTGCTGAATATTCATCTGTTTCTTTGATTTCATCTTGCACTCCCTGTTTGTATGCAGATGGATGCAAATTCAGATTCTGTTTCATCAGAATTGTCTGATTCTTCTCTGCTTGGCCACATGAGTAACATTTTGGCTGTTGGCCAAACTGGACTTGCTCCTTCATGTGCTTTATGTCATAGATTGTTGATATCAGATAATGAGGCTGGTGAGTTAGAAGCAATAAATATATGTGGTGATTGTAAATTCTTACTCCTGGAGGATCTTGGGACACCCATGCGAGATTATCAAAGAGGGACACCTGTGTCGAGCAGAAGGTTGTACAGCAATTCTGAGTCAATTGAGACTCTCTTTTCTCATCATTTCTCGCAAATGATTAATCTGGCAAGGCAAAGCCCAGCCAATGGTCTAGAGCATGATAATCAATCAATAGAAGGAGACGTTGGGTTAAGGTCAGTGCAGCGCACCAGTACCCGGATCACTCCAAGTGGATCTAGGAGGTGGAGGAGGGTTCATTCTGACACTGAAAGTGATGGTGTTGATTCTCTCTTTGGGGAGACTGAATCAAATGTCACCTACAGTGGATATAGGAACTTTAATAGTGAAATTGAGTCCATTTCTTATAGTGCTTATGGAGGGAACTCTGATGCTTCTGTTGATGGTAATAGTTACCTTGATAATGATCACTCTTTTCACTCAGATGAAGGAAGTGACTTCGAATCCGATATTGATATTGATCCAATGCATGCTGGTATGTATCACTGGAACCCTGATAATGAGGAAGAAGATGAAGATGATAATGAATGGGAGGAGGTTGATACTGATGCAGTACATTCTGTGGGTTCTAGAGCTCAGCTTCAAAGGTCATTACACCTAAATCAGAGCAGTCACGCTGGAAATTGGTACAGACAGTTTCATTCTCCCGAATTTCACGGTACAGTTCGTTTCAGAATTCCTGATGGCGGTCAAAGACTTGTTATTGACATGTCAGCGAACTCACAGGAGTTGGAACTACAGACTGATGCCAGTGACTATCTTGATACTAGAACTTTCGAGGAGTTACTGGAGCATTTCGCTGAAACAGATGGTTTAAGAAGAGGAGCACCACCTGCAGCTGTATCTGTTTTAAATGATCTGCCATGTTTGGTTGTTAAAGAAGACCACGAACAGCTTGACAATTTGTCTTGTGCAATCTGCAAGGATTCTCTTTTTGTTGGCACCGTAGTAAACCGACTTCCTTGTTCTCACTTGTATCACCCCTCCTGTATTTTGCCTTGGCTAGTGTCAAGAAACTCGTGCCCACTGTGCCGCTATGAACTTCCAACTGATGATCTGGATTATGAGTACAGAAAGCAGAGGGCCAGTAGTAATTTGGTGATTCATGGAATCCCACAGCATGAAATAAATGAAGATGCATCTTTGGATAGCAGTGATGGTGAAAATGATGAATTTGGTTACAGTATGACGGAATCAGGGGAAGTGATCCATAATGAGGCTGTCAATGAACAATCTGGTAGTGCAGGTGCACGAGGAAGGTGGTTTCTTGGAGCTGCTGCTCCTGTTGTTGGTGTTGTTGGAGTTGTTCTGATGTTGTGGTTAGGAAACCCATTGATGGATAGGAGCCTTAGTCTCCCTATTTTCTGTTCACAAGGGCGACGTACCAATCAATCTTTGCTCTCTCAGCAGGTTAATAACCGAAGCAGGAGATGGTGGTCTCTGTCTTAACTTTTTATTTGTCTGTTTTAACATGTTTCTGATCATCAGATGTAGATTCACAAAATTAGTAAAGAAACCTATTCAAGGCACCATTTAGGCCTTATGTTGTTAACGCACCTGTTTGTATTTAGATTTTGCCAAACTATCTCAGAAGCTCACTCTGCCCTTGGATAAATCAGGGTAGCTTAGGTGACCTCGGTTGACATGGTAATTTGTATGTACTAGTTGATTTGCTTTTAGCATTTCCGTTAGTACATTCCCCACCCAAAATTTGGACAAATTCTGAGGGCTCCACATCCAGTGGTTCACTAACTTTGAGCTGTTATGTACTCTATTCGTTTCGGAATAAGTGAATTGTTGGGGTATTTATTGGTGTTTCAGAATAAGTGAATCATTAAATTTTTTTTTAAATTTACCCTTATGATTTGACAATCAATTAATTTTTGAAAAGGTATTACAAGGTCAACTTTTCATTATTATTTTTTTTTGAATAAAAATGGAAAGTTGTGTTAAATTTATGTCTTTAATGTTTTTTTCTTAATATGTATGTCAAGATTCAACAATTCATTTAGTATGAAATGTATGAAATGGAGGAAGTATTGTTTAAAATGCTGCAGATCTTCCCATTTGCAACTATTTCTAGAAATCAAGCTTTTGCAGTACTTCCTATGATGTGTGTGGCGGTCAGAAGTTACTTTTAGTAGCAAACAACAAATATGGGTCAATTCTTCACAATCAATAGTAATTTATAGTTGTAGCTTGGTCAACCTACGTCAATTGGGCCGGGCCAGTTCAAACCAACATCGGCCGACTTCTTGTTACTGATTTTTTGGGCCGGTTTGGTATCGATTCAACTCTTTACGGGCTGGGCTGGTAAGGGCTAAACAGTAAATCATCCCAAAATAGACTGGGATCGCCCCATTTAGCGTGAAACTGATTTTGATTGGTCCAAACCGGTCAAAATGTAAAAATAAAATAATTTAAATTCGAATTTACATGTTTTTTTCAATATATACTATATATGCACACCTATATCTATCTATATCTATAATCTATAATCTATATCTATAATTTATAATATATTAAAAGTGCGAAGACCCTTAGAAAAATTATTTAAACTTTTTGCCCTCCATTAAAAGATTTTGCAATAGACAATTAATTATCTTTTCACTTATTTTCTTTAATTATTAATTAATTATTAAAAAATTAAAAATTCCTAAAATATATGACAAGAATAAAATATAAGGTAAATTAATGTTGGTAGGTATTCTTTTTCCTTGTGTATATGAAAAAGGAATCTTAAAATATATAGTAAGAAAAAAATTAGAAAAATACTATATTTTAACTTTGGAGTTAATGTTAACGAGACAAAAACTCGATTTACTAAATTGAATCCCAAATTACACTAGAATCATAATTGCTCCAACTATAAATTACAACCCATAAGACGCCATGTCCATAGGGAAAGAAGTACCAAATCGAACTACTCATTATTAACACATGTATATTACATGCAACACCTCAAAATCGAAAATTAAATAAGCTTTCAGCCTTTCACATTGCAAAGTGCACCCAGGTGCCCAGAATTTGGTCTGTATTTGACATAATTTTTTACATCTTTAATTTATTTTTGAATTTATAGAATAATAAATGATAGAGTATTTTTGATAGATAATTATAAATTCAAAGGTCTAAAACAATACAATTTGTTCATATTTAATTATGGATACTTTTGCGTATATGTTATGTATACTCTAATAGACTTTTGATGAAGTAATTGATACTTCGATAAACCTTTACATTTTTATTGATAAAGTACACATAACAAAAATTAGGTATATAAATATTATATCTAGAAACATAAAAATCTTCAATGGAAAAAAGATATATAAAAATATGTTAATTCAAATAAGAAGGTATAGCTATTACACATTGTTGGATTGAATTATTATTTTCTATATTTGATGAAAGCATGAATCCTATATCCATATTGGCTATATCTATAATTTATAATCTATAATCTATAATATATTAAAAGTTTGAAAACCTTTAGAAAAGTGATTTAAATTTTTTGTCCTTTATTAAAAAACTTTCATTTAGACAAAACTGTCTCTTCACTATTTTCTTTAATTTATTATTTAATTTTTTAAATTATAGTAACTAGACTCCTGAAATATATAGACTCCTAAAATATATGAAAGTAGAATCAATTAATATTTTTCTTTACTGGTCAATTAGAAAAGTACTTCTAAAATAGGACTCTATTAAGGAAACACTTCTATACATATTAAGATGCACATTAAACTAGAGAAGAAATCGATTTACCAATTGGGACAATATAATTGATGCTCATCTAAGCCATCTGATCAAAAGCTTTGGTCTGTCGGAATTTCCCAGTAACAAACATATTACGTATGATATATATTTTTGTTTCTATGTTATTGTAGAGAAAGATAGGAGGAAGTTGAATTTGTTGCACCTCATAGCAATCTCTGTTTTTTCTCCTGATTTATGGGAGGTGTTATGGTAATAAAGTGAGTTTCGCCACGAAAATTATGAATATTTACAAATTAATTTCTTTTAAATGATATTAAGAAATTAGAGTTGTGTATCAATATTTATAATCTATAATCTATATCTCATTCTTTTGGGTCAAAATTTTCACTCGAACAAAAATTTCTATCAAAATCAAAGCTCTGTGATCACTATTGTATTGTTTTATTGTAGTTTACAGGTCGTAGATGAATGTCAGCTGGCTTTGAAGAATTTCTTGTGTAAAGGTTAGATTTAATTGTATTATTTTGATATTTTTATTATCTTATTATTTTATCTAAGTTTAATTGTATTATTTTGATATCTCTTGTACCGTATTGTATTGCTGTAGTTTACAGGTAGTAGATAAATATCGGTCAACTTTGAAGAATGTTTTAAAGATAAAGGTGAGGTTTAATTATATTGTTTTAATATCTCTACTTTGAATTTTTTTTTGTGTGTAAAGATTAGATTTGGTTGTATTATTTTGGTATCTGTATTATCGTATTATTTTGTTATAGTGTAAGGTTTTGTGTAAAAATTAGATTTAATTATATTTTTTTTATGCCTTTATCATTGAATTATTTTGTTGTAGTTTACAAGTTGTAGATGAATGCCGATTAGCTTTGAGAAATATTTTTGGTAAAGGTTAAATTTAATTAAATAAATTCTCTATGTTTCCATATTCAAAAGATGTTGAATTTAATTATTGTATTCATCTTTAATATTTAAACCAATATCTTATTTAATGTAACGTTTGAATTCGTTAAAGTGGGTACACGTGTAAGGCGCGTACACCTAAACTAGTATATTTTAAATATGTTAAACAATAAACGTATAACATATATATATACATTACATATTATGCTACTTTAGAAACATATACACATGTATACATTAAATATATATTATTTTAGTCTATAGAAAAATATATACGCATATATACGTACAATATAATATATATACTACTTAAAATACTACTTGAAACAATATACATACAACATATATATATATATATATATATATATGTCTATATATATATATATATATATATATATATATTACTTTAGAAAATATATACACATGTATACATTAAATATATACTACTTTAGAGCCTATAGAAAATATATACACATATATACGTACAATATAATATATATACTACTTAAAATACTACTTGCAACAATATATATACAAAATATATACCTTATATATACTACTTTAGAAAACATATACACATGTATACATTGAATAGATACTACTTTAGAGTTTATAGAAAATATATACACTTATATACGTACAATATAATATATACACTACTTAAAATACTACTTGAAAGTTGAAAGATATATACATTACATGTTATAGTACTTTAGAAATTATACACACATATATACAAACAAGATTACAATGTATACTACTTAATATAATAATACTTGAAGTTTTTAAATATATATTCAAACATTTACAATTTTACATACAACAATTAAAAGGTAAACTTATAATATTTTTATTTGTTATTTTTATTACTTAGTGTAAAGTTTTATAGCAAATTAGTAATATATTAAAAGTATTTAATTCAAACTAGACATTCAATTTAAATAAAAAAAGAAAGTAAGGAGTGAATGAATGTTGTATTTTATTGATTGCAAAATGATCCGAAACTTATAATTTACATGAATGAAAAATCTACAAATTTTGCATCATTTTTTCCAACTCATACATGTTAATATTAACGGGAACTGTCATAGGAAAGTCAAAATCAACGGAGGCAAAGGTTAAACCATGCATTGGATTTGATTGTGATGAGTTCTCTCTTGAAGTCATAATTTCTTCAAGATTCTGTTCGTCTTTCGGCTCCTCCTCCATTCCTTAATTTTTTTCGTTCCGCTCTAATCCAATCTCTAAGACAAATTAGAACATCCATAGCATTGCTTCCCAATGAGTGTCGGTTGTCTCTAAGCTATTGTCGTCCCTGACTAAAAGCGCTCTCCGATGCAACAGTTGACATTAGAACATTTAATATATCTCTAGCTAATCTTGAATGCACCGGATATTGTCTTTCATTATTATTCCACCAATCCAACATACAGATCCTTTCTCTACGATCCTCTATCGGCTGTCAAAGAAAATACTTAAGCTCTTCCCAAGAATTTATTCTGTGTGATGAAGGTTGCACCCTGTCCCAAACATTTAAATAAAAAAAGTAATCAGGATAACTACTATGTGCCTATCTTTTAGAATATGATGGCTCCTTAGAAGCTTGAGGAGCGACAGTTAGAGTGATATTTACCGGTACGTCTTCATCAAGTAAATTAGCATAATGGTTATATAATGCTTCCATGTAACTGTTTGTATCACTCATAGCTATAAATGAAGAAGGTTATTCTTCAGGCTGTATCTCTAAAGTATTATAAATAATAGAACTAAATTCACATATAGTATTATATTTCATACATGAATTTATTTGTAATGCCCCAAATCTGGTACCTGGAACGCTACACGGTGCTCATAACCCCGAAGGACCACAAGCTAACCCATGACTGATATATGTACCTGAACACTACATAATATACTGTAAAAATGCAAAAATAAAGGTTGAAAAGACATAAGGTTCAAAACTGTAACATAACTGATAAAACATAACATCTGGAGGGTATATGAAATACCCAAAACAACTAAAATAACTATCTGAACATGCTAGTCTAAAAAGCCTCTAACTGACTGAACTATCTGAATAAGGAGTTGATGGGAAATGTCTCCAACTAACTCCAACTACTGAAATAAATTAACTAATGAGATAATAAAGTAATGGTCATGTCCTCGAAGGATGAGGACTCACTGTTAACTCTGATTGCTGAGACTGGAATGCTACTGATGCTCTGGAGCTCGTGCTTCTTAACCTATGGTATAAAACACTATATCACAAATGCGTCAGTACATTTGAATGTACTGGTATACATGTGAGATAGGCTAAATGCAAAGGGTTCACATGCATGAACTATACTAACTGACTGAATAACATGAGTGTGAGAATATATGCATGAATACATAATAACTGTAATTGAGTTCATGATAACATGATTACTGAATCTGAGTACTAATAACATGATATATTGATAACTGTGTAACTGAAATAACTAATACTGAGCGACTGTATCTGACAATCTAGTTTCTGATGGAACTAGCTGAGTTTCATACTATTATGAGTTGACTATATCTGACAGTCCTGAATCCTATATAACTATCTGAGTTCTATTACTGAGACTGAATGACTGTATCTGATAGTCTTGATTCTTTACTAAAACTATGAAAAGTGGTCATCTAATCGACATGCCCCAAATAAAGCAATATAGCTGAGGTGGGGTCCAATCTATAACCCCAATTCAAAGGGTGTTAATACCGTGCCACTGGTAAGGACAAGCTGTGGGAAACCCTTATTTGACAGTGTCCACAAAAGAGAACGGTTGGGCAGTCATCTGACAGTGCTTATCCACCTCATCAACCCTCATCTAATTATGTTGATGTCTCAACCTATGCTAGCTACATAGTTCTAGAACACAAGGATGACTCTAAGAATCACACCCTCATCTGACAGTGTGTGTTCCCATCCTTGGGTTCACACGGTGCTAATTCCTACTCCCATCTGAATAGACACTGAACATGGATTACAGAATTGAATTGGAATAAATTAACTAAGTTTCGTTGAATAACGGAATACTACTGAGATTACTAAATTTTTGAGATTTTATTGAGTTTTCCTGAGTCACATGACTGACTGAATTTCTATGAACATGGCTCGACTGAGAGTATCTTGAAAACACGACACTGGCTCTAGGTACACAGCTAAATTGTCGGGTACAAGTACCCCCAGGACTCGATAGCATGAAATTGAAAAAGCATGACTTGCTTGAATACATGACCAACATCACAATCCATAATACAATAAGTTGGAGATTTCATGAAGTAGAAGTTCTAAAGCACTGCAAGGGTTAGACATGTATCCATAATTCATTGACTAAGACATTTCATCAAACATTTGACATGCATAAACTTATACATGATTGTGGATTTCATATTATTATACTAGTGTGACACTTTTCTTTCACATAGGCATTTAATCGAACACATGGGGAGCATGCTTTGGTTATACAATTATCAACACATCTAATAATCGTGGATACATCAATCAACGTGTAAATTTAAAGGTTTATCATGATTATTATGCAAATCACCACATCCTAGGGTTAATCATTGGAATATGTAATTTCAAACATGAATCAAAACCTCACAACATCATGAACATGAATTTCAATTCAATTTAAATCATGAACATTCATAAATACACAAATCTTGGATTTTGAAAAGAGATTCTTGAGCTTCATGGGTGAAAGGGACCCATGAATCAATACATGACATACCTGGGTGGATGATTTCTTGAAGATTGATGGAGGAAAACTTGAATTCTTGACTTGGAATTAAACACCTAGGGTTTCTTGTTCTTGGGGATTATCTTTGAGAGAAAATGCTAATTTGATGTTGTAGATGGATAATGAACTTATGAGCCTTGATATGATATAATTAAGGGTTAAAATGGGTGGAAAAGATCCAAATACCCTTTTAATGACTTTAAAATAACCGAACAAACAATACGACGGTGGGTACGACGGTTCGTCGCTGGGTCGATGGTCTGTCGGTTCTGACCGTCGCACCTGGGCAGCATAGGGGTTCACTATCTCTGCTATGACGGCTTGGGCGATGGTCCATCACTAGCTCGATGGTTTGTCGGCCTTCACCGTTGCACCTGGGTGGTTTCGACTGCTTTTTGTATTTCGGCCATAACTTTCTCTTCCAATGTCGGATTTTGAAGGAATAGGTATCGTTGGAAAACTAATTCTATTTTTCACTCAACAAAAAGTGAAAATCTTAAAATTTCCACGTTCAGAAAAATAGATTCATCTTTGAAAGTAAGTTTCTAACATTCTTGAGATGATTTTAAGCTAGGTAGAAGTATTGGGTATTACATTATTATAGCACCAATCAAATAACTTGGGGGAAGTGGATAAAAATATTTTTTAAATTTAGCAATCATAGCAGTAATAACTTCTTTGTAAACTTCTTTATTGTTATATTCAGCAAGCAAACAAGAAATATCGGTTAAATAAGCTAAAATATTACAAATAGTAGGATAATAAGCACCAGAGAATTCAACAATAGCTATATAAATTCTTTTCAAATATTTAACAAGATCATCAATTACAGCCCAATCCGAATCATGTAGCATACACTCAGGAAAAGAACCATAATATTAATTAAAAGTCATTGTAATAGGAACTCTATAAGCAAGACAAGTTTTTAAATAAGTATAAGTCACATTCCATATAGTATCACATTCTTCAGGCATAAATATCGGTCTAAGTCTATTTTGTTCACATTTGGTTTTAAATTCCCCCACTCTACATTTTTGATTATTTTCTTGAATATAGCTAGCAGCAAGTCGGACCTTTTCAATATAAAGCTCAAAAAATTCAAGACCATCTCTTACGATTAAATTATATATATGACAAGCACACTTAACATGAAATATTTCGGGTAGTGGCGAAGAAAGTTTAACTTTCAACAACTCAACAACAACCTTATTATTAGATACATTATCAAAAGCTATACATAAAACTTTTCTTTCAATACCGTAATAATTTGCCACTTTAGAAATAGATTCAGAAATAAATCTTTAGTGTGTCTATGATCTTCATCATACAAAAATGCTAGAATATATTTTTCATAACAAAATTACTATCTATCCAATGACAAGTAATTACTAAATAATCATTTTTGTTAATAGCAAGACCAAGATCACAAGTTAGAGCAATTCTACATGAAATATTTTTTAATAACACAGATAAAAAATGAATATATTATGCATGGAGTCTAAGAATATCAGTATGACAAGTATTTCTAGGAATACTTGTAAACATAGAATTATAGAAGCAAAAGTGAAAAGCAAGCAACCCACAACTATCATTTTTGCCTTTTCTTTCGGTCCTTCACTTTATTATAATTCTTAACTAATGGATCGGGTGTTGGGTTCAATCTAGTTTGTGCTGGCTCACCAATAACCTCACCACCTTGTGCAATAGTTAACTCTCTTGCGTGTCTAGCTCTTAAATGTCTCATCAATGAACCCGTATCCCTTTTACGGCCTCTAATTTTATGCTCATATATAATTTCACAAATATTGTATTGCACCTTACTTTCTCCTTCTATTTCCAAAAAAAATTCTCATGTAATACTAGTTCTTCTACGAGATCTTCAAGGGCATGGGGAGGTCGGGAGGAAGATTAACCGATTCGGATCTAACATTGCATTTTCGACTTCGGGTGTCTCACCAATATTTTCGTCATCTACATCTAAATTAACCACATCTATTTCATTCTCTTCTTCTATGCCATAATTTTCCTGAGCTTCTAAATAATTTATATCGTGAGCACATACACCTAGTTCTTCCTCAAAAGATTGACTAACTAGTACCAGAGGCACACGAATATATCTAGTACTTGAACTACCTCTACTGGAACCGCCACCAATTTATTTTTTTACTACCACTATCACTTTTTGGACAAAATTTTTTGACACTTTGACCAAGGTTTCTTAATTTATCTATATTATAAATTAAACTAAAATATATTCAAGATACAAAAAAATAATAAAAATAAATTTCAACAATTAATACACTAATTAAAAATTAAAAGTAAGAGATGAAACAACAATACCAAATTTTTGAAGTATCCGAATGTTGCGACTTTAGAAAACTTTCACTTGATATTTGTAATTGCAAAATTAAAAAATATAATTAGAATATTTGAGAGAGATCGAGAAAATAAGATTGTGTTAAAAATGATTTGAAATTTTTGGGTATTTATAGAAAAATTTTTGAATTATTTTTTTTTAAAAAAATGGTTGAAATTAGGCCAAATGGGCCGTTGGACCCCAAATGACATTATCGTCATTGGCCAACGGTCTATTTGACCGTTGGAAAGTGCCAGCAGCCCACATGTCTTTTTTTTTTATTAAAACCAGGTCGATCTGGTCTAGGTAACTGGTGATCCTGGTTCAATTTTTGTACTGGGACGATCCACCGGGCCTGTCAACTGAGACGGTGCAGTCTGGGACCGGCGACCCACTAACTCGGAGGCCCACCAAGCCAGGTCAGACCGGGTTGGGCCCTTTAAACGGGCCAAAATGGGCCATTCTAGCCCAGTTGACGTGTTTAACCTATATAATGAATACATCCGTTAACTATTAACAATGATGTCATAGAATAAGCAAAGAGTAGCAATTTGGGACAGTCTGGCTTAATCTTGGAAGAATCAAAATTCTCAAGCCAAATTCAAGATCCTTCCTTTGCTCGCGTCACAACATCACAGATTGTGACTCAAAGAGTTTGTTGAGATGGAGGATCATCTATTTTCTTATGTTTTTTGAAAGAGAAAAAAAAATAAACAATACAAAATAAAATCGGAATGAAAAACTTTCTCATATAAATTTTATTAATCATGAGTCTTTATATAGACACATAAATAAAGTTGTTGACTTCTCCTACAAGTAAAGCAATAGACAAACACTCCTTGCTTTTGTTGCTGCAATCTAGTAAAGTTGGTCCTTGCTTTCTTCTTCCACAAGTAGTGCTTTTGAATTATCTTGAGTGTTTTTGTACTTGTAAACTTTGTAACATGATCCTTTTGTTTGCAGTTTCCACATAATGCATCAGATCTCCACCAATAAAATTTTACTAATTGTTTTTTCTTTTTGCAATATTTGCAAGGAGGATAATCAACTTTTCTTTTTTGGTGGTTTACATAAAAAATGCCTTCAACATTTTTTTCTTCCTTGTAAGCTCTTCTTTGCTCTTGTGCTTGAAGAGCGCTTATCAATTCAGCAAGAGAGATGACATAGAGATCTTTAGACTCTTCCAAAGCGGAGATTTTGGACTCAAATCTCTCAGGAATAGTCATTAGAATTTTTTCAACTATTCTATTGTCTTTAAATCTTTGTCAAACAACCTGATTCTATTGACAATCAAAGAAATTCTATCAGAATACTTAATGATTGTCTCACCTTCTTTCATCTTAAGAGATTCAAAATCTCTTTTCAAATTTAAAATTTGATTTTGTCTAGCTCGTTCGCTTCCTTGATACTCCTTTTGAAGTTTTTCCCAAGCTTCTTTTGCTGTTTCATATGCTGTGATTTTAGAGAAAATTGAATCATAAACTGAATTTTTAATTACAATTTTTGCTTTATATTTTTTGAATTTCTCTTCTGAGTGAAGTTTGATTTCGGTAACAGAAGGATTTCCAGGGAGTGGTTGTATAGGTTTGTCTCCCTCTACAACTTCCCATAAATCATAAGCTTCAAGATAAGATTTCATCTTAGCTGCCCAAATTTGATAATTTTCACCGGTGAATGCTTAAGGGGCATTGAAAGAGAGAGTATTGCTTGTTATGGGTTGAAACACAAGATTTAAACTAATATGGGTTGAAAGTTAATTAAAAAATAGCCCTACGTTAAAAATAAAAGTAAGAGTTAAAAATAGTCCTACGTTAAAAAATAAAAGTAAGGATTAAAAGTTGGTTGAAAATAGGTATGAATTAAAAATTAGTTGAATGCTTTTCTTTAATGAATTCACAAATCCATGAGGATCGATGAAGGCCCTTGATACCACTGTTATGTTTTTTGGAAGAGAAAAAACAAACAATACAAAATAAAACCGGAATGAAAAACTTTCTCATATAAATTTTATTAATCACGAGTCTTTATATAGACACATGAATAAAGTTGTTGACTCCTCCTACAAGTAAAGTAGTAGACTTTTACTAGAATTAAAAACTAAATGTCCTACTTAATTATTGGACCCCCTATAACTAAATAACTAATTATTCTAGAATACTGTTGCAATAATAGATGCAATATCCAACACTATTCAGCCATAGACGACCCAACAAAGTTATAAAAGCAGAACAAGGTAGAAGCTGCCTCCTTTCCACATCCTCTCCAATTGGCAGTCCAAATCCACATTCAAATACAAACGAGAGCTAAAATCTCTAAATATGTAAAATACAGTAGGGATTTTACCTCTCATTATAAATAAAACAATTTTCTTACCAGAACTTACAGATGTGGGCATTGTATACTTGAAGGGTTGGGGTTGGTTGCTACTCTACTCAGGAAACTGTTCCCAGAATCACATACACAAAAAGAATTAAGAGATAAATAGTGTATGAAGAGCAGAAGTACAGAAAAGTAAAAATATATGATTTTTACGTGGAAGATCCTTGCTCAAGGGAGAAAAACCATTACCTGTGTTACGACCCGAACCAAGGCCTGGCCGTGATGAGTATTTCAAGTCCCACGAGGACCGGAGATCACCTCCCACACCTAACCAAACCCAACCCAATATCCCCCAAGGTCGGATAAAGTCCGAACATATAACAAGATAGTATGCAACAAACTTAAGAAAATTCAAATCAAGTCTATAACCATCGACTGATGTCCGACCAAATAACCGACCGACACTGTCCAATATCCATAGTAGTCCAAACAAAGCCTTTTAAACAAAGAAACAAAACTGAATAATAATAAAGTGTCAAGATATGTCCCCAACTATAGCCAAAATAAGTCTAAACAGTTTGAGACATAAAGGACTAAAACATAAAATGTAGACTTTCGATATATGGAAGCTCACCATTTCAATGTAAAATCTCAAACTGATCTTGAATCCTAATCACTGAGCAGGAGGAGTAGAAGTATAGCTAATTCCTGAATTGCATGAGCATACTGCATCCAAAGACGGTTAGCAGGTTGAACGCTAGCATATAACTCAAGGATAAGGATAACATAATGGCATGGTCAATAATTCAAAATCATTCAAAACTAAGGCACATAATCAAATGGATAGACATATAAAACTTAACATGCATTATAAAACTTTAGCTTGGATTGTGTAGCTCAACTGTTATAACATGTACCCATAGGATATATGGGCTCCAGCTTTCACCCTTTGGTCGGACCCCAGTGCATGTAGCCACACAAATCAGAGAATAATCTTATAACTTAATTATGTAATGATTTACACGGGACTCGAACCCCCTAATCATGAAATAATAATGAGGGGTACTCAAACCTCCCTTTTCACTTTGACCCCGAATCTGCAAATGCAGTTTCCAGTATCGGTCACTCGAACCTCCACTTTTACGACCCAGCTACACAACCCTTATTAGAGCCCAATTAAAACAAGTATCACACATTCCTATTCATTAAACCATATTCCATATTAAGGAATACATTGTTGGTATCGTCATGCCAACTACACTTGTAAGGTAATAACAACATGCCAGAACAATTTCTATTAACTTGGGGAAAAAAACTCCCTTTGTTCATTAGATCAGACCATTGTGTTTCAAATACCTTTTTATATCATGCAATAGTTCAAGACTAGTTCAATTTTATAAATTCCCATGTTTCTCATAATTAAAATCAATTTTATATCATGGGGTTGGGGTCATAACTACTTCAAAAGTCACAAGTTTGAGAAAATCACAATTCCCTAGTCTATTCACCATACCTATTCACCCATAAGTTCAAAATCATAATTAAAGCATGAATAATCATATGTAAATCACGGGATACATTATTCAATTCATAAATATTTAAAATCCTTAACCCTTGTTTCAAAACCAACATAAACATCTCATGAATAATACTTTAAACACATGATTTTAACAAATTAACAATGAGGGAAGAGTAACATGCCTTAAACACTAAGAAATTTGTAAAGAAATAGACCCCTGAGCCCTTTATGACCAACTTGATAAAACCCTAGCTTAACTTTTTTGAGGGAATTTAGATAGCCTTTTGGAGTGTTTGAGAAGTTACTTGATTTGTTTTTGAGTGCTAATGATACCCTAAAGGGGTTATAAGACATGGGTCTTAATTTGGGTAAGAGAGAAAATGTTTAGAATGCCCTTAACTTAAAAGCTGAAAAAGTATCACCCTTTGACTACGGGTCAACCAGTGACTCGTAGCCATTCCTTACGACTCGTCACAACGAGTCATAAACAAGACAGTATCTAGGACCCTTACCCACTATGGACCCTACGACTCAATGGATACCACTCGTAATGGGACCTTACGAGTTGTAGGGTCCAGTCGTAGTCAACCAAGAACCTAATTAGGTAAACATTGAACATCCTCTGATTTTCACCCAACGACTCATAACAAGTCCTTATGGCTCATAGTGATCCACTCGTAGTTAGAGTAAAATTTGTCCACTAAATTTCTAATTTGGTTACGATTCCATCCTAACGACTCGTCATGAGTCTTTACAACTCGTACTCTCAAGTTGTACCCAAGACAGAAACTCAAACTCCATTCACTGGACACTGAAGTATCATGATTTAGTTTCATTTCATAAATTTTACATCTCTTACATTAATTTCAAGAAATGAATAATCTGATTTTTACAAATGCAGGGATTATAATCTTTTTATTGTCGCTTACGTCGAGTATTTGAGTGATGAATTACAAGTACCAAATAATGAACTTGATGACGGATTACTCCGTAAAATATATGCTACTCTTTTATGAAAATATAGAGAAGCGAAGGCTCAGAAATCGTACGCAAGCGACATTAAAGATCCATGACGACCAAAGCCAAATTTCATAGCACCGGATGAAGAACAACTTGTCAATATTAAATAGATCTTTATAGCTTGAGTCTGTCAAAGTAATAACCTCTCCTTAGGGGGGTTGGCTTCAAAACTTAAATTGTAAATATCTATCATCTGTACCTATAACAATTTTTTACATTTCATTTATTTATTCATTCATTAATTTAATGTAATTTGTGAAGGCTTAAATTTATTTTATTTTGTCTATGAATTTTATTTTATCCTTTGATTTGAACTTATTAATTGAAATGGAAAAGTAAATTCAAATATTGAAACAGATAATGGATATGTTGCAATAGATGTCACATATGTTGAAAATTATCAAACAGGCATTTCTACAGGTTTGAATTGTTCCAACTGATGGATTTTCTATTGCAATAGATGGTTCATCTGTTGGAATAAATTAAAACAATATTACTATTGTAACAGATGAACCATCTATTGAAACATATAGTCTATTTGTTGGAATTATCAAACAAGTAGGAAAACCTATTTGATAATTTACAAAAGCTGTGACATCTATTGCAACAGATCCATCATCTGTTGCATTATTTTTGTACTAATTCATAAGTTTGAAAATTTAATACAAAAATAAAATTGTCATCAATCATAAAATCTAAAAAAATTGACATTACTTAAAAAATATACAATTAAGTTAAAAATTTAGAATAAAAATTGTCATTATTTTTTTACATTATTTTTAAATACAGGCTTTAACCTTCCATATAGGATCCCAGTTGCCCAGACCTCTTGCATCGTTGCCACAATATTGTCACTCAGTAAGGACCTTGGTAATGAGATTTTGATGCCGGTTAGCAAACATTCGATATATGCAAGCGAGTATCTGCACGCGGAACCAATTCTATTTTTGTAAAGGTTCTTTTTTTGACCTTCAAAATCCCCCTTTTTAATACTTCCTTTGTCAAATCATTCATTAAGTCATTTTGCTCCAACAAATTGGGGAGAAACTCTAATAGTGGCCGTATCATGGGAAAAACCTCATGGTCCTCGAAGCATGGTAAGTTGCAGTCATAGGCATTAATGTGTCCCTTATGGAGGAGGATCTCAATAGTCACAAAATATTTTTTTCCAGGTTCACGACTGCAAGAGTTCTCTTTTTCCCAATCCAACCATGTCGTATGGAAATGAACTCTTCCCTCTAACATAGTTAGTTATATCTTGATCCTATTTAAACTATGAAATTAACATCTCAAGATCTAGGCCACTGAGAGCGATCACTTTGGTACTAATTATGTCGTACTTACTCTTGAAGTTATTGTAGAAGTTGAGGTCCATTATTCTATTGCAAGGATCATATACTTCACTGTACGTGAGGTGCCTTTCCCACATGAGGTAGAGAATTTCATCAATATGTTGTTATATAAGAAGACAATTTTTAAATAGGTTAGTAAGTTTTTTTGAAGAAACTGGAAAGATAAAATAGATTGCTATCTGTTGCAACAGATGGTTCATAAGTTGCAATAGATGGGTAATATGTTACAACAGATGGTTGATCTATTGTGTAGGTTCTCTAAATATAATAATAGATTATCCATCTTTTACGACTTGTGCAACAGATGGACCACCTGTTGCAATAGGTGACTCATTTATTGCGTAGCTTCTCTGAACCCATGTTAATAAATTATCCAATCTACTGCAACTCATGCAACAATTGGATAGTCTATTAAAAATATGACTTAGAAGGTTAGATTATTAAAAGTAAAAACTTACTATGTCCTTATACCACTAATACATACTTGTCATCATCTTGAAGTCTTTGGAGGAAAGTGGATTCATCATAAAGCATGTTACGAGTTTCTTGGAACTCTTGTAGTTTCTCAGAGTCAACAACCTATTGGTGACAATGGTTGCATATATGTCCACCTTCTTCAATGGTACATAAACTTCATACACATTTGATAAAGGAGGATTTGCAATTTTTCTTGATTTTCTATTTGAGAGTATACACCTAATTTTTTTCTTCTTTCTAACCTCTTCTATAGGAGTGTATGGCTCTCTCACCATTTTGGATGGTATGAAACCCCTCTTGGATTTCAATTCATAGACAACATCAATTGGATCATCTATTTTTTAAAGGGCTCATTCTATCTATCCATGCAGTTTTTGCATTTGCAAAGAGATCATGAGCGTGAAGAGGGGTGGTTAGACCACTAAAAGGGGTGACTAGGGAATCATTATCTTTTAGAAGGTTAAATTTGGTTTCAAAAATATTTATTTTTGCTTGAGCATCAACAACATGCTCATCAGCATGGCTACCACCAACATCAACAACTCCTCCAGCAACACCTCCACAAGAAGCACCCAAATCTGTTGCAGCAGGTTGGTCATGAAGAGCCTCAACATGAGGTTGGCCTTGCCTAATTGCTCTTCTTATGACTGTTGTTCTAGCGAATTTCTTTTTTATTAATTCCATCATTGGGTATGCTATTGTATAAATAAGACCAAGAGTAATAAAAGAATTCATCCCCAACTCATACTAAGTAGGTACAATCCATTGATGCAAAACCTATAATAAAAGTAGACACATTTAAATCAAATAATAATTTACGGTCAGTTGGGTAATATGTTAACAAAGATAACTTATCCAGCATATGATCTTTCTATTATAATAGATGATTTATCTGTTGCCGTAATTTAACCATCTGTTGAATCAAATTACCTTTTTGCTTAAGTTACAATAGATAGATAATCTGTTAAGCTAGGTTTAGAGAACCAAAGCAACAGATGGGTAATCTATTGCAAAATTTGACTCGTTTGTAGCAACAAATTATCTATCTATTGCAACAGTTGTTGTAGACGAGTAATCTATTAAGACAAACTCCAATAGATGTTTCATATGTTGCAACAGATGGACTATCTATTTCAATATCTTCCTTTGAGTCAAATTAGTGTACTTGAAAGAAGACTTACTGCATCATCTGAAGGTTTAAAGAGATCAATCTCCTTAGTTTTTGTGTTGCTATTTGCAGCAAAAAAGCTAAGGATCCTTAGACGAGAAACCTCATTCGGGTAATCCTTGACTTGCTTTCAAATGTGAGGAATGACTTCAAATGCCAAACCTAAAACATGTCAACAGAAAGCAAACAGAAAAAGTCATGATAATTATTCAATATAAATTAATGTAAGAGTAAACAAATAGTGATTAAATTTACACGAAAGCCCACGAAAAGCCATATAAGCTGGTCTTTTTTTGGGAATAGTTTTGTCAATAAATATTCGACAGTCAACTTATAGATGTCATATTCCCAGGGATAAATGTTAAATTAATCCAAATCTTGATCAAGCACCAATAAATCATCTTCTATGACTTTGTTGATGTCTCTTGACAGTATAACGGAATGGGTAAACCAAACTAAGCACAATTGCTCCCTGTAATTCTTTGGTATGTCTTTATTCTTGAGATTTTTTATCAACGTCTGGGATTTGTAGCTATGTCCAGAAACCCATCTATTTTTTTGTTGCCTTTGTTGGATTTGGTGGGTGGTCGCTTGGACAATGTCTTGCCTTTATTTGATAGTGGTAGTTTGGGTGTCTTCTTGCCTTGTACTTTTTGCTCGGTATTTCCTTGAGGAGAGGTTCTTCACATTGATGAAATCTTAATCCATACACTATGGAAAACCTTTTCACGCTAAAACAAACTGGTATGCCACAGTAGTAAATCCAGATTTTATCTAACTTTTTGCCTCCTCTTTCAAATCTTTATCATCACCCACATATTTGATCCTGTGCTTGAGAAGACCATATACCATACTCATTTGGAAGTGGTCACTATTGTCCTCAGGCAGGCTAAGGAAGTATCCAAAGCAGCTAGACCTACAGAAATCTTCTAGTTTTTCCTTTCTCATAATATTCCTAAAATCATCAAAATATTTCGGCATAAGAGATTGAACTACAAAATCACCGGTTAAATATGCAGGATTATCTATCGGTATCTCAACTTGAAACTTGTCAATACTAATAGTTTTGACAAGATCATGCTGGGATTTTGATCTTAATTCACCTCCCATTAGTGATGCATTATAATCGTATTTCTCATTCTCTTTAGAAGATCCGTCTTCCTCCTCACTTTATACTTCTTCCTTTTTTTCTTCATCTTCATCTTCATCCTCCTTACTTCCACCCTCGATAGAAATTTCTCCACCTCACTCAACATTATTTTTCTTAGCTTTACCATCTTTCTCAATTTTATCTTCACACCTTTCCTCATCTTTACTTTTTCCTAAAATAGATTGTTCAAGAAGCTCCTCTGAATCCATCAATACTCTAGCCTTTTTTGTTAGCTGGTCAGAAGTTGATCCACTTTCACCTTCTTTTCTTTTGGGAGACATATTTTACCTACAAACAAGAGAAAAACAAAAAATATTACAATTGATGTCTGCATAATTTAAAAAAAACGGTAACATAAAATTCAATAAATACAACACACTACAAAAAATATTCTAATAGATGACCTATATGTTGGAATAGATGACCCATCTGATGCAACAGATGAACAACCTGCTGTAATAGACAAGTCTTCTAGTGGAACAAATTAAAATAGTCTTCCTTCTAGTTTGATTCCATCCAACAAGTGCTTCATATGTTTCAAGAAGTTGGTCATCTGTTGGAAAGACTGGTATGATTTATTCCAATAGCTGATTCACTAGTTGCAACAGATGGAGAATCTATTGGAAGACCTATTTTAATATGTTCCAACAGATGTTCTACCTGTTGCAACAGGTAGGTCATCTCTTGGAATTTATCAACATAGGTAGAATTTCTATTTTGATAACTTCCAATAGATTACCCATCTTTTACAATAGATGGATCATCTGTTGGAAGATATTGAAACAGGTCTTCCACATTTCCATCAGATGTGTAATCTATTGGACAATACAACACCCCCCACCACCAACACCACCAGTAGTAACACCACCAATACTAACACCATTAAAACCACCACCAATACCACTAGTAGCAACACCACCACCATCACCACCACCATCAACACTATATCAACACCACCAATACAATACCGCCAACACCAACACCATCAATACCAACACTACCTCCACCACCACTACGCCCACCACCAAAACTAACATAATTATACCAACACCACTAATACCACCACCACCACCACCACCATCACCACCAAAACCACCAACACCATCATTAAAATTAACACCACCAATAATACCAACACTACCAACACCAATACCAACACCACTACTGCTAATACCAATACCACCACTACCACCAATACAAACACTAACATCAATACCACCACCAATACCACCATCACCACCACCATAACCACCAATGCCAACACCACCACCACCACCACCACCATCACCACCAACACTATTAATAATAATATCAACAAAACAAAAAAATAACAAAACCAACAATAGTTCTTACAACACCACCAACAATACCATGACACTACAATAAAAACTAGGATTTTTTCAAATTCTTCCTACATTTTTTATCATCAAAAATCAAAATTGTTAATCCATTCTCGAAGATAATACAACAAAAGTCTTTTTTTATCATTAACTAAAAAATTCTAATTTTTTTAAAAAATAACAAATGTAGAACTCTTATCAAACTCTATTACTTGTGAAGATATAGAAAGTAATGGATACAAGCAAGAAAGAAGTCAAAAATAACAACTATGTGGTCGAAAATGGAAAGAAAATTAGTCTATTACGAAGGGTTGGGTAATTTGTTGACTAGTTGTTGTATGTCTTGTTGAGAGAGAAGAGAAGAGAGAGAACTTGAGATTTGAAATGATGAAATGTTTTTCTATCAACTGGATGAAATAGAATAGAATGAAAAATGATTGACCCCTTGCATTTTTATTGCACATTAATTATGAGTTGCTTTGTATTTTGTAAAACAGTGATAATTTTAAAAATATTAATTTGGTCCAAATTGATATTAATTAATTTTTTTAAAAGGGATAAATTTTAACTATTTCATAATAAATAAAATTAATTTCACTAAAATTAGTTTTAAGTTATTAATTTCAATTGAAACATTAATGAATTTAATATTAACTTAATAATAATTTAATATTAATTACAACAAATAAAAACATCTGTTCCAAAAAAAGTTACTTATCTATGGCCAAAATTGAATAATATGTTAGAAATGACCAAATAGTTAAAATAATCTGTTGCAATAGATATACTCATCTGTTGCAACATATGAATAGTATGTTGGAAATGATCAAATAGATACCATCATCTATTGACGGATGAGTCATCTATTGCAATAGATGAGTATATTTATTTAATAATTTTAAATAGATGAATCATCTCTTTCGATAGGTTGAATCTGTTGTAATACATTATATAATAATAGATCATGTAATTGCAATGACATCAATTAAAATTATAATTGAACTTATCAACTCACCATTAAATCTAGCTAAATTAATTTAGTTATTACAAATAATGGCTTTATATGAATCATTTCTACTCAAATTGATCAATTGAGGACTCTGGTCAGGACGAACAAAATAGTTTATCATGTAATTTCAATGAAATCAATTAAAATTATAATTAAAATTATGAACTCACCTTTAAATCTAGCTAAATCAATATAGTTATTACAAATAATGGCTTTATATGAATCATTTCCACTCAAATTGATCAATTAATGACTCTGGTTAGGAAGAATGAAATAGTTGATTATGTAATTACAACAACATCAATTGAAATTGTAATTGAACTTATGAACACACATTTAAATCTAGATAAATCAATATAGTTGTTATAAATAATGACTTGATATGAAACATTTCCACTCAAACTGATCAATTGATGACTCTAGTCAAGACGAACACAATAGTTGATCAAGTAATTGCAACGACATCAATTGAAATTATAATTGAACTTATCAACTCACCTTTAAATCTATATAAATCAATATAGTTATTATAAAAAATGACTTGATATGAATCAATTCCACTCAAATTGATTAATTGATGACTTTGATCAGGACGAACACAATAGTTGATCATGTAATTATAATGACATCAATTGAAATTATAATTGAACTAATCAAATAACCTTTAAATCCAGCTAAATTAGTTAAGTTATTAAAAATAATGACTTGATATGAATCATTTTCATTCAAATTAATCAATTGATGGCTCTGATCAAGACTAACACAATAGTTGATCATGTAATTGCAATAAGATCAATTATACTTGTGATTGATTTTATCAATTCACCTTTAAATCAAGATAAATAAATTTAGTTATTACAAATAATGGATTGATATGAATTATTTCTACTCAAATTGATCAATTGATGACTCTGGTCAGAATGAACATAATAATTGATCATGTAATTGTAATGAGATCAATGAAAATTGTAATTGAGATTATAAATTCACCTTTAAATCAAGATAAATAAATTTAGTATTATGAATAATGTCTTGATATGAATTATTTATACTCAAATAGATCAACTGATGACTCTGGTCAGGACAAACACAATAGTTGATCATGTAATTGCAACAACATCAATTAAAATTGTAATTGAATTTATCAACCCACCTTTAATTCTATATAAATAAATATAGTTATTATAAATAATGGCTTGATATGAATCATTTCCACTCTAATTGATCAATTAATGACTCTGTCAGGACAAACACAATAGTTGATCATGCAATTGCAACGACATCAATTGAAATTATAATTGAACTTATCAAATCACCTTTAAATCTAGATAAATTAATATAGTTATTATAAATAATGACTTGATATGAATCATTTGTACTCAAATTGATCAATTGATGACTATGGTTAGGACGAACACAATATTTGATCATATAATTGCAATAACATCAATTGAAAGTGTAATTGAACTTATTAACTCACCTTTAACTATAGCTAAATCAATATAGTTATTATAAATAATGGATTGATATGAATCATTTCCACTCAAATTGATCAATTGATGACTATGGTCAGGACGAACATAATAATTGATCATGTAATTGTAAAGACATTAATTGAAATTATAATTTAAATTATCAACTCACCTTTAAATCTAGATAAATCAATTAAATTATTATAAATAATGCCTTGATATGAATCATTTCCGCTCAAATTGATCAATTGATAACTCTAGTAAGGACGAACACAATAGTTGATCATGTAATTACAATGAGATCAATTGAAATTGTAATTGAGCTTATCAATTCACCTTTAAATCTAGATAAATCAATTTAGTTATTACAAATAATGACTTGATATGAATTATTTCCACTCAAATTGACCAATTGATGACTCTGGTTTGGACGGACATAATAGTTGATCATATAATTGCAACAACATCAATTAAAATTATAATTGAACTTATCAACTTACCTTTAACTATAGATAAATCAGTTTTGTTATTATAAATAATGACATGACATAAATAAACAAAGGACTATCCTGTTGCAACAGATAACTTATCTATTGGAAATTATCAAATAAATATAGACATCAGTTGCAACAGATGACCCATTCATTGGAAATTATTAAATAGATAGCATATCTGTTGCAACATATATTGATAGATTTTTTTTAAGCAATTTTCTGTCAGAAATAAAAAAGATAAAATTCTAATGAAGGAGCTCAAAAGTTTTTAGCCTTTTAGGATAACTTAAAAGTCAAAAGTCCTCCCCCTTGTATTGTCTTTTCAATGTCACCATCTCCTATTTTTATTCTTCTCAAAGGGAGTAAAGGACGTTCCACCACCACACATATTTATAGTAATAATTAAACCAAACCCATCTCTAGAATTTTCTCTCAACCACCACATAAATATATTTAATATTTCTCATCTTCTTTCTTTTAATTTTCTCTTCTCTTCTCTTCTCTTTTTTGGGTTCTCTGCCGAATTAATCAGACTGTCGTCCATGTCCTTTTGGTATTTTTGTTCCCCTTGATCTTGACATGGTAGGTATGGTATACTATTTTTATTTTTTCTTTTTGTCTTTTTCTTCACATGTTCATGAAATTTTTCATGTCTTCTTTGATAAAAAATAGTTATTTACATTATTTAAATCTAGTTATTTAAATTAAATAGACATAAGACAAAATTGTGATGCTATTTTTGGTAAACATAAACTAAAAACCCTTGTTGATGTTGTTGTTGATGTCATTCGTATTGTTGGGGAATTGATGTTGGTGTTGGTTGGAATAAATCAAAATAACTCTTCCAATAGATGACCCATCTATTATAACAAATAGAGCACCTGTTGGAAGAAATCAAACCAGTATCAAGACTGATTTGATTTCGGTGAAATAGTCTCGTAGACCCTTGTACTTGTTCGTGTTTATAAAGTGAATGTCTCTACTTAGACTTTTTTCATCTGAACCCTTCAACTCAATAAAATTCAACATTTTAAAACTTATTTTGGTACGTGTAACACAATTGCTGCCACGTCAACTTCCATGTAAATTCCATTTTATTTGCCCATTAGAGATAGAAAATAATTTTTTTGAAAAAAAAAAATAAGCTTACCTCCCCCTCCGCCCCACCCCTTCATTTTTAGTCTTTAATAATATCTTTCCTTCTCTCTTCTCACCTTTATTTTTGAACACCACCATCATTAGCCACCTCTCTATGGTATTTGAAAATTCACATCATAAATGAATTGAAAAAATTAAGAAATTTACTTGAAAAAATTATAGTTTTTGAAATCTCTTGTTTAGTTTGAAAAGATTTTAGTTAGAATTATTAATTGAGAAAATTATAGTTTTGTTAGTTTGATGTCAATCATTAATTATAGTTTTAAAGATAGTAAAAAATAAAGGAGTGGAGGTATGATGGTGGTGGAAAATGGAGGATTAGAAATACAATAGTGGTAAAAATAGAGAATAATAGACATGTAATAAATGGGGTAGGGGTACGATGGTGAAAATGGAAGGGGGTGGGAGTTGAATGATAGTGTTTTCGGGGTAAGAGAGGAGAGGTTGTAATGGTAGTGTGTTGGGGAAAAGAGACACTATACTGGTGGTGTTTTGGGGTGGGGTGAGGAACAACAGGGGGATATAATGGTAATGTTTTGGGGGTAGGTTGCACTATTATGGTGGGGTTTTGAGGGTGTAGTGGGATATAATGGTGGTGTTTTTGGGGTGAGGGTGGGGGACGGCAGGAGGTGGGGACTGTAATGGTGGGGTTTTGGGGGTTGGGTGTGAGGTTACAAGGAAAGAAGAATGGTTTTGGGTTTGGGGGAAGGGTTTTTTTCCATTTTTTTAAAAAATCTATTTTAATATAAAAATGATGTCCACTTGTACTCACATGTGTGACTACACACGTTGTGTCTAACTCAACCACTTTAATGCTACATAGGCTTAGTCAACAGTCAGAGGGATTTAAAATATTGTGTTTTGATGAGTTGAGGGGTTCAGATGACAAATGATTAAGTAGAAGTGTCCACTTTACAAATGGGAACATGTACAGGGGTCTGCGAGACCATTTTTCCTTTGATATCTTCCAACAAATGACCCATCTGTTGCAACATGTTGGTCTTTTGTTGGTTTTTTGTTGTAATATGTTGTATTTATTGAATTTCGTGTTACCCTTTTTTAAAATTATATAGATATCAATTGTAATATTTTTTTCTCTTGTTTGTAGATAAAAGATATCTCCCAAAAGAAAAGAAAGTGAGAGTGGGTCAACTTTTGCCCATCCAACATAAAAGGCTAGAGTAAAGAAGTATTCAGAGGAATAACTGCTTGCAGAAGGAACCACTTCATATGTGGGAGGTATGTATTACTTATCATATTATAGTGAAAACACACATAAAGTGCACTAATTTTTTGAATGTTTTTTTACTGATTAGGCATTGATCATTCAAACTAGATATTGAATTTTATATTTAAGTTTGATAGGTCCGTAATGATAAGGCTGATGAACCTAGTAGGTGGTGTCGATACACTATTACAGTTTAATAATGGTTTTCTACTATTTATGTTTCAAGTTTGGAGAAGGTATCAAGTTTTGGTGGCGGTATAAAGATTCAATAAGGATTGGAATGATTTGAAGGGTTCAATGGACTTTTGAAAAGCCTTCGAAGCCTCTTACTGTTGCAAAAAAGAATGGAAATCAATATAGTTATTGCCCTGACCTAAATTTATATAGATGGGTTGCTCGGGGTGATGATTATATAATAGAAGGTGCTTGGGAGAATATCTATGAGAGAAGAGAGAGCTGCTAAAAACTATCTCAACTCAGACCTTATTAAAGAAAAGAAACACAGGGTAGTAAGGAATGGGTAGCGAATCTAGCCGATAAAATTGACATGAAAAATAAAAAAGCTCAATGGGCTGTAAAAATGAAAATGTATTCAAAAATGAAAATACATCACTCGTTGTTGAAAAAAAAATGGGGAAGTAGACTGGAGCTGTGCACTTTGCTAGGAACTGCGACTAGTTAGCATGGTGTAAATGATCACCTCCAAAGAAACAAACACAAGTCCAAGTAAGCAAGTTTTGCGAGAACTGAGGGATAGAAAGATGTACAATCAAGAATGAAACTTTCACCAAGAACTTCTGAAGTAAAAATAAGGGATCAAGCCAAGGTGGCAATTTTTGAAGTTAAACTTACATCCTATGCCTTCTATTTGTGCTTCTGGTCACGTTAATTGCAGTGGAAACAAAAAGGAATGTGATTTCTACCCAACTTCAAACCTTTTGTTTCCACTGCCATTGACCTGATCAGAACCACAAACATAGGGAATGAGATACAAGTTAAACTTCAGAAATTGCTGCCTTGGCTTGATCCCTTATTTTTACTTCAGGAGTTCTTGGTACAAGTTTCATTCTTGACTGTACATATTTCCATCCCTCGGTGCTCGTAAAGCTGCTTTCTTGGACTTGTGTTTCTTTCTTTAGAGGTGATCTCTTAGACTATGCTAACTAGTTGCAATTATCTTGCAAAGATTACCATTTTTCTTTTCAAAAGCAACTGGTGGATTTTCATTTTTGGATACACTTTCATATTTGCAGCTCCTTCAGATTTTTCATCTTTCAAGCCAATTTCATTGGCTAGATTCACTAGAAGCTTCTTTCTTGCTACCCTATGTTTCTTATTTGATAAGGTCTTAGATGTATAATCTTTAGCAACTCCCCTTTCCCTCCCAGGTATTCTCTTACAACACGTTCTGCTGTATAATTATCAACCCGAGCAACCCATCCATAAAAATTTGGATAACGGAAATTTCTATTGATTTTTCATTCTTATTTGCTGCACTGGGAGGCTTCGAATGCCTTCTCAAACTCTATTGCACCATTAAAACCAGTCCAATCACTATTAAATCTCTACACTGCCATCGAGTATTAATCCCTTCTAAAAACTTGACATACATAAATATAAGAAAAGCCATAATTAAATTATAACAGGGTATGACACCATCTTCATGGTCCTTCAGCCTTATCAATTCGCACCTATCTAACTTAACTATAAAATACAGGATCTTATTTGAAAGATCAATAAAAAACTAAATTAACAAAATTAATTTACTTTATATGTGCTGTCACGGTAACCTGACCAGTATTACATAACTCCCACGCATGAAAGTGGATCTATCCATTTGAACGTACCTTATTCTTCCAACCCCTTCAATATTAAACAATGTTTTATCTTCAGTTCCCATCGTGAAGTAGTGTACAAAAATATGGAGGCCCACAGGGTAACCATCTTCAAAACCTTTTTTCTTAATCTTCTGGGTAGGGTAATAACAATCTCAAAAACTAAAAACCTGATCGAGAGAAACCCTTGCTGCTACTAAATTGAGTTCTTCCAACAAATGACCCATCTGTTGCAACAAATGGGAAATCTATTGGACTATATTCCCATCAATAAAAAATAGGTTCTCTGTATGTAATAATGTTGGTCACAGAAGAACTACATGCCTGAATCGTAATACACCATGATCGTTGTAATAGTTAACTTGTGTTCTTGTTTGTTATGGACTTTGATAATTTTAAGTCATTGTCTGGAATGTAAATGTTATTATTGATTATATAAAATATTTTTTTACTAACTAGTGCAGCAATAAAAAGAGATAATAGGAACTAAATACAACAGACTATAAAATATTTTTAACATATTACCCATCTGTTGCAACAAATGGACATTTAATGAAAGATCACAACACTGTTCATCAATTTGGATTGTGTTCAACCAACAGATGACCAATCTGTTGTAATAGATGGATAATATATTGGATAAACTTAAAACCCTTTCTATTGGAGTGTGTTCTTCAAATAGATGGAACATCTGTTGCAATAGATCTGCTGGAAGAACACAATAAGTTCTTGCCAATGGTGTGTGTTCTTCCAATAAATGACCAATCTGCCTCAACATCTGTTGGAAGAACTAACTAAAAATGGTTATTAATAAAAATGATTATTGAAAGGGTGACAAGTCATGACTTTTTGATTATTTAATAAAGAAAAATGATTCATAAAAAATAATAAGGAAATAAATGATAAACACAATTTAAAATCATAAAAAAAAGTTATTTAATAACTAATATTAATATTAAAAAGGTAAAAAGTTATGACTTTTCACCATTTTTATTTTTAAATCTATTTGTTTAATTTAAATAATCAAAATGTCACCAATTTGAATTAACTAATGGATATAATTATTAAAAAAGAGATGAACAGTCCTGACTTTTTGTCTAACACATTCAAATTAATTTGTGAATTAGATTTTCCATCTATAGTAACTGATGGATCAGCTATTGGAAAAAATAAAAAAAATGCTCCTCCAATAGATTGTCTATCTGTTGAAACCGATAGATCACCTATTGGAAGAAGTAAACCAATAGCAAGACTGCCTTAATTTCTTCCAACCGATAACTCATATATTGCAAGAGATGGTGCATCTGTGCAACAAATGACCTATCAGTTGCAACAGATGGATAATCTATTATGACAGATAGGTTATCTATCACAATAGATGGACCATCTATTGGAAGAACTCAATAAAAATAGTTATTATTAAAAAAAATAATTATTTAAAAGCTGAAAAGTCTTCGATTTATTTAATTAAGAAAAATAGTTATTTAATTTTAACAACTAATATTAATATTAAAAAGGTAAAAAGTTATGAATTTTCACCAGTTTGATTTAAATAATCGAAAAGTCACCAGTTTGATTTAGTTAAGGCATGTAATTAATAAAAAGGAGCTGAACTATCGTGATTTTTTGCCTAACATATTCAAATTTAATTCTCTATAAATAGGTCTCTCCTTATTCATTCAGTCTACTCCACATTATCTCTTTCTTGCATCTTGTTTTTCTTAAAAACACCATTACATCTTCAATCACTTCTCTTTAAAGAGCAGATTTCTTTTTCGTCCGTTTAGGTATGTTTTTCTTGTAAAACTACTAGTTGGTAGTATACGTGTATTAAATTCAAACTCTTTCTTTTCTTTAGTGTTTTATATTTTTTGTTAATGCATGCATGTTTAGATATGGTTGATTTGATTTGGGACATGACGATTCTATGTAATACTGTGTGATAACTTCAAAGGCAGGTTAATGAACTTTAGTGGAGTTGGGCACCATGAGAGTGAGAATGCTTTGTGAGATTCAAAGGTTGAGAAGGGCACTGCTGCTGTCGATTGGCGATTGGCCGGTTGACAATAATAATGTTAATATTAATAATGATAATGATAATAGTAATGATAATCATAATGAAGTTATGTTTTTTCTTTTAGCGTATGTATTTTATTTTAATCATACCGGATCTACCTAAACCTAATGTAATGTATGTTTTGTTTTATTCTATTTTGAATTTTTATATGTATTGAATGAAAAAATCTATATTTGGTCAGACTTTGACTTTATTTCTTATTTAATTTTCATTTTGTCTAATTTTTTTCTTAACATGTTGAGGGTTGGAGGTAGGTTTGAGCATTTGACACAATTTTAAATTCCGTAGAAATAGCAAGAGTTTTGAGTTCTTCCAATAGATGGACCATCTATTGAAAAAGATTGGTCATCTATTAGAAGAACATAAACCAGTGGAAAGAATTGTATTGTGTTCTTCCAGCAGATCTGTTGCACATCTATTGGAAAAGCACACTCCAGTAGTAAGGGGTTTGAGTTCTTCCAACATATTATCCATCTGTTGTAATAGATTGGTCTATTTTTTCGTTTAACACAATCCATTTGGATTAACTGTATTATGTTCTTTAAGAAAATATTCATCTGTTGCAACAGATGGGTAATCTGCTAAAAATATGTTTGTAGTCTGTTGTGTTTAGTTCCTGTTATCTTTTTTTATTAATGCATAAGTTAATAAAAATATATTTGTTTATACAATAAGTAATAACGTTTATATTCCCAACAATGAGTTAAAATTATCAAAGTCCATAACAAGTAACAACACAAGTTTTACTATTACAACAATCATAGTGCATTACGATCCAGGTATGTAGTTTTTTTGTGGCCAATGTTCATACATACAAAACATTTTTTTTCTTAATGGAAATGATTCTCCAGCTCCCTTCCCCTCTTATATCATCTTCTTCCCATTTTGAGAGTGATTGGATCAATATATGAAGGAGGTATTAATCTATCCAAAATCTCTACAGGAATAACCCAAGATTCTCTAGAAGGCATCAAATTAATATCCTCGCTTTATGCCATTATATATATTTCCATCAAATAACATCAAGACGAGTACTCATAAATTTGAGTTCCATATTGTGCACCATATTTGGCTCGAAGCACTTCCATAGCATGTGGATAGAATATTTTATCCAAGTTCAGTATTTTGTCGATACTGAACTTGTAATCTACTATTTGATGAGCACATAACCTATTAACCAAATTGATGTTCATTGATATTTGTTTTTCCGCTTCTAGGACAAATCTGTTTCTTATGATCGCAAGATGCATATGCTTTTCATGAAATAATTTGGCATACTTCTTGTTTATTTCATCAAATAGCGCCATAATAGAAAATTCTCTTTCAAACGCCAAACAATGAATTCACTGATTTAACTATATTTTATGTCATAATATTATACCTATACAAAAAAATCACTTAGTCTGACATCATACAGTATTACAAACTAATACCTCAAACAAGACATTAAATTTATAATAATGTACCTATTTACTGGATAAAATACTCGACTCCATATCTTGAAACTGACACATTTGAGATTTTGTGCTGCCCTGGGTGACATATCCCTTATTTGATTGAAATGGTCAAAAAACTCATCTATAACATATGCTTTAGCTGTTCTATAAAAAAGAGACACGACCCTTTCATTGTGAAAGTTGTTTAGAATATTTTCTCCAAGATGCCTCATGCAACAACCAAAGTGAGCTAAAGTGTAGAAAATTGAGTCAATCTTTTGGATACTTGGATACCTGTCCAAAAAAATACATATCTCTTCCGTATCTTCGATACAGCTATGCATTTGTATTAAAAAATATTCATATGAGGCATCACATTCCTTGTCCACTACATAAAAAATGATAGAAAAGATGTGACTCTCTACATTCTGTGACACCACTAGAAGCAAAACTCCTCCATACTTTCTCTTCAAGAAAGTTCCATCGATGGCTATGACTTTTGTCAACTGTTGAAAACCAAAAATCCAAGACCCATAGGATTCAAAATATTAATTGAACCTTTCATTTTCATCAACATGTAATGCTGTCTTACTTTTGGGATTTGTGGACTCAAGCATGTAACGATAGGCTTCAAGGACTACGTAACCGTGCTCGTGTGTCCCTCTAAAAAGTTCTTGGCAATCCCCATGTCCATATATATCTTCTAATAACTGACCATAAATACCCAATTCTGTAAGGAGTTGATTGGCTATATCACTTGTAGAAGGGCCTTTTCTATTGGAGAATCTATTTTGGAAATATTTACCAAGGACCTTTGTTGTGGCATGAGGATTATGGATCGTAATATGATCCAAACAAAATGTGTGTTGCTTTTCATAATCATTAATGATGAATTGTCAGAACTTAAGTATTTCACAACCCTCAACTACCACTTGCAGTTCAGATTAGCACATCTAAAAGAAAAGACTTTGCTCTAATTAATCACTTTATTTAGTTTAATTTTTTTTAAGCAAGGAATAAACAAAGTAGTAGATAGTTCTATCTTATTATTGAATGACATTCCCTTTAAAAATCCAGTTTCTTCATCTTGATGATTTCTTGACTGTGTTGATTGAAAAAAGTTGCCCGCCGTATTTATCACAACAACAGGCATAGGTGTTTGATCATAATCTAGAATATTCATGTCCAAATCATCTAATTTGTCATCAAACATGTATTTTTGTTCTTCTTTTACATTCTGGTTCTCATTCTCTCTCAGTTTTTCAACCACATATACCCTTAATACTGGCCTAGATGAATCACTCATATAAGTATGCAACCGAACCTGATCGGTTTTATTAAAAGGTAGTACCCTCTGATCTTTGAAAGAGCTGTGCATGTAGATGATGACGAGTTCTTTAGATTGACAATTTAGTCCATAATAGCTGATGATTAAGTTCACAAAATCATCATACGAGACATTACTTTAGACTGTCTAGCTATTATTTCTAGTATTTCAACCTTCTTCCAATGCCAAACATATCGATTGCTCTTCTTAATCCATTCACCATGACAATCCACCCCTATTATTATTGGTCCCTCTATTAGTGGAACCTAAATAAACATATTTATTAAAAAATTTAATAATTATGTGATGATAAAATTAATAGTGATTGATAGTACTATAACATGAAACCCTAATCTGTTGCAATAGATGACTAATAAGTTACAACCGGTGAGTGATCTATTACAATATATGATTCACCTGTTGGGATTCATGTTATGGTATTATAGAACCTGAAGCTGATTCTAACATATATATCATCTTTTGGAATATGTAACTCATCTATTGTAACAGATTATTCATCTGTTATAATAGATGACTCACCTATTGCAATAGATTATCTATCTATCGCAATAGACGACTCACCTATTGGGATAAATATTAAAGTACTATAGAACCTTTAAAGTTGATTCCAACAGATAAGTGATCTTTTATAACAGATTACTAATGTATTACAACATATGCCTCACCTGTTGTAATAGATGATTCATATGTTGGAATAATCTTCAGGTTCTATAGTTCTGTAATATGAATCCCAACAGACAAGTCATCTATTGCAACAGAGAAGTCATCTATTGCAATAGATAACTTGTCTATTGGAATCAACTCCAAGTTCTATTACAACAAGTGAGTAATCTGTTGTAACAGATAACTCATTTGTTGCAACAGATGACCCATTTGTTCGATTCACGTTACATCACTATAGAACCTGCAACATGAATCCAACATATGAGTCTTCCATTGCAATAGATGACTCATCTATTGTAACAGATAACTCATATATTGGATTTATTTTTGGGTTCTATCCATTATTAAAAAATAATAGCAACAGTGTACCCAGATAATAAATTCAACTAAAAATGATAATTTTACTTGCCAAAGTCACCTATGATGTAATGCTAAAGTGATATACAAAATAAAATTTGACCTAAAAAATTGGTTAAGTAGCAGCAGTAGTGGTAACAATAACAAGAATGGCCAACAAGAAAAAGATGATGACGATAATGAAGAAGAAGATGATGATAATAAAGCAGAAGATGATGAATAAATCAGCAGCAACAATAAACAACAAAAAATCATAAAGAGAGAGAAAACAACAATAAATGAGAAAAAAGAAACACATGCTTTTTGCCACCTTTTCTAGTTATATTAGGTTTTACATTAGAGCAAAACATAAATTAAAAAACTTGTGGGCTATTCTCAAACTTTTTCAACTTTCTAATCCATAATAAAGTAATTGTCACCTACACTCAATTATTAAGACTTGAGCCACCTACATCTCATTTTCAAAATCTTTTGTCACTTTTAACTTAATTGCCCAAGTTACATAGTCTTCTAGAACTCAAATTAAAGACTAGCTCTATATTAGATAAAGCCAATTTTCAATTCTCTTTCCTATATAAACTAATTTCAATCAAATTTAAAATTTCATATTTTATTTGTAAATTTTTTTGAACTTATTCTTTAATTCTTCAATTAGATTCATTCTCATGTTTGAATCATTCTTATATTAATATATGTCTTTGCAGTTTACTTACTACCCAAAACTTGACTCAAATATTTGATTATAATTTGCAAATAGTTTGTGTTATTAGGTAGTAAGGAGTTAAACTGCTGTAAATTGTATCATTGGGTTCAATAATTGTCACAAAATTATCTTTTATATATATATATATATATATATATATATATATTGAATGTTAATATATTTTCTTTGATTGTGCTAGGTTGCTTTGGCTAGCAGATAATTCTAAGAAGTTTCCTTGTAAGAGATTTGTTTCTGAGTAATCAGGAAACTTTAAAAACGACAGCTGGGAATCTAACAATAAAGCAAAAGATAATTACTTAGAGGGTTGCATGTATGCTCAGTTGCTTTTTTTTTCTTCATAATCAACAACTTAGATCTGTGTTTTTCATTAGATAGTTTTCAAACACTAACTACTTTTTTATCAAATATGTACTTAGAAAATAAATTATCAATGATTTTTCAATCGAGGTAAATACTTATTAACCTATTATACTTTGCCTTCGTTAATTTAATATTATGAGATTAACTTGAAATTAGTAGCCAAAAATTTAAGTGCAGGGGTTGAATAATTTGTGTAATTGGAGTATTGTGTATATTGTAGTAAAGGTGTTTATTTGATTGGTATGTTCAGTGTGAAGTTAAAACTTATGAGAATGCTATAAAGATTTTATGTATTAAATCATAATTAAGGGAATGGACTTACAACTTTTTTCAAGCAGTTCTTATTTTTTTATTCTTTATTGAATCTCAAATAAGATGGATATCTATTTATATTAAATTTTATATGTAAAGCTAGACATTGGAAGGCTAAAGAGTTTTCAATTTGTGGTTGAGACTTATTCTCAATAATATAATACTATTTCATGCATAGACATGTGTGGTGTTTATTTTTAACTTTTGTTTATTCCCAGGATCTATTTTTATGTCCATTTTTGTTGAAGATGAAAGATGTTCTGCTGTTAATTTTTTGTTTTCTATAGATATTTTATCTTATTTAAATATTGATCAGATCGAGAATAAATTATCTTCACAAGAAAGAATTTTTTGCTATTTAACTTTTATGTTTTTTAGTGTCTATAATGGATCTATTAATTGGTTATTTTATGAAAGCTTATAAGAAATATAATCCATGAATAATCATTTATTGGTTAGAAAATAAAATATCAAGTAGAAAACAGTACAACGTTTTAGCTATTAAGGATAAAATGATACAAAGTCGTTTTGTTGCATAAAAAAAATAATTATGACATAGTGGATGTATATCTATAAGACTCATATTGAGTTATGTAAGAATCTATGTATTATTTCTTCTTGAGTAATTTCTATGTATAAGAAAATAATAAAAAAGGTCTAAATAAAATAATTTTTAAAGTACATGTGAGTAAGCCATAGCATTGAATATTAAACCACAGTTTTAAAAAGTAAATTTTATATGATACTGTGCACAATGTATTACTAAACATGACGTTCACAGGTTACAAATTAAAATTATTTTTCATATAATAAATTCATGATTTTATTTTTTCTTGAAAATTCATATTCAAGAAATTTTATAAGCATTATGAAATTCCTTTTAAAGTTTAGTACAAGTTAATAAATTTTTTGAATTCGAGCAAAAATAAACTCAAAATAGAATATGATATGAGATCATAGTCCGCTAGATGTGAAACTTCTAACATGAAGTTAAAATTATAATCAGTTCTAACATATTAGATTATTTTGAAGTATATTCCATTTATTTTGTTATGCATAACAAAACTTATTTATTCTAATTTCTATATTTTCAAATAAAAGAGAAAAAAACTCAACTACCTATGTGTGTAATACAAAAAATGATTTAATTTAAAGTTAAATTAGAGAAAAGTAAGCTAATTAAAATATAGTAGAAAAATATACATTGAGGATTCGTGTAGGATGGGGGAGGGGGCAAATCTGAACTATTTTTGAGAATATAATGAAGAAATTTAGATAATACGCAAATTACTATTTATAAATTTTAAGCGTAAGAGATAGGGGGACAATAGAATAAAAAGTTAAATTATTTTTGATAATCTAAAATCTTAAAATTGTAAACAATTTATACTATTTTTAAGAATATAATGCATTTATTAGATAATATACATGTTATCATTTATATATTTTAAACAAAATAGACGGGGATGGTAAAATAAAAATTTAAATTATTTTTGAAAATCTGAAATCTTGAAATTGTAAATAATAAATTAAAGAAAAATATGAAATATATTTTCTTTTGCAATTACATGATTTTTTTTACTTATATAAATTTGGTTAGAGCAGAGGGGGTGGTGGTGGATATTAATAGTCTAATATCTTTAAATTAAATTATAAAATTAAATAAAATATTAAAATAAAAGTTTTTATTACAATTACATGATAGTTTTTTGATATAGATTTTATTAGAAGTGGAAATCGGGTAGAAGCATTGGTATGTGTTGTTGGGGGGGGGGGGGCTTGGTGGAAAAGTCTTTTTTATCAAAATATTAAGAGGGGTGGGATGCCCGGTTAACCAGAGGGGGAAGAGGGTTGGGGTTTAATAGTCTAATATCTTTAAATTGTGAATAATATAGTAAAGAAAAATATGAAATATAATTTTTTTTTACAATTACATGGTAATTATTTTTTGGTATAGATTTAATTATAGGCGAAGTGTAACAATCAACTATTTGATGAAATATATGAATTATGTGTTTCTATGTGAATTGTGTGTTTAATTAGAGGCATTGTGTGTTTCTATTTTTTGGTATAGATTTGACTGTTTTACCCCTCGCGATTGTGTATTTCTGGAGTGTGAGGGTGATTGGCATAGTTTTCGATATATTTTGGTACTATTTATGCGATATTGTGGTTTCTGATTGCTTCGAGAGTTTTATTTTGAACTTATATGGATATATTTTTGTCCGTACAATGGATAGCTAAACAAACTGTGCTAGAAGCTCCCAAAATATCAATTTTAGGCTAGGTAGACCTTTGGTTCAGGTCCCGGTTCACCCGAGCTTATTTTGACCTATTATCGAAAAGTTGGAAAAATTAGAAATATGGGCGTGAGACCCACATTTGATCGAAACGACTTTGGATGAAAAATCCGACCTAGCCAGTAGATCTAGAATGACGATTTTAGGGTGGTAACATATTTATTGTGATTTTACGACTTTTAAATCTCATTTCGATCCTCGATTTAAAAATTATGATTTCAGGTTCAGGGGTCAATTTTGTGAAAATTATGTTTTTTCAAAAGTTGATATCTCTTTTGAGTTTGGAGCATCGAATTTAGTATGATTATATAGGTCGTTTGTGTATATTATACTCCAAATGAATTTCGGGCACCCCATCGAAGTCTGGGTTGACCTAAAGATAGAAAAATCTGGTGCAATTGTAGTTTTTTGGGTATAAAAATAGTCCCCCCCCTTTCCATTTTGCTCATTTTTCATCTTGCCTCTTGAGAGTTAAACCCTAAAATAGTGTGGGAGTTACTTGTGGGAGATTGGGAAGCTAGATTGACATCTATTTATTGATTCTATTATGGATTAAGGTAAGGATTCACCCTTTTTCTTAGTAATTTCTTGATTAATTTCTCAAAATCTGAAAAATATTGGGGCTTAATTTTAGACCCCAATTTCATTCCTTTTTACTTTAATAATGTTTTTGTCTTATAATTACTAGTTTTTCATCAATTTAACATTCAAAACAACTATGATTCTTGATTTTAATCCGGATTTCAAAGATTTTACCCCGACAAAGTATAGAAATATTTTTTTGGATTTGAACCTCATTTTTGACTCGTTTTGACTTGAATTCTTAGCTATAGGTTTCTAATAATATGGGGTACATGTTTTTAAAATAATGTTACAATTTTTTCCTTCTTTATTAAAAACTCATTTTAGGGGTCCATTTTGACCCTGAATAAAAAGTGGTCAATATGAGTGCCGTTGGTTTTGTTTTGATGGATAGATTGCATATTTGATGTGTTTAGATAATTTTGAGATCTTTCATGGAAGATAAGATCGTGGGTTCGAAGTGTTGCATATCAGTTTTAGCTTTTGAGGGAGGTTACGCCTAAACTCTTTCAAACTAGGCTGTGTAATAAATGATGATATAAAATGCATGTTAAGGGTGGGAACTAATTATGAAAAAGGACTATCTATGTGTTGTGACCGTGTGGGGCCTAAATGTGATGTAATTATCAAAATTAAGATATTATGTGATATAGGTGACTGTGTGGGGTCCTATGTGATATTGATAGCCTTGACTACATGTGAATAATTGTATTGTGTTGTTAAAATGCTTAATGTGGTACCATTGGTGTATTGTGTGATTATATTCATTCTTTATTGACATATGAGATGTGTGGAAATTCATAGATGAAACGAAAATAATGAGTGGATATTGGCTCACCTAGTTGTGGAGATATATCATTGTGGTTTGTTTTGAAAATATATTATGTGGTTGGTTGTGAAAATACTCATTATGATTGGTTTTGAGCATTTCATCCTCACATCATATTTATTTATGAAATATTGGTACCACCGTGACAGCTCCTGAGTAACGCTGGCAAACCTTTTTAAAAACCCTTTTAAGAAAAGTGTCAAAAAAGAGATATTATAACACCTTATAAAACTCTTTTCGAGGGATGTTCTAGAAAGGACATCTAAGCTATGTTAATTGTATACGAGTTGATGAATACCCCACGGGTCCTGTGTTGGGAGGCTTGCCTCCATAAGTGTACATGGGGGTTGTGTAATGATGTCGAAGGTTGTGAACGACCCCGTGCATCATCATCATTATCATCATATACATTGTACTTTATTGTGTTTATGTTATGTTGTATTACCATATTAACTTGCCATCTATATAATTGTCTTATCTTTTTTTACTTGTATTTGATGATCTTGTATATGCATGTTCCCCCTTGTTCTACTTATATATGATACAATGCATACTTGTGTTCTATCTTAGTGTGATGTTACGATATATGTGATATATTAGAAATCCTAGTGCAAGTGGTGTGGGCTACTGTTGTGGGATATTTTCTAATTGCAGGTGATGTGTCCTTAGTGTATATTTTGTATGCTTTATTTGCTTGGTCAGCCTATGATACCTACTGAGTATAAGTAGACCGTACTAATGCCTACTATGCCTTTTTGGTGCAGGTCCTAGCCCGAGTATGCCTCAACTTGCTTGATTAGGATAATTGTTAGAGATTCCAAGGTAGTGGATGGACATTCATGCGTCTAGAGTTCACCTTTATATTTTTGTATTAGTTATATCTTTATAAGTGTTCAGAGACATATATTTTTCTTTGTGATATTTTTCTGATGTATTTGGCTCTAGGATTGTATTAGTAGTTCTTATACTGTTGTCACCAGGTTTTGGGAGTTATGGTTGCCTGTGTTGTTTTTATTCTTTTTGTTTTTATTATATCTATGTGGTTTGGTTTGTTATAGAAGCCTTACCTTGGGGGAATTTTCATCTTTTCCCCATATGTATCAGTTTGGGTAAGAGGCTTACTTGTCAAGGTTCACCGCAACAAGTGCCATCATGACCTATCAATTTTTGGGTCATGAAAAATTTGGTATTAGAGTACCCAGGTTTCAGTAATTTCAACGTTGTAAGAACAAATGTCTAATGGAGTCTCGGGGATTGGTACATAGACGCCCATATCTATCTTTGAGAGGCTATAGAATATCTTTAGGAAAGATTCCTTATTTTCATTCCTTATCGAGTAAAGTTCTTTTATATTTTGTGTTTTAAGTTATGTTTTACTCTTTTTACGTAGATGGTCTGGCTTATACTACATATCAATTGAGAGATGCTGTAAAAGATTGGTGGAGATCATTTGTTAGTTGTAGGCCTGTTGATGCTATTGAGTTGTTATGGGATAAGTTTGTTAATGCCTTTCTGGAGAGATTCATGCTTTATAGTTTGAGGGATCAGATGTGGGACAAGTTTGATCATTTGGAGTAGGGCTCTATGACAGTTGCTGAGTATAAGGCACACTTTCATGTCCTATCCAGATATTCTTATGATAGCATTTCTATCAAGTATAAGAAGATTCAGAAGTTTGTGAAAGGATTAGATGTCTCTCTTTAGTTGGCTACATCTCAGATGGTTATGCTTGAGGCTCGTTTTCAGAGTATTGTGGATCATGCTAAGATAACAAGGGGTATTCTTAGTGCATCTCAGGTTGGCTCTAAGAAGGCATAACATTTTGGTGATTTTAAGAGTCAGACCTCTCGAGAAAGAGATTTTAAGGGTTCACGTGGATACCATGGTATGCCAGTGTATGTGGCTTTAGAGAGTTCAGGTGGTGGAGCTTTAGTTCAGTATTTGAAGTCAAACCTTTTTTTATTGAGACTGGTCGTAGAGGTTACTTTGTGTGTGATAAGGTTGGCCATTTAGCCAAGGACTGTTCCCACTGTGTGATTAGAGCTACTTCTATTATAGTGATGAGAGGTAGAGTTTCTACCAGAGGTGCAAGGGGTAGTGGTAGTGGAGCCTGCGGTGGTGGTCGTGGGGCTATTAAGAAAGTTGGTGTCCGTGGTTAGTGTTATGCGATACCCGCTAAGCTAGAGATGGAGGCATTTGATGTTGTGATCACAGGTATTGTCCCCATTTGTTTCAAACCTATATTTGTGTGATTTGATCTCTGATCGACTTTCTTCTATGTCTTTGTGTATTTTGTTCTTTGAGTTTTGATTCTGTTAGTGAGTGTCTTTCCATGTATATTTGCGTATCTACCCTGGTAGGTAATTCTTTAGTGGTGGATTGGGTGTACTGATCTTGTGTTATGACTTTTGTCGGGCGTGAGACTTTGGTAGACTTATTTGTGTTAGATATGATCAATTTTGATGTTATTTTGGGCATAGATTGGTTGGCTTCTTATTATGTTACCTTAGATTATTTTTCTTAAACTGTGACTTTAGCTTCACCAGGTGTTCCAAGGATAACTTGGAAGGGTACACTTTATTCGGGTCCTAAGAGGATTATATCTTATGTTCAGGCTTGTAAATTGGTTGAGAGGGGATGTTTATCTTACTTGGCTCATATTCGTGGCACCAGTGTTGTTTTGCCTCATTTCTTAGATTCTGTTCATGTTGTCAGTGAGTTTATAGATATGTTATCTATGGATTTGCCTGGTATGCCTTTAGATCATAATATTGATTTTGCTATTGATGTTGAGTCGGGCACCAAGCCCATTTCTATTCCTCCTTATAGGATGGCACCAACAGAGTTGAAAGAACTGAAGGATCAGTTGCAAGAGCTGTTAGATAAAAGATTTATCTAACCTAGCATTTCACCTTGGGGTGAGCCTATCTTGTTTATGAAGAAATAGAATGGGTTTATGCGGATATGTATTATTTATCGGCAGTTAAATAAGGTGATGGTTAAGAATAAGTATCCTCTTCCTCGCATTGATAATTTATTTGATCAGCTTCAAGGTGCTGCGGTGTTTTCAAAGATTGATTTGAGGTCTGATTATTACCAGTTGAGGATTAAAGCTTTGGATATTCCAAAGATAACTTTCAAACTTGATATGGTCATTATGAGTTCCTGGTCATGCCTCTGCCGCGTTCATGGAGTTGATGAAATGGGTATTCTGACCGTAGCTCGACTCCTTTATTATTGTATTTATAGATAATTTCTTGGTGTATTCTAAGAGTGAGTTTGAGCATGAAGAGCATTTGCGGATCATGCTTCAGAGATTGAGGGATGAGAAGTTGTACACAAAGTTTTCTAAGTGTGTGTTTTGGTTGGAGTCTATTTCTTTTTAGGTTATATAGTGACTTAGAAATATATTATGATTCATCCAACCAAGATTTCTGCAATTCGTGATTGGGATAGACCTATGATGCCCATCGAGATACGGAGTTTTGTTAGCTTAGCAGGTTATTATCAGTGTTTTGTTTAGGGTTTTTCATATATTGCATCTCCATTGCCCAAGATCACCCAAAAGAAGATTTTCTTTTAGTAGTTTGATGCTTGTGAGGCAAGCTTTCAAAAGCTTAAGGATTTGTTGACTTCAGCTTATATCTTTGCTCTGCCCAAAGAGGGCGTAGGTTTTACCATCTTTTGGGATGCTTCAGGTGTAGGGTTAGGTATTGTGTTGATGTATGAGGGTAATGTGATTGCTTATGCATCTTATCAGTTGAAGCCTCATTAGAGGAATTACCCTACCCATGATATGGAGTTGTGCGCAGTTGCATTTTCCTTGAAGTTATAGAGGTACTACTTATATGGAGTCCATTGTGAGATCTTCGTAGATCATCATAGCCTTCAATACTTCTTCACCCAACGAGATCTTAATATGAGGCAACAAAGTTGGCTTGAGTTGCTTTTGGATTATTGTTGACTATTCTCTACTGTTACAGTAAGGCTAATATAGTTGCGGATACCTTAAGCCAGAAGTCGACTAGCATGGGTATCTTGGCACATCTTTTCACCCAAGAGAGGCCTTCGGCATTAGAGGTTCAATCTTTAGCTAACTAGATAGTTAGGCTTGATATTTTAACACCTAGGTATATTTTGGCATTCATGGAGGCTAGATCTTCTTGGATGGAGAAGATTCGAGCGTATCAGTTTGATGATGTTGGACTAAGGTTTATTCAAGATAAGGTGTTGAGTGGGGAGGTTAAGGAAGCCTCACTTGATTCAAATAGAGTTTTGAGGATTGGGGACCGAGTTTGTGTGCCGAGAGTGGGTGATTGAATTAGGTTGATATTTGAGGAGGCCCATTGTTCTAGATATTCCATCCATCCAGGTATGACTAAGATGTATCATGATTTGAGACAACACTACTGGTGGGGTGTTATGAGGTAAGATGTAGTAGATTTTATGGCTCATTGCCTATGTTGTCAGCAGGTGAAGGCTGGGCATATGAGGACTAATTAGTTGTTTCAGAGGTTACCCATTCCCAAGTGAATGTGGGAACAAATCAACATGGACTTTGTGACTGGTTTGCCTCATAAATCTCATGGTTCTAACAGTATTTGGGTCATTATGGATTGATTGAACCAGTCAGCTTATTTTATTTTAGTTCAGGTCTCATTCGATGTTAGAGATTTGCCCATATCTACGTCTATGAGATCGTGAGACTTTATAGCATAATGGTGTCCATTATTTCAGATTGAGGTTCTATGTTCACATGTCACTTTTTGAAGACTCTTCAGGATGAGTTAGGTACTTGGGTTGATCTTAGCATAAAGTTTCACCCCCAGATTGACCGTCAGTCAGAGCGAACTATTTAAGTTTTTGAGTATATGCTCCGCACTTGTGTGATGGACTTTGATGTACAGTGGGAGTAGCATTTGTCTTTATCAGAGTTTGCATATATTAATAGTTACCATTCCAAAATTGATATGGCTCCTTTTGAGGCATTATATGCTAGGCGTGGTCGCTCCCTAATGTGTTGGTTGGATATTTCAGAGGTGAGACCTTGAGTGACGAACTTGCTTCATGAGTCTTTGGATGGAGTCCAGGTTATTCAGGATAGACTAAGAATGGATCAGAGTAGGCAGAAGTGCTATACTAATCGTGGACTTCGTGCCTTGATATTTGGTGTTGGTGATCGTGTTTTCCTACGAGTTTCACCCATGAATAGTGTGATGAGGTTTGGAAAGAAGGGCAAGCTTATCCCTAGGTATATCGGCCCATTTAAGATTCTTCGAACTATTGTTGATATGGCTTATGAGTTAGCTTTGCCCCCTGATCTATCCGCGGTTCATCCAGTTTTTCATGTTTCTATGCTTCACCATTACATTTTAGATAAGTCTCATATTATTCGTTAAGAGTCAGTTCAGTTAGATGAGCAATTGTCTTTTGTTGAGGAGCTGATATCTATGTTGGTTAGGAATGTTAGGTAGTTGCATTCTAAAGTGATCCCTATGGTTAAGATTCAGTGGTGACATCAACCTATAGATGAGGCTACTTGGGAGGTTAAGTCTGATATGTGTAGTTCTTATTCTCAGCTCTTTGTTGATTCAGGTATTTCTTTGTCTTAGTTGGAGGACGAATTAGATTTTTTGTGGTGGATGATGTAACAATCAACTTTTTGATGAAATATGTGAATTGTGTGTTTCTGTGTGATTTGACTATTTTACTCCTCCCCATAGTTACATTATGATATTTCTGGAGTGTGGGGGTGATTCGCTTGGTTTATGATAAACTATGTACCGTTTATGCGATATTGTGATTTTTGAAGGCTTATTTTGGACTTATGTGAATATCTTATGATCCTTGTAATGAATGGCTGAACGTACTACACTAACGACTTTGGAATATCGATTTTAGGCTAGGTAGACCTTTGGTTCGGGTCCGGTGTACCCAGACTCATTTCGACCTATTGGTCAAAAAGTTAGAAAAATTATAATTATGGGTGTGGGACCCATATTTTGTTGAAACGAGCTCGGATGGAAAATTTGACTTCGCCAGGAGATTCAGAATGTCTATTCTGGGGTGGTAACATATTTGGTGTGATTTTACAACTTTTAAATCTCATTTTGACCCTCAGTTTGAAACATTGTAATTTTGAGTTTTGGGGGTCAACTTTGTGAAAACAACATTTTTTTCAAAAATCAGATATCGTCATTGAGTCTAGAGCATCGAATTTAGTATGGTTACATAGTTCGTTTGCGTATATCGGACTCCAAACAAATTTTGGGCACTGATAACGCTCAATCTACAGCTCTCGTGGGAGTGTAAAGCGGTCGTTAGCAAATATAGAACCCAACCTGGGTTGGGTATCGATCCCACAGAGAATAGCTTGGCCAACAAGCAAGAGAAATTACTAGACTTTTAGTGCAAGTCTCGTAGGAAAGGGGGGATTGTAGTATGTAACCAAAACAAGAATGTAAGAACTGAAAATAGCAAAATAAAGAGAGATTGTCACGTGTGTTGTAAACAATGAGAATTGAGGCGTTGGGGTTATGTCCACCTTCTGAGGTATACGTCTCTATTGGCTATGAGTGTGTAGAGTCTTGACATGTAATTGCTTATAGAGAATTGTAGTCGATGGTAAATCCAAGCGTCTCTCGACCTAAACAAGGACTATTTCACTTTAACTCTCTCGAGCTTAAAGCGTGACTAACGGTACGAATTCTCCAAGAAGTTAGTCCAGGTACGGCACTAGCTTTTTAATAGGAAAGGGTGTCCTACTACCTTGACATTATCTCTTTTCCAGACAAATAACTTTTCTCTCGAACAAGTCAGATGTTAGACTGGCGTTGGTCTATGCGTCTTCTTTTCTAGACAAATAACCTTTCTCTCGAACAGGTTAGATGTTAGAATGGCGTGTTCTTGTGTTTGAACCGCAAAGAATGTAGATTTAAGATGAAGAGAATAATGATATAAGCAATATACTTGTCTTGAACTCACAAACTCATAGCTATAGATAGTAACTCATTCGGCTTCCATAACCCCAACTAAGAGATTTAGTTACCCATGAATGCGAAGGATATCACGCTTTGCATGGTGGATGGCGTGAATAGTAGGTGTTTGGCGTGTGGTTTTAGTGATTCCGTAGCAAGTAACGATTCTCTTGTTGTGGAATTTAAGAGTAGAAGAATGAAGAATTGAGAATGGGTTGTAGGAAGATGTCTTAATTGTAAGGAGATGAATGAATTGTCAGAATGTCTCTCCTCCCCTTCTTTAAAATCTCTAACATGATAGGGTATTTATAATACTCCTATCCTACTCCTACTAAACTAATAAAATAAATAACCAAATCCTAATATACTAATGAAATCCTTGACCCAATTGTACTAGGGTAAGGTTACAAAATTATAATCCAAATAGAATGATGAAACACATAACCTAATTGCACTAGGTTAATGTATTATGGCAAAAATCCAGCTTTGTGTCTGTAAGTCCCAAAGTCTTCAGAAATGCTGTTTTAGCCCGGGACAGATTTTCCATGCAGCAGATTTAGTCCTTTATGCGTCCAGCTCCTTTCCATCTCGTTTGTGAGCTTTCTTTTGCGTCAAGTAAGCCATAAATTGCTGTATTTTGCATCATTTATACCTGAAACTTTCCTAATCACATTTGTTAGCTCATTTACAGGAAAAAGGACTAAAAGTGTACGAAATAGATAATTAGTTCTCGAAACTAGGCTAAAATATGGGCAAAATATATTGATATAGGCGCGTAATTTCGCCTATCATCAGGCACCCCGTCGAAGTCTGGGTTGGACTTAAAGATAGAAAAATCTGGTACAATTTCAAATTTTTGGGTATAAAAACAGCTTTTCTCCTTCTTTTTTCCCATTTTGCTCATTGTTCATCTTATCTCTTGAGAGTTAAACCTTAGAATAGTGTGGCAGCTTAAAAGTGAAGCATATGGAAGCTTGGAAAACTAGATTAATATCTATTTCTTGATTCTACTACGGATTAAGGTAAGAATTCACCCCTTTTCTTAGTAATTTCTTGATTAATTTCTCAAAAACTCAAAAATCTTAGGGCTTGATTTTAAACTCCAATTTCACTCCATTTCACTTTTATAAGATCTTATAATTACTAGGTTTTCATCAGTTTAAATTTCAAAATAATTTCGATTCTTGATTTTAATCAGGATTTCACAAATTTTACCTGGTAAAGCTTAAAAATAGATTTTGTTCGATTTGAACCTCATTTTGACTTGATTTGACTTGTTTTTTCATCTGCAAATTCCTATAATTATGATGAACATATTTTTGAAGTAAAGTTATGACTTTGCCCTTCTTTTTTTAAAATCCATTTTAGGGGTCCATTTTGACCCTGAACCAAAAATAGTCAATATGAGTGTCGTTGATTTTATTTTAACACGTATATTCCATATTTGATGTTTCTAGAGGAGTTTGGAATCGTTCGTGGAAAGTAAGATCGTGGGTTTGAAGTATAGCGGATCGATCTCAGTTTTTGGGATAGGTTATGGCTTAACTCTTTCATACTAGACTAGATAGTAAATGATGATACAAAATGCATGTTAAAGGTAGGAACTAATCATGAAAAATGATTATATATATGTGTTGTGCCCGCGTGAGGGACTATATATGATGTAATTATCCAAATTGAGATATTATATGATATGTGTGACTATGTGGGATCCTATGTGATATTGATAGCCTTGAATACATATGAATAATTATATTGTGTTGTTAAAATGCTTAATGTGGTACCATTGGTGTATTGTGATTATATACATACTTTATTGGCATATGAGACATATGGGAATTCATGGATGAAACAAAAATAATGAGTAAATATTGGCTCAGATAGTTGTGGAAATTAAAACACCCAAGACCTTAGCTCTTGTAAATTCTTGGGTTTTAGACATTCTATCTATGATACGACTCAAGGTACTAGTCATAACCTTGGATATGACTTAGTGCCCCCTCACTCGAATCCTAGTTAGTGTGGAGGGGGTTACACACTATCCAAGATATGACTTAGCTTCCATATGGTCGTACCTTTAGGTACAAGTCATACCCTACAAAGTTGTATGGAGTGTTGCTTGATCTTATAGACACTTCCTTGGGTATGGGTCAAGATATTGTTTAAGGTACCATTCATACCCTAAGATACGAGTCCTTTATGTGTGGTCGTATCATAAACAGTGTAGGGGTACTTAGTGAGGCCTAGGGTATGAGTTAGAGTACCATTCATATCTTAGGGTATGATTTATTGAGGGAGTCATACCCTTCCACGGGTTTCGTTTTCAGATTTTAAGCTGAGGGCTTTATAGATATTTCCCACCCTAAAACCCCTAAGTTCCCTCACTATATAACCTATTGTAGCCTCTCTTAACTCTCATTGGGTGGACAAAACACACAAAAAACATTCTCGAACTCACTCTTAAAAATTAGAGGCTAAGGTTTCTCAAGTCTTCATCTAGAGTCAAGAATGGTGTTAAGTTCTTTCCATGAATCATCTAGTATAAGGCATGTGTCTCTTTCCTCACTATTAGTTCAAAATATCATCTGATTTAAACAATAATTTTGTCTTGTAATTGGTGGTTTTGAAATCACATGTTGAGGGTTTTGAGGAATAATGTTGGGTATTGTTTACTCTTGATTTCACTAGTGTTTATACACATTTTTGATGATAGTTTTCATATGTTGGTTCTTGTTAATTATGGATTAACCAATAGGTCATAAGTAGCCCTAAGGTTGATGATTTTTACTTTGGTTTTGGCCTTCATAAAAGCATGCCCTTAAGGTGTTTGTGAAAATGTCTAAGTGAAATAACTAGTCACTTGTTAATGGTGTATTGATCTATGATATTGGTCTAATAAATATATTGGAATATGACATAGGCCTAATGAATATGAGTGCTTGGTAAATGACTGTGAAAGGCCTTGTTGGCCATGTAATGAGTTAATTAATGACTCTAGTATTTGAATGGTTAGAAAGGGTTTAAAGTCCTTAAATATGGAATTGAATTGTATTTTGAACTAAATTTAAGTGTAAAAATGCTAATGAAGAATGAGTGATTTGTAAAGGTCTTGGTGACTATAAATAAATTTGTATTGTGATATGAATAAGGCATTGGCCTAGTAAAATGATTGGTTTTTAAAATAGTTTTATAAGGATCATGTGGCCATATGTGGTGTTGAATTATAGCCATGGTGGTTTGGGTTGGTTGAAAGTGGTTAGAGTCCCTATGTGTATAATTTGAATGGTTGTCAAGGTTTTGGGCAAGGGGTCCGAGTCTCTAAACCACCAAGTTGGTTGGGCCACCAAGTTGGTTGGGCATCGTTGGATGGTGGATTCGAGTCCTATGGTCATATGAATGAATTGATTGATTGAAAATGGTAATGGCATAGTGTACTGTAAGTGGCATTGGTATGACGATTCCAATATAGTGCCTATCGTCAGAATTTGACTAAGTGGTTGCACATGTAAAATGATGGGTTTAAACTAGGCTTTAAAGCAGGATGTGTAGCAAGACCGTGAAAGTGGAGTCTAAAGGTCTAACATTGGAAACCATGCTAGTCAGTGCGGGTGTTACATGACTGAGAGGTTTAAGTCCTCCAAATAAGACATGTAACCGAGAGGTTTGAGTTCCCCGAATGAAGCGTGTGATCGAGAGGTTTGAGTCCCCTAAATGATATATGCAACTGAGAGGTTGGACTCCTCTAAATGAGACATAAGACTGGGAGGTTTGAGTTTCCCAAGTGAAATATATGATCGGGAGGTTTGAGTTCTCTAAATGAAACTTATGAAAGGGTTGTTCGAGTCTCTATTACTACATGTGGTCGTGCATAAGTCACCTTGATGATGTTGGGTGGTTTGAGTCCCCCATAAAAGTATGTACGGTTATGGTTGTTCTTTGGTCTGTGTGGTTACACGTACCGGGGCCCATCCAGCTAGGGGAGATGGGGGATCTTTTTTCTAGGTTGGGCTTTAGATTCCCACACGACGTGACCTAATTTTGGGTTGTGTCAAGTTGCTATCAGAGCCAAGTTCATGGTCAGTTGGGAGTCCACAAATTTGTGTCAAGTAGAGTCTCTTTTATGGGTGTGTTAGCACGCCACACTTATAAAAGAGGGGCTATGAGACATTTTGGAATGTTTCCCCTTTTTGTGATTCTATCTCAAGCTATAAAGTCTAAGGCTTTAGATTCCTCTAATTTTTTCTTGCTCATCTTTCAGTTCATGCATCTAAGAAGATCTAGAGTTTAGGCAAACTCTTCTGTCCCAGCTAAAGGTAATATGGACAAAGATCTTCGAATTTCTGGGGTTCGAACTCAATAAAGGGTTGTGGCATCTGACTGTCTTTGTGGGGTTCCACCTGCTCCCACTAACCCTATTTTTGGGAGTGACACTCCTCCCTGTTACCACAAGGGGATACTATTGATACTGGGTTCCTTTACCCCATAGCTCTGTTGGCTCATGTTTGTGGTAAGTGGTCCAAGAAAAAGAATTGGAAGGGTCATAACTTCCTTACTGTGGTTAGTGCTCCCTACCTAGAGCCGTCGAGAGACATACGTTCTTAGAGTGGCAGTGCTTCTAGAGCACAAGGCACCTAGTTCTAAACTAGTAGGGCCAAGTTAGCACCGACCTACCTTACATATAGATTATTTGGTCAGCATCATCGTGGTTAGTGTGAGAAGAAGAGGAATAGGTGTTTTAATTATGGTCAATTTAGACACATGCAATGTGAGTGTCCCATAATGATTGTCTCTTGGTCAAAGAAGGTGTCAGTTCTCTAGCTCTTGGAACTAGGGGTGCTGCTTCTAGCTTCAACATTGGTCGGGATTATCTCAAGGCGCTTACTATCCCTCGGGAGATCGAGGCACCTTATGATGCTTATGCGGGTATGTTGAAATTCCTTTTTTGAGATAAGTATGCTTTACTTGGTATGGGGTCCTATCTCTTCCGTGTAACCTCATCTGTGATTGTGTATTTTGAACTTGGTCCCAAGGTTATTTTGGACTCTTTTCTATTTCTATCCTCGATAAACAACTCTGTGGTTATAAGGAGTCGATAAGGGGTATGTGGTAGCTGTTGGTAGTGAAGAAACTCTTGTTGATTTGCTAGAGTTGGTATGGTTAATGTTGATGTCATTCCGGGATGGATTGGTTGCACTCGTACTATGCATTCTTAGATTATTAGACCCATATGGTTGTCTTTAAGTTCCCTAGTGAGTCGAATGTAGGAATGGAAGGATGGTTCCCTAATTCCTAAGGGAAAGGTTACGTCATATCTGAACTCAGAGGTTGATCTTTGAATCAGGATGTCCTTATTATTTTGTCTGGGTTAAAGGTTCTAACTCGAAAGGTCTTTCTTTACATTCAATTTGGGTGGTGCATGAATTTCCTGGGGTCCCTTTTGATGAACCTCCTTATGTCTTTCTAATAGGGAGGTTGAGTTTAGGATTGGTCTTGGATGCTTGTCCAGTCCAACTCCTCTTCCTTCTTTATAAAATGGTTTTGGTTAAGTTAGAAGAACATAAGGAGCAAATAAAAAGGGACTCTTAGATGAAGGTTTCATCCACTCTAGTATTTCTTCGTTGGATACCTTATTTGCAGTGCAGGGTGGTTGATAGATGTCAGGTTTGAACTTAGGTGTTGATTTAGGTAAAGAGAGCATGTTAGCTCAAGCGATAGAAATGCAAAAGTTGTGGAGGTAGATTTTTTTGGATGGATGACGTTTTAGGTATACGAGGACCAAACATCCCTAGTAGTTATCCTAGGTGATACCCTTTTTGAGTGGAGTGTTCTACTTATAGGTAAGTGAGTCAAAGGTTCAGGGTTAATCTTAAATTTTCCCCTAGTAGTAGACTTCGAGAGAAGGTCGGGGTGCATTTACTCCTATTCTAATAATTCTCTGCTGTCTCAATTAATAAATACTTTACTAGTGTTGCATGCATTTTAATAACACTTACGCATAAAGTTCGCATCTTGCATTTATTTTGTTCCCCGAATATGAGTCTTGACCTTATGTTGCATCACCAATGGTATATGTGGTGGTGCATCTTTCGTTTCCAGTCCTAAGGACTCTTTCTATGGTGTGTGGTGTTAGGATGAGCTTTCATTTATGTCCTAAGTGGTTTCTATGAAACACTTTGTGCCTATGGTGCCCTGTTTCTTTTTGGGGGTCTTGTTTAGGGTAGCATAAGTGGTTCCTGTGCTTTAGTTCCTTAATGACCTTTCTTATGTTAGTGTGGTAGTGGCCTTGGAGATGTGTGATATTTTAAAATGAGAGGGAGTAGAAGTCGTAAGTGGGGGAGACTCTAGGGTGAATACTAGAACTAAGGTTATGGAAAGAAAAAAGAAAGGGTAAGGTAAGGTTTTTGTTAATAGAAATGGCTAAGACAGGTGTAGATGTTGAAAATTCTTGGTGGGAGTGGTAGAGGTTGCTAAATCTTTGGAACGGTAGATCTTACCGTAGGTGTAGGAGAGGTAGGCTTGAATATTCTGATTGATAGGTATACCAAAATGTGGTGTTGGATACTTAAGAAGCTCGGTGAGATATGATGCTTGGCTAAAGTGATGGATAAGGAGCAACGGTTTTTAGTAGATGTAAGAGATAGAGCCCAGTGTCTTAGGTTAATTCCTCCCTGTTTTTGATAGGCCTGAAGGTAGAAGTGGTGTATGGTAAGATGCAAGCTCTCATAATGATGTGTCTCTAGGAAGTTCAAAGATTTAATCGGGCTTGCTCTCTAGCATAGTTTCCACTCATATGGTATCCTTTGTGTGTGTTGGGAAAGTGTATAGGTGATCCTTCGTTGGATATTCCCTTAGAAGATGTTGGTATTTTTCACCTTTTTGACCTGTGAAGAGGTCCCGATAAGAATCTTAGATTACCAAGTTCGCCGGTTGCTAACGAAAGAGGTGGCTTCTATGAAGGTTCTATGGAGGAACCGAAAGTTTGAGGAAGCTACTTAGGAGGTAGAAGAGGAAATAAAGTCCAAGTATCCACATTTATTTTTCATTCTAGAAACTCATGTTTAAGGTGTTTGATAAGTTTCTAAACTTGATTTATGTTTTAATAGGCAATGGGTTCAAGTCCTTAGACTTTGAAGTGAACAAGTGTCTTTGATGAAACGAATGGTTTGTTGATAGTGACCACAGTATGTGTCTTATCCTTGTTGTATGTCCTGGTTTTCTATCATGGCTTAAGGTTTGTTTGATAAGTAAAGGCATGTTAACTTATGATTGTGTTTGCCTTACTCGTTATTCGAGGATGAATGATCCTAAGTTGGAGAGAATAAAACACCTAAGACCATGGCCATTGCAAAATTGTTAGATTTTGGACATTCTATCCATGATACGACTCAGGGTACTAGTCATACCCTTGGATATGACTTAGTGACCCCTTAATTGTGTCTTAGGCAGTGTGTGGGGGTTACACACTATGCAAGATATGAATTACCCTCCCAATGGTCCTACCTTTGGGTATGAGTCGTACCCTATCAAGTCGTATAGAGTGTTTAGATTGATCTTATAGATGCTATCTTAGGTTTGGGTCAAGGTTTGATTTAGGGTACCATTCATACTCTAAGATACGAGTTCTTCAAGTGTGTTCGTATCCTAAATAGTTTTGGCGTCCTTAGTGAGGCCTAGGGTATGAGTTAGGGTATCACTTATACCCTAGGGTACTATTTGGTGAGGGAGTCATTCCCTTCCATCTGTTGAGTTTTAAGCTTTTAAGATGAGGGCTTTATAGACATTTCCCACCCCAAAACCCTTATGTCCCTTTACTATATAATCTATTGTAGCCTCTCTTAACACTCATTAGTTGGACCAAGCACACCAAAAACACTCTCTAACTTACTCTTGAAGATTGAAGGCTATGGTTTCTCAAGTGTTCATCTAGAGGCAAGAAGGTTGTCAAGTTTCTTCGGTGAATCATCTCGTATAAGGCATCTATCTTTTCCCTCATTGTTAGTTTAAAATATCATGTGATTTAAGTAATTATTTTGTCTTGTAATTGGTGGCCTAGAAATCAAATATTGAGGGTTTTGAAGCATAATGTTGGGTATTGTTTACTCTTTCTTTGACTTGTGTTTATACATGCTTTAGTGATAGTTTACACATGTGGGTGCTTGTTAATTGTGGATTAACCAATGGGTCATGAGTAACCCTAAGCTTGATGATTTCTACTTTGGTTTTGGCCTTGATAAAAGCATGCCCTCAAGGTGTTTGTGAAAAAGTCTAAGAGAAATAACTAGTTATTTATTAATGGTGTATTGATCTATGATATTGGTCTAGTAAATATAATGGAATATGGCATGGGCCTAATGAATATGATCTTGGTAAATGACTATGAAAAGGCCTTGTTGGCCATGTAATGATTTAATTGATGACTCTAGTGTTGGAATATTTAGAAAGGGGTTAAAGTCCTTAAACATGTAATGGAATTGTGTTTTGAACTAAAGTTGAGTATAAAAATGCTAATAAAGAATGAGTGATTTTTAAAGGTCTTTGTGACTATAAATAAATTTGTATTGTGATATGACTAAGGGATTGTCCTAGTAAAATTATTGGTTGTTAAAATGGTTTCTTAAGGATCATGTGGTCATATGCGGTGTTGAACTATAGCCATGGTTGTTTTGGATGGTTGAAAGAGGTTAACGTCCCTATGTGTTGAATTTGAATGGTTGTCAAGGTCTAGGCAAGGGGTTTAAGTCCCTAAACCACCAAGTTGGTTCGTATTCGTTGGTCGATGGGTTTGAGTCCTAAGGTCATATGAATGAATTGATTTATTAAAAAATGGTAATGGAGTGATCTACTCTTGTAAGTGGTATTGGTATGACGATTCCAACGAAACGCCTATGGTTAGAATTTGACTAAGTGGGTGCACATGTAAAATGATGGTTTTAAATTGGGATTTAAAGATAGTACTATAGCATGATCATGAAAGTGGAGTCCAAAGGGCTAACATTGGAAACCGCACTAGCCAGTGCAGGTGTCACGTGACTGGAAGGTTCGAGTCCCGAATGAGACATTCGATTGGAGGTTTGAGTCCTTTGAATGAGATATATGACCGGGAGGTTCAAGTCGCCTGAATGAGATATGCGGCCGGGAGGTTCGAGTTCCCTAATGAAACATACAATTGGGAGGTTTGAGTCCCCGAGTGAAACATGTGACCTGGAGGTTCAAGTCCCCCGAATGAAACCTATGAAAGGGTGATTCAATTCCCCCTTACTACATATAGTGGTGCATAAGTCACCTTGATAATGTTGGGTGGCTTGAGTCCCCCAGAAAAACATATACGGTTATGATTGTTCTCTGGTTTGTGCGGCTACACACACCGGGGCCCTTCCATCTAGGTGAGAGCTGGGCACATATAGCCTGTGGGTGCCTTATTATATGACGGTGATGCTCCATAGCCCAGGTTAATGATTTAAAATTTTATGCTAATCTCGTTCCCTACCCTAACATTGTAAACTTATATAAATGTATATATGTGTATATATATGGATTGCATTAGTTATGTGAATTGGTTAATAGGTTTTGAATTATTGGCACTATTTTATCTTTATCCTTGAGTTACATGCTAGCTATCCAACCGCTAACCATCTCCAGACGCTATGTCCCTATGCGACATAGGGGCTAGAGCTTCTTCTTCTCTTTCTGTGCAGTGACAGATGTTCGGGTGGTCCGTGTATTGACATTGATATGGGGAGCTTCCATTCTTTGGAAGACATGCATTTTATAGTCTCTTTATCTATGTTATAGGCTTGTTTTAGACTTGGTATTTGGATATTGCCAGGGGAATGTCCCAACATATTTTAGACATTGGATTTGTAGAGGTTTTATGGATGGACTTAGGTACGTTGGTTAGTTTTTGATATTAATGGATAGATGAGATGCCTCTTAAGCTAATAATTGTAGCCTTGTTTGTACTATCCAATCTTATAGTTGGAGTTCATATAACACTTGTGGATTAGAACAATGGTTATCTTGGGTTAACGGGGCGATCTCCAGTCTAGGTTGGGCTTTAGGACCCATACGACGTGACCTGGTTTTGGGTCATGTCAGAAATGTATCATTTTGGTTGGTTATGAAAATACTAATTGTGATTGGTTGTGAGCATTACATCCTCATATCATACTTATTTATGAAACATTGGTACGACCGTGGCAACACCTTTTTAAAAATCCTCCTCGAGGGATATGCCGAGGAGGAGATATTGTAACATCTTATAAAATCCTTTTTGAGGGATGTTCCAAAAAGGATATATGAGATATGTGGATTGTATACGGGTTGAAGAACCCCCATGGGTCCTGCGTTGGAAGGCTTGCCTCCGTAGGTGTATATGGGGATTGTGCGATGTTCTCGGAGGTTGTGTGATGACTTCGTGCATCATCATCATCATCATCGTCATTATCATATATATTGCACTAACTTTATTAATCTTATATTGTGTTGTACTATCATATTGACTTGACATCTATGCAATTGTCTTATCTTCTTTTACTTGTATTTGATAATCTTATTTATACATGTTCCCCTTGTTCTACTTATATGTGATATAAAGAATACTTGTGTTCTATTTTGGTGTGTTGTTACGATATATGTGATATATTTGAACTGTTAGTTCAAGCAGTCTGGGCTACTGTTATGGGACATTTTTTGGTTGCAGGTGACGTGCCCTTAGTGTATATTTTGTATGCTTTATTTACTACTTTGATTGGTCGGCCTTTGGTACCTACTGAGTACAAGTGGACCATACTCATGCCTACTATGAATTTTCGGTGTAGGTCCTAGCCCGAGTGTGCCTCAACTTGCTTGATTCGAGCGATTGTTGGAGCTTCCAAGGTAGCGGTTGGACATTCATGCATCCGGAGTTCACCTTTTTCTTTCTATATTAGTTATGCCTTTATTAGTGTTCGGAGACAGATATTTTTTATTTTAGTTATTTTTCTGATGTATTTGACTCCGGAATTGTATTAGTAGTTCTTATACTGTTGACACCAGGTTTGGGAGTTATGGCTGCATGTGTTAAATCTATTCTTTCCTCTTTTATTATATCTACGTGGTTTGGCTTTGTTCTAAAAGCCTTACCTTGGGGGCATTTTTGTCTTTTCCCTGTGTGTATCATTTTGGGTGACATGCTTACTTGTTAGGTTCTCCGTGAAAAGTGCCATCATGACCTATTAATTTTTGGGTCGTGACATGAAGTAAGGATGGAGGCATTTTTTTGTGTGTGTAGGGGGACTCTTTTGTTTTTAAATATTAAGGGGGTAGGTGTGGGAAATGGGGTTGAACTTTTTTTTCCACATTTCATTGAAAATTAAAATGATAATTAAAACTTCTCTAAGGTAATATAGTTTAAGATGTTCAAATGACATTTCAATTAGCAATAATATTTTAATATTATCCATTCATCGCGTGGGTAGATATTCTAGTTAACCTAATTAGATGATTAACAAGAGAAAAGGGCCAATCATTCCATTAAACTATATGACATTAAGTAAATATGGCCTTTGCTAATATTTTGAAATTTTTTTTAAGGTGTAGAATTTAAAGATTATCTTGTACTTCTATTTTAGTGATAACCAAAGTCGGACACCAATTTCTCAGAATGTTAACAGATTCAACTTAAGTTATATTTTGGGCAAAGTTCAAATACAAAATTAGGACATACACACATATAAATCTTTTTCTAATCATCCTAAATAAAAACATGTCTATGCATATGATGCACACGACAACATTAAATACATCAAAAACGACAAAAACATACCCATTGATTCCCACATAGTGGGGTCTAGGGATGGTACATGTATGCAGACCATACCACTACCTCAGGTGAAATACATAGGCTGTTTTCGATAGACCCGCGGCTTAGGAATGATAATAGTATAACAAACACAAAACATAAATGGATATAAACTAGTATAATATACAAAATAAGATAACACCACTAGTCACAAGATAATACTACATCCACAAGATAATACTAAAAACTATCTATCCAAAATCATAGACATCACTTAACACCACGAACAAGAAACTTCATCCCCAAATAAAGAACGCTCCTCTACTGTTACGGATGTACTCCCATCCCCTAACCCTCTGTGCTAATCTATTGCCTCTACACCTTGTTATCAAGGGTCATGTCCTCCGTAAGATGTAACTACTCCATATCATGCCTAATCACCTCTCTCCAATATTTCTTTGACCTATATCTTCCTCGCCAAAAACTATCCACAGCCAGTGTCTCACACCTCTAAAATAGAGCATCAGAGCCCCTCCTCATCCTATGTCTGAACCAATATAACCTCACTTCCCCCATCTTATCCTCCACTAAAGCCACTCCTACATTCTCCTGAATAATATTATTCCTCTCCCTATATTTCCTGGTATAGCCACACATCTATCGTAACATCATCATCTCCGCCACCTTTAAATTTTGGATGTGGGAGTTCTTAATTGGTTAACACTGCGCTCCATACAACATAGCTGGCCGGAGTGGCACTTTGTAGAACTTACCTTTAATCTTTGGAGACACATTTACCATTAATCCTTGGAGACACCTTCTTATCATATAAAACTCCTAAAGCAAACCTCCATTTCAACCACCCTTCCCTAATACGGTGCTTGACAGTATCATCAATCTTACCATTCTCCTAAATCATAGACCCCAGATACTTGAAACTTTCCCTCTTCTCAGTGGCCTGAGAATCTATCTCCACTGCCACGTTCGCCTCCTGTGACACATCCCTAAGCTTACACTCTAAGTACTCCATCTTGGTCCTACTCAACCAAAATCCTTTAGACTCAAGGGTTTTCCTCTAAATCTCCAACTTATCATTAACTTCTCCACGAATCTCATCAATCAGTACCACATCATCAACAAATTACATACACCAAGGCACCTCCCCTTGAATATGTCATGTCAAAATATCCATCACTAAGGTAAATAAAAAAGGGCTAGGGGTCGATCCCTGGTGCAACCCTATCAAAACCAGAAAGTGCTCTGAATCTCTGCTACCCTTTTCATACGAGCCTTTGCACCATCATACTTAGAATAATTCATCATATGAGTCATATGATGTGTGTATAGGTCAGGTGACCTAACTCATAAAGTGTCCAGTGATTGATGGTTGAGAAGATTTGGTAATGTTCCGTATGAGCTAGAGTTGCCATCTAGTTTGAGCCTCATTCACCCTACATTCCATGTTTCTATATTGAGAAAGTGTATGAGTGATCTGTTACAAATTATACCTATCAAGGATATTGGTATTTTAGATTCCCTATCTTATGAGGAGATCCCAGTTGACATGTTGGATCGATAGGTTCGTCGGTTGAGGACCAAGGACGTGGCCTCAATAAAGTTTCTATGGAGGAACCCCAAGATGGAGGAGGCTACATGGAAAGCTGAAGAGCACATAAAGTCTAAGCATCCATTCCGATTTTCCACTCCAAAATTTCATACGTAAGGTATGTGTTGTTCTTACCATCTTTATTTTCTAACTTAGTTAAAGAAAAGATTGATTTTCTTGGCATCTTTGTATGGAGTCCAAATCATGCTTTTACTTCCTTGTCCCTTTATTCGAGGATGAATGATCCAAGTGGGGGGGAAATTAAAACACACTGGGTTTTGATCCTTAGAAATTTTTTTAGATTTGAGGTCACTGTCCTTGCAACAACTTATCATATAAGTCGTATGATATGGGTACGGGTTAGGTGACCCAACTCATAAGATGTCCAGTGATTAGTGGTTAGGTTTCTATTGTGGTTATGACTTGGTGGTATGGGTCATTAGGTATGGTGATGAGTCATTAGGGTGATCCTTTGGTTAATCATAAAATTAGTAAATTAACTTTGCTCTAAGTATGAGTGGCTCACTAAGAGACGTAAGGATATGTTATGAGTCATTGTGGGAAGTCGTATGCTGTCCAGTGTCAATCCCTTTGGATTCTATCATAGGTATGACTGGACCATATGAGTTGTATGGTTTGGTCATTAGTAGGGGCAATACACTTGTATAGTGGACAACGTATGGGTGTCTAACTCACTATCTTTGTAACGACTTAATGGTACAAGTAGTCTGTTGTGGTCATGAGTCACGAGGTCGACTCATAACCACCTGCAACATTTTTACAGTTTTAAGTTGGGGGTATTCTGGACATTTACCTCTATTAACTCCTTTGGTTACCAAAACATAAAACACCTTTTGGGACTTCATTAACCTATTATTCTAAATCAAATACTCTTAAAATCTCTCCTCAAACTCTCTCTAAGAAAAGGGCTAGAGTTTTATTAAGACAATAAATCAGGGGTTTTCAAGAGTGATTCTCTTCATCTTCCTTGGTGTCTATGGGATGTTACTCCTCCCTCATTATTTTTTTTTACAAAGAACATGTGTTTAATGTTTGGTTTTCATACTATTGTTATGGTTTTAACAGAATGGTTGGGGTTTTTTGGATGTTCATTGTTGAACAATATTTCTAATAGGAAAATATTGTTCTTTCATGCTTTTAATATGATTTTCACATTGTGGAATACATAGTAATGGTAAATGGATTTAAGGGTATTATGGATTCCCCAAACTACTTGGTTATAGTTTTGAAGCTTATGTTCCCTCAACCTGTTTGTTAAAATGCCAATGAGAATGATTTTGTCACATAGATTGACTATTCTTGAAATCGTTGCATTGCATAAAAGGTAATGGAACTTAAATTAGTTTTGTTGGATTTAAATGGTTTGGAAAGGCCTTGGTGACCATGGTCTTGGTTTAATTGGAAGCTTTGGAATCAACATGATTTAATGGATTTGGTATGGCATAAGAAGGATAGACTTACAAGCTCTAATTTTTGGTATGGTGATACCAATGGTTAATGCTTAATAAAAGACTCCTTGGTAAATGGTGGAATTGTCTAAATGGTTTTAATATGGGATTAAAGGGGTATGTATATAAAAGTCGTGGAAGGTGGAGGTCCAGGGGGGACCAATATTGGAAACTCATGTTTGCCGATGTGAGATTTGTTTTTGGTAATTGTGTGCATGATGTTTTACACTTATATTTTAGGATATGTACTAGTCATCTCAGGTTCGTTTCTCCGGTTATGTGGTTAACACACATGGGCCCTTTTAGCATAAGGAGCTAAACCCATATAGCTCGTGGGTGGTTTTAGGATGGCATAGCTACACTACCCAGGTAAAGGTTTTAAATGCAAGATAAACCCCATTCCATATCCTGACATGCTATATGTATGTATCTATGTGATTGGATATAGTTAATTGATTTGGTTTTGAATAATGACATCATTTTATCTTTATCCCTGAGTACATTCTAGCATTTATTCCGCTAACTATCTTGAAAATTGTATCCCCATGAGATGTACGAACCATCCATACTACCATTCTTCCTGCCCAATGACTTAGATTCGGGGATACCTTTGAGTCAGACTGAAGTGTAGAGATTCCATACCCCAGAAGGCTGAATTTAAGGCTATGGACTTCTTTTCATTGTTATTATTTCACGTATTTTGGTTTTGGTTATGGTCGGGGGCACGTCCCTACCAGATGTTATTTGATTCTAGTTAGAGGTTTTGTCATACTACTATAGGTATGGGCGGTGTCAGTATTAGTGTCAGCCTTGGTATTGGTATTGGCATTGGGGTTTGCACCGGTTGGATAATTGGTTGAGGTTGTTGTATTATGATTATAGACTTTATTTAATGTCCTTAAACTATTATTTTTTTTATCTTTTTATATGTTTGGAATTCATCCAATATAGGGTGCAGGGCAGTTATGGTTGGGTATTGGGGGTGGTCTCCGGTTCTGGTTGGACTTGAGATGCCCGACACGATTAGGCCCTGGTTTGGGTCGTGTCATAACACCTCTGTAATTGTTACAACTCTGGATGTCCCCCTTTTTCTTTTATAATGGATCATCATACTCCACCTCCACGTTTCAGGCATTTTCGCCTCCCTAAAAATGATGTTAAACAACCTTGTCAAGCACTCCAAACTTGCCCCATCAGTGCTTTTCCAATAATCCACTGGAATCTCATCTAGCCCCGTAGCCCTACCCCAACACATCCTGTGAATAGCCCTCTTGGCATCCCCAACCCTGATATGCCTGCAATAACTATAAGCATAATATTTCTCAGAATTCTCTAATTCCCCCAGCACGAAACTTTTTACCCCCTCTTCATTCAAAGATTTAAGAAAATAGGACCACCACCTCTTCCTAATGAGGGAATCCTCAACCAACACTGTACCATCCTCTTCCTTGATGCACTTCACTTGGTCAAGGTCATGATCCCTCTAGTCCCTATCTTTGGCAAGCCTATATAACTTCTTAACCGCACCTTTCTCTTTTAAAGCCACATAGCTCTCAAAAGCTGTTGTCTTTTCTACCATAATCGCTACTTTAGCTTCTCTTCTAGCTACCTTATAATCCTCCTTATTCGTCTGCCTCTCCTCATTATCTTTTCTCTCAAGTATAATTAGTTACATTATTTTTAGGTAGCAATCTGAGTCTAAGAAGACAAAAGAATTTTAGGTTTAATAAATCACGTTCACCCAATTAATTAAAAATTAATTAAAGATTGTATTTTAAAAAATAGAAAGCTTTTTTGATAAGTTTCAAAACACAAAATAGGTTTAAATGATAAAAAATTCTTTTTCTATTTTTCTCTTTTCTCTTTTTCTTTTTTTTTTCCTTTTTCACTTTTCCTTCGAGATCAAAACCAAAATACATAACCCAAATGGGGTCACATAAGAGAGAGTGGACCCCTGATCAAGTAAACAATACACGTCACAAGAAAGGAGTTGTAACGTACCAGTCACGACATATGGTGATGCCTCAAATTTCTATCGAGACGCAAGAGAATATAACCTATTCCGTCCTATGCCGGCACCAGAAAAAGAAATAGATACAGAAGCAGCACCCCAAGGTTCAGGAGCAGATGAAGAGTCAACTGTAACCTTGTTCGGCCCCGAAGCTACCTTGCCAACTGGACAATTTCTAGGCATATGGCCTGCTGACCTCATTTGAAGTACCTGTCCTTCCCATTATCAAAGAAACCTCAATGCAACCAACCACAGAACCTATAAGGAGGACATGACCAGGCATATTAAGCCCCACTATCCTGAGAGCTGGCACCCTGTGCCCTAAAGTTATCGCTACCCTACTGACGTCTATCACCCGACTGCTTCAGGTAAGGAGCACTAGCTGTGGAGAAAGAACCATAACTCACCCACTTCTTCTTTGGCCACTTTCCACCTTCTCAACCATATTCTTATTGTCCACCCTACTCAGAGAACCAAAACTTCTTGCCCTGCCTTTTCCTTATCTCGACCTATTTTCTCTTTTCCTCTTCCACCTGCTGCATATGAACCACCAACCTAGAGATATCCATGTCTTTGATGAGCAATACAGTCTTGATTTCAATGATCAACTAATTAGATAGTCCTGAAGTGAACTTTCTCATCCTGGCACTCATATTAGACGCCAATTCTAGAGCATACCTAGACAACCGGTGAAATTTCAAGGCATACTCCTCGATCGACATCTTCCCCTATTTTAGATTAACAAATTCCGCTAATTTTTCTTACCTCAATTCCCATGCAAAGAAGTGGTCCAGAAATTTATCAGAGAAAGTCTCCCACAGAGATGATTCATCAACCTCACCCCTTGTCTAATCCCATTCCTCGTACCATTGGTACGCCACATCATTTAGCTGATGGTAGTAAAATTCACCACTTCCACATTTGTGGCATACATGACCCTGAAGATACCTTTCATCTTATCCAAAAAACCCTGAGGATCCTCCTATTCCTTAATACCAATAAAAGTTGGAGGATTCAACCTTATGAATTGGCCAACCCTTGTAGCCTCTGAATATGCAATACCAGATGCACCACGCCCAGCCTGAGAAGCTACCAACTGAGTAATCACATGGATCAACTAACAAAACTCCACATTCATCACGTCTGACTGAGGATCCTAAGGAGGACTAAAAAGAATCAGTGGAACTCCAGAAATATCAGGGACTGGACCCCTAGACCGAGTATGGATCCTATGAGAAGAGCGTGTCCAATAAACATCGTCCCCAATTGGGACAGAAGAGTTTTTGTGAACTTTAGATCGTTGAGGTATGATCTAAAAAGCAAACAAATGTAAATAGAGAAGATCCAAGGGCTTAGACTCCAAGCTTGAAAATAGAATACAAAGAAGAGAAACATTTCCTAAATGCCTAGTAGCCTCTCTCTTATGAGTGTGGCGCGCTACACACCCTTAAAAGAGACACTACTAGACACGGTTTGTTGGAATCCCAATTGAACTTTAACTTAAAGCTCTTATACCAATTTGATATGACTAAAATCAGGGACTTGTCGTAATAGGCATCCCAAGTCTAACCAGGATTGGGGACCACCCCCGTTACCCAACCCAACCTCCAAACACGTATCCTATGTTTGATGAATTCTGAAAATATAACAATATAGTATTTTGTACAATTCCGTACTCTGGGATCGGTCCATAACTATGACCAACCCAAACAAGTCAAACCATCCAATACCCAATCATTAACCATACCCAAAACAAAACAATAACCAAGTACGAGTCCATAACATATTAGGATGGAACAATTATAATTACAGTTATTCGGTCTCAGCCCCAGTACCAATGCTAATACTAAGGATGACACCATGGCCGACACCGCCCGTACCAACCCATATTAGTCCCACAAAGCCTCTTACTGAAAGTAAAACAACATTCATTAGGACTTGCCCCCAACCATAGCCAAAACCAATGTCTATGAAAGAACTAAAGTATGCATAATAAAATCGTACCCTAGGCAGAATAGAATCACCTAGACAAACTTAGGACAATATACGATTAACACCTTACCATTAGTACCCAAGCATAAGACTCATATGTTCCATGCTAATATCGTGAAAGTTAACCTCTGTGATATGGCCTTATCATGGACCCTTATGCCTCAGAGTCCTAAAATAACCCCAAGCCCTTCTAAGAAATCTAAAACTCTCCCCAAACACCCTTTTAACATCCCTAAACACATTTCAAGTAAAAAAATTGACATTACACATATTGAAGGGTAAAAAAAAGATCAAAATTTTAAGTGGTCTTACATTATCCTCCCTTAGGATCATTCATCCTCAAATGATGAGTTAGGACACTTTTTGCACAAAAATTGAAAGAATACACTAGTATTAAAAAAATTGAATTGAAACAACAGAGAAATGAGACTCATGCCTAATAAGACTCAATTTAAGTGAAAGGTAGTCGTTGTCAATATATTTACCCAACTAAGAGTCAAGGTCAAATCCACAAGGAATAATGTGAGTGGCGGTTGAGTAAGTATGAAATAAAAGTTACTTGCTAAGTTTAAATGTACGGTACAAGATAGTTTGGGGGGTTTCAATGTTTGCTAATGCGAGAGTAATTCTTGGGCTTCTAAGCGACTAATTCAAGACTAAGAATAGTTAGAGTATAGTCAACTAAACTAGATCTTGGGACTACGCTTTCCTAGGGGAAAGATATGCATGGGAACATGATAATTTGATGGAAATTCTAATCATTAATGATGTGGTAGGCTAGGTTTGAGGTCTTTGAGACTAGTTTTTCAACAAAACTTCAAGGTGTCACTCATTGACCCTTTTGAGTACCTAACGAGTGTGTCAATTAAAACTACCCAATACCTCAATTGGGTATCCCTATTTCTAGGATGATACCCATGGTATAGTTAACTTCTCAACCACCCTTATGTCTAAGATAGTGATAGATTAAAAAACTACACACATAATTATCTACCATTGCTTTGGTTTCCATATCCCTCTTTCAAGGATGATGTGGATTCCTAAAGTTCACCCAAAACCCTTCTTTTAAATATGGCTATGAGTTTTATAAATCTTGGAGTTTTCACCCATCAAACCCATATGGGTATTTGGGGCTTTCATCCACAACTCCCGACCAATTTAATCAAGTAATAATAGAACCCATCATCAATCAACTAAAATATACACAAATAAATCAAACCCCACACATATTTACACCCTAATCTAGCATAATCCTAAGAGGTAGATCTAGCACATCATAAGGATAATGAAAACAAATATACCAAGATGTCCATCAAAGTCATTAAAAAGAAAATAAAGAGAGGACAAACCACACTTTAGACTCAAATAAATCTTCCATGGACAAAGCCAAAGCTACACTTTAAAGCTTCTCTAATTTAATCTTATCTCAAGTTTGTGTAAATTTAAGCTCCAAGCTCCAAGAAATTACAAAACCATCAACTAAGGATAGGAGGTAGGGTTTTATAATTCTCTTAATTAGGGTTTGAGTATTCTTTTGTTGGGCAAGTTTAGGACAAGTTCATGCATTTACGTTGGGCTGAAATCTCGCTAGGCCGCAATCGTACTAGCTTAATCGTAATTGTTGCTCAATGATCACTGCCTTTATTACGCGATCGCGGTGGTCACTCTGCGGTCTCGATACATGAGGCCCAGTCTGCACAGGTTTTCCATCTTTTGCTCTTTTTTTCCCGCTTTGATCCTTTTTCAGCTCTTTTTGCCTCTTCTCATCTCAACATCTTTTTACCTGTAAAACATTGGAACTAATGCATTTAATAGAAAAATTGTCTCATTTAGACATTCAAATCATATTAGTGTGCATGGAAGTGAAGTGTCAATGAGTGGTAAATTACCCACTCATCAACACCCACAACTTAAATCTTTGCTTGTCCTCAAGCAACACCACTTCATACTATACGAGACTATGAACTTGTGAGCCCATTTGTGTTACCTGATGGTCATAATGAATTCGAACTTGGATTTTACAAACAATATGCACCTATGCATGAGTAAAGTAATTTTCTATTACTCCACTCATTATTAAACAAAAATACTAGGGTGCAATGGAATTTTAAGATCAATGATGAAACAATTACCTACTCTCTAGAAGATAGCACTTTTCTGCACTTCTTTTGCCTCTTTCTTTGGAAAATGACAATGTCACCCACCTTGATTCATTTACATGTCTTCTCACAAGAAAAATATCCTCCACACTAATTTATTTATGAAACAACAAAGGATAAAAGTGTGACACTCACTCTCATAAAGAATGCCTCTATGCGAACGAGCATTATACCATATGCTTGCCCTTATTTTCTATCGCCACTATTATGAACATGCTTGGTTAGAGATCCCAAAGGACTTTTTAAGCTTATAACATAGGTTCAGGGAGAATGGGTAAGGATGGAGTGATTACACCCTCCAACAACATCTACATAACTCTTACACTATTCAACCAAACTTTTGACTATAGGCCATTTTATTTGTTTCCTGCTTCACACATGCCTACTTGTGCTATCTTGATTCACCTATCACTTTGAAGGCATTTTCTTTTCATTTTTTTCTTTTTCAATCTATTCCTTTTATTATTTTTCTTATTCCTTTCTTTTTCTATTTGTTTGTTTTAATGCTTAAGCATGTAGGCACTCACTATCACTTTTGTAGCCCAAAGTTGCTTCCATCAATCTTCAACACCCTTAACTTAGGATTTTAGCCTCAAATCATATCTTGAAGTTCAAGGAGGGTAGGGTTCAAAAGAGAGATAATATTTGAATGGCTAAGGCTTGTAATGTGGTTGCCAAAGAAAGTTTTGAAGGCTCAAAATGGGTAACTAAGGATACACTCAATACATGGGTAGGCTATTTAGGCTAAAGTGGACGCGTATGTTCACCAAGATGGCCTAAAGTCATTTCTCCAACCAAGCGATGATCACAATTTAAAAAGAATAACCGGGAAAGTTCTAGATGATACAAGCAATGAGTCAAATAATTACGCTCACTACACATACGAAATGCAAACTCCTTAAGGAGGCTCAATTGCATATTCCATTAGAGACAAAAAGGAGTATTAACTAACTTTCATAAGATAAAGACTCCAGAGTCACAAGAAGATGTAAAGCATTGTCACAAAATTTTTCAAGTCCATGCCTTTGGTTTTCAAAATTTTTGGACGGAGGGGGTTGTTTGTTTTGCACTTGTACCATTCATAATTCGCTAACCATGGTAACAAACCAAGTCTTTATCTCATATTTTGTCTTCATATGGACAAACCAACCATATAGCTACTCAGACTTCATCAATGCCATGAGTACAATCCCAAATCCAGAATGCCATAGTTACTCAGACTTCCCTTGCATTTATAATATCGATGCCATAGGTACTCATATTTTCCCTGTATCTATGTCTTAAAATCCATGCGCGACCCTTCTCCCTTAAGAATAACGTCACTTAATCTATCATAGGGAAAGACTCTTCCAATATTATTATTAAAAGAAATAAAAAGCTAGAATGAAAACAGCCGACTGTACAAAATTTCCATGATCGCGTCAATTAAGTTCAAGTATTACAAGCCAATGTGCACTCACACAAGGGCAGGGCCGCATGCCCCCAACATAAAAAGACTAGTAGTGATCTTACAACATAACATGAAAGTAGAAAAAGGGTCTAAGGGACTCCCTGAAACTACATTGATAACCATGTGGAGAGCTAGACACAGAGGTGTGATTGCGGCCTGATTAGTGTGATCGCATTACCGCAATCGCAACCCTCAACCTATAATTGCGGTAGCTAAGGCCATCTACGCCTCTGTTTTGCCTTATTTTTCTGCATTGCTGCTATATTTCTAAACTTGGTTTTCCCCTATTTTAAGCTTCCAATCCTGTCCAGAGCATGCCAAAACATCAAAATTATGTGACTTATTCAAAAATAAATAGTGTAAACATGAAAATGATAGGTTGCCGTCCATCAAGCGCTTTACTTAACATCGCGACATGATGCCTTTTTAATCCTCATTTGTGTCTCCACTTAGAGGACTTGAATTGTTTGCCTAATTTTTGATCATTACATCTTTGAGGCGCGGTGGGCAAATGTGAGGACGTGACAACATATGTTCTATTACGCCACTTTGAAGACTTAAATTTTTTGCCTGATTTTGCATCAAACTTTCTTGTGGGCTTGCTGGGCAATGATGAGAACCTTAGAAGGCCACTAATTGGACATCGATCTTTAAGCTTCTTGGCCTTTAAGTTTGGGGCCTCGGTATGACCATTTGGATGGTTAAACTCCAAAATATAGGGAAATTACTCCTTCTCACCAATATTCATCACTTGCTTGGATGGATTGAATTTTATCAAATCCACCAAGTATAATGTTGAAAAGTGGGTAGAATGTGGCTTTTTCCCTAATTTCATAGTCGTATTCCATTGGAAATATTTACCCCAAAATGGACTATAGTCTTTGTAAGGGTTTTTCTTGGCTTCTTCTTCCGACTCTTGTACCATTTCTTCCTTTTTGATATCTTCAACCATATTAGGTTCGATTGGTTTTGAAATCACCGAGGATTCTTCAATGTTAAGCTCATTTAAAAACATGGGCATGGTATTAGTATTTGCAGGATTGACCTCCATGCCCATCTCTTCTATTCTCCCATCTCTTCTATTCTCTTACTTTCCTCAATACCAGCCTCCATGGATTGATGCATGAGGTTTATATTATCCCCCGTTGATGTCACCTGGTTTAGGATAAGTTGAAGTATTGCTTTATCTCTATTATTTTTGGTGCTTCGTTCTGCCTTTTCTTAATCATAATACCTATCAAAATCATAAGATGAACTAGAACTTGGGTTAGCATAATGAGGCAAGGGGGCATTTTGAAAATTGCTCCAATGTCGTAAATCATCCTCCATTATTTCCACCCATTCGAAGATATGTTGAAGTATTGCTTTAACATTAATATTTTTCGTGCTTCTTTCTTCCCTTTCCTTTTCATAAGATCTATCAAAATCATAAGAAGCACTTGGAACTGGGTTAACATAACGGAGGAAGGGGATGTTTAAGCAATTGATCCAATGTCCATTTCGACCATCATGTAGAAAACAACTATACTCCCCATAGGATGTAGATGGTGTACACATCTCTCTCCGGGAAACATATCTACAATCTTGCCAAAATTGGGGTCCACTACAATATGAACATGGATCATCAAGGTGTGATTTCTAACAACCAAACTCATATTCATTCCATGATGCCATATTAAGAAATAAACAAGAATAAAGAAGATCTACTTTACATAAGAAGCAAAAGAAAATAATAAACAAATATTTACAAGTTTGAACCAAAAAAAGTAAGCTAAAATTTCAAACAAACTTAATACGTCAAATTGTTCCCCGGCAACGATGTCATTTTTGATAACTCTCAACTTACATGTCAATTTAAGTGCAAGGCGGTCGTTGTCAATATATTTACCCAACTAAGAGTCGGAGTCGAATTCACGAGGAACAATGTGAGTGGCGGTTGAGTAAGTTTGAAATAAAAGTTGCTTGCTAAGTTCAAACCTATGGTACAAGATAGTTTGGGGGTTTCTAATGTTTGCTAATGTGAGAGTAATTCTTGGGCTTCTAAGCAACTAATTCGAGACTAAGAATAATGAGAGTATAATCAATCAAAATAGATCTTGGGACTATACTTTACTAGGGGCAAGATATGCATGGGAACTTGATAATTCGATGCAAATACTAATCGTTGATGATGTGGCAGGCTAGGTTTAAGGTCTTTGAGGCTAGTCTTTCAACAAATCCTCAAAGATATCAATCATTGACCCTTTCGAGTACCTAACAAGTGTGTCAATTAAAACTACCTAATATCTCAATTGGGTATTCCTATTTCTAGGACGATACCTATGGTATAGTTAACTTCTCAACCACCCTTATGTGTAAGATAGTGATAGATTAGTAAATTACACACATAATTGTCTACCATTACTTGGGTTTCCACATCCCTCTTTCAAGAATGATATGGATTCGTAGAGTTCACCCAAAACCTTTCTTTCGAAGATGGCTATGAGTTTTCTAGAGCTTGGAGTTTTCACCCATCAAACCCATGTGGTATTTCGGGCTTTCACCCATAAATCCCAACTAATTTAATCAAGCAATAATGGAACCCATTATCAACAAACTAAAATATACAACAAATAAATCAAATCCCACACATATTTACACCCTAATCTAGCATAATTCCAAGAGGTAGATCTAGAACATCATAAGGATAACGAAAACAAATATACCAAGATGTCCATCAAAGCTATTCATAAGAAAATAAAGAGAGGACAAACCACACTTTAGACTCAAATGAATCTTCAATAGACAAAGCCAAAGCTACACTTTAAAAAGCACCTCTAATTTAATCTTGTCTCAAGTTAGTGTAAATTTAAGCCTTAAGCTCCAAGAAATTACAAACCATCAACTAAGGATGGGAGGTATGGTTGTATAATTATCTTGATTAGGGTTTGAGTCTTCTTTTTGTCGAGCAAGTTTTGGACAACTTCGTGCATATATGGTTTTTCCCTTGGGCTGAAATCCCGCTAGGCCGCGATCACACTAGCTTAATTGCGATCACTGCCTTCATCATGCAATCTCTACCTTATGACTTTCTTGACTTATCGCTCATCAATGCCTTAAGAACTTTTATCCAAACCGGGGAATAAAAATGGGTATTTGGCCTTTGTATATTCCTCTGCTTCCCATGTAGCCTCTTCTACCTTTTGGTTTATCCAAGGAAACTTTATAAAGTAAACTTGGTCCTCAACCTATGGACTTGCCTATCCCATATCTCAATAGGTATTTTATCATAAGACAAGGAATCCATAACACCAACATCCTCAATTAGCACTATCAAGGAAGGATCACGTGCACCCTTTACAACATAGACACATAAAACACAGGATAAATTAAAGCTAAACTTTTAGGAAAATCTAACTCATACCGACATTCCTAATTCTCCTAAAAATTTGATACGGACAAACATAATGCGGGATAAGCTTTCTTTTATTCCCAAACCTCATGACTCCTTTCAAAAGAGACACCTTCAAGAACGCCCAGTCAATTACTTCAAACACAAATTCTCTTTGCCTCAAATCTGTATAAGACTTTTTGCAACTCTGAGTAGTCTTAAGTCTTTCTCTAATTACCTTGACCTTGTCCATGGCTTGGTAAACCAAGTTAGAACCAATCAATTTAGTCTTACCTATCTCAAACCATCCAATAGGAAACCTACACCTCCTACCATAAAGAGCCTTAAAAAGAGAAATTTGAATGCTAGAATGGTAACAATTGTTATACGTAAACTCATTAAGAGGTAAAGGTCAACCCAACTTCCCTTAAAATCAACCACACATGCCCTTAGTATATCCTCCATAGTCTAAATAGTTTGTTTTGCTTGTCCATCTATCTGAAGGTGGAGAGATATGCTAAGGTTCACCTAAGAACCCAAATGTTTCTAAAACAAATTCCAGAAGTGAGAAGAAAACTGCGTACCTCAGTCTAAAATAAAGGAAATAGGCACTCCATGCAACTTGACAATCTCCTGAATGAACAACTTAGCATACTCCTCTCATGAGTAGTTAGTCCTTACAGGCAAAAAGTGAGCAGACATAGTCATTCTATCCATAATGACCCAAATAGAATCATACTGATATCAAGAATGCGGAGGACCCATACCAAAATCCTTATTGATCATCTCTAACTTCCACATGTGCAACTCTATCTTTTGAGACACGCTACCAGGCTCAAGTGCTCAACCTTAACTTGATAACAAACCATACATATAACATTAAAAATTTTCCGCATCTCTCTTTATATTCTTCCACCAATAGATTTTCTTTAAGTCATGATACATCTTAGTTAAACCAGATGAATCGTATATCTAGACTCATGACCCTCAGTCAAAATTCTTATCTAGACTCATGAGCCTCAGTCAAATTCTTTACCGTAGTCCATCAACATCAGGAACACACAACCTCCCTTGATACCTCAGAATACTATCTCCCCCAATCTTGAAAGACATACACTTTTGCAAACCCACATCATCCTTAATTTATAGAAGTATGGGATTCAAAGCCTGTTTCTCCTTCACCTCAAAACCAAGAGATGATTTGACAACTTTTTGAACAACAACTTCTCCATTCTCAAAGTCAAAGAGACAAAATCCCAAGTTAGCCAATTTTTGAAATCCTTCACCAACCCGTTTTTTTTTCTCATCAATGTGAGATAAGCTCCCCATGAACAACCTTCTAAGAGTATCAACAACAAAATTAGATTTACCTGGATGGTAGTAAAGAATCATGTTATGATCCTTAAGCAATTTGAGCCACTGCCTCTATCTAAGATTTAACTCCTTCTGAGTAAATATATACTATAAGCTTTTATGATCTGAATAGATGTCTACATGCACTCTATATAGATAATGGCACTTGATCTTCAAGGAAAAGACCACAACTGCAAACTCTAGGTCATGATTCGGATAATTTCTCTTATAAACTTTAAGCTTCTGGAAGCATAGGCCACGACCTAACCGTGCTGCATCAAAACACAACCCAATTCCACACGAGGTGTATTACAAAACATAACAAAACCATTAGTGCCTTTGGGTAGGGTCAAAACTTGCACTGAAGTCAAATTTTCATCCAACCTCTCAAAACTACCCTCACAAGCATCAGACCATAAGAACTTAACCTTTTTCTGAGTTAATTTAATTAATGGACCAATAATAGATGAGAAGCTCTCCACAAATGTCCTATAATACCAGCCAATCCCAAGAAGCCCCTAATGTCGATTGGAGTCATGGGTCTAGGCCATTTCTCAACTTTCTCAAATTTCTATATATCCACCTTGATCCCCTCACTGGAAACAACATACCTAAGAAAAGTCACAATATTAAGCCAAAACTTATTACTTTTGGTCCTTAAGAGTTTTCAAAATAATTCAGAGTTGATTGGCATAATAATCCTCACTCTTAGAGTAGACTAAGATGCATTAATGAAGAATATAGCAAACAAATCTAGAAACTGCTTAAAATTCCAATTCATAAGATCCATAAACATAGTCGGAGCATTAGTCAATACAAAACACATAACCAAAAACTTATAGTGACCATACCAGGTTCAAAAAACAATCTTGGGAATATCAACCTCCCTAATTTTCAACTGATGATAAACCGAATGAAGATCAAGAAAAACACTTAGTACCCTGAAGCTGATAAAAAAGATCATCAATCCTAGAAAGAAGATACTTATTTTTTACTGTCACCTTATTCAGATGATGATAGTCTATACATATTCGAAGAGACCCATATTTTTTTCGCACAAAAAATATAGAAGCACCCCTTGGAGAAACACTAGGATGAATGAACCCCTTATCAAGAAGATCATTTAATTACTCCTCTAGATCCTTTACTTCAGCTGGAGCCATTCTATAAGGAGAAATGGAAATAGTATGAGTATCCGATCAAAGATCAATCTTAAATTCTATTTTCCTATCAGGACGAATTCTTGAAAGATCATCGAGAAACACTTTAAGAAATTCACTAACCATAAGGACAAATTACAAAGAAAAAATTTCAGTATTAGAATCCTTAACCTAAACTAGATGATATAGGCATACTTTTGAGATTATTTTCTAAGATCTAAGATAAGAGATAAACCTTCTTTTGGATACTAAGGAACTTCCTTCCCATTCAATCACTGGTATATTAGGAAATGTAAAACTGACTTTTTGGGTCCTACAATCCAGAGAAGCATAACACAAATGGATCTAATACATTCCTAAGATCACATCAAAATCCACCATATCTAACTCTATCAAATCCATCAATGTCTCACTATAAAAGATAGACACCACATAACCCCTATTGATTTTTTAAGCAACAGTAGAATCACCCAGTGGAGTAGAAATAGGAAAGGGGTCAAAAATACTTTGAGGACAAAAACCAAAATGCACAACCATATAAGGGGTCATATAATATAGGGTAGAACACAGATCAAGAAAATAATAAACATTACGATAGAAGAGTTGTAACATATCAGTAACAACATCTTGGGATGCCCAGGTTCTTGGTAGGTAGCAAGTGCGTAGAGATGATTTCGTCCTGTGTTGATACCCAAAGTAGCTCCCTTTGGTGAAAGAGATAAAGATGTAATATTCAGAACCTTATTAGCCCTAATGAAAACCCTATCTAAAGGACAATATCACTGCATATGACTATGCTGACCGCAATTATAACACTAATTTCCCCTTCTCACAATATCCACGATAAAGCTACCCATAAAAATAACAAGAGGGATAGAGTGGGATTCACTGAGATCCACTAACCTGAGACTGGGCACCTTGTTCCTTAGGACTACTACTAGTCTGAAAATAATAATCACCTGAAGGCTTAGGATATGAAGCACTAGATGTCAAATAAGAATTCCATAAATTCTTCTTCTTAGTCAACTACTTACTATCTTTCCTACTATTTTGATAACCTACACACTACTTTGATATCTAAACTTCTTATTCTACCTCTCTTCCATCTCTTCTAACTTTTTTTCTTATTCTCAACCTATTGCATATAAACCACTAGCTTGGAGATATTCATATCATTGTTCAACATAGCCGCTTCACATTCCAGCACTAAATCATGAGACAAACTAAAAGCAAACTTTCTCATTCAGGACCTCATATTAGACACCATCTCTAAAGCATAAAGAGACAACTAATGAAACTTCAAAGCATACTCCTTGACACTCATCTTACCCTACTTCAAATTAACTAACTCTTCAGTCTTAGCTTCCCTAAAATCCTAAGAAAAGAAGTGATCAAGAAAGGCCCTTGAAAAGTTATCCCACATGCCTGCTTAACATTATTACCCCTCCTAGCTTCCCACTCCTCATACCGTTGTTAAGCTATATCCTTCAATTGATATGCAACTAATTCTACACCCTCAAGATCAGTAGCATGCATCACCCTAAATATTTTCTCCATATCATCAATGAGCCGCTATGGATCCTGTTACACCTTAGAGACTCTAAACATTGGGGGATTCAACCTCATAAACTATCTAACCCAAGTGATCTTAGATAAATGAGCTACAAAACCAACACGGTCATACAGATGAGACTGAGATACCACTAACTAAGTAAGCATATCAATACACTGATAAAACTCTACATTAGAGATATCTCCATGAGGAGACTGAGAATAAGTATCTATAATGCCTTGAGATTTTGGTCCTCGAAAACTTTTTGAGTTCTAAGCTTTATGCCTTAGAAATGATTCACCTGATAAGTCATACTGTGTCTTGAAGGGTCAGGTGGCCCTATTCATAAGGTTTTCAGTGAATGATGTCGAGGTTACTTTCCTAAGTACGACTTGGTGGTACGATTCATTGGGAGTCTTGATGGGTCCCATGGACCTAATCGTAACCAAAATAAAAATTAAGAAGCTAAGTTTTGCTCTGAGTATGAGTGTCTCACTGTGAGTTATAAGGACTTGTTACGAGTCATTGGGTGTAAATTGTAGGATATCTAGTGTTTACCCAATTGGGTTCTAGGTTGACTATGACTAGACCCTATGAGTCGTTGGGTCCCATTATAAGTCACGTTATTAAGTCATAATATCAGCTGTGTATGGTGCCTTGGTGGTTCTATCTTGGTTATAAATCATGGTGATGAGTCATAAGGATTGTCTATGAGCCAACGATTGACTCGTAGTCAATGGCAGCACTTTTTTAGCTTCTAAGTTAAGCGAAATCTGGATATTTCTCATCTTACCTAACTTGAAACCCACATCTTATAACTCCATCAGGGTGTCATTAGCACTAAAAAAAATCTATGTAGCCTCTCAAATATTCCAAAGGCTCTCTAAATTCCCTTAAGCAAGTCATGCTGGGGTTTCATCAAGTTGGTCATCCAAGGGCTCTAGAGTTAAATTATCTCTCTGAAAATTGATATTTTAGGCATGTGACTCTACCTTTAAACTTAAGATCTCTATTTCATGAAAGTACATAGTTATTTACAATATTAAAAGTAAGGGTTTTGACATGATTAAGGGTTTTGACATGAATGGTCAATTAACTATTTTCCCATAGTTTTATTAAGTGTTACTCGTGTATTAATTATGGTTTTGAACTTGTAGGTATATGGTCATAGTGAATAAACTAAGGGATTATGATTTTCCAAACTTATGACTTTTAAAGTGGTTTTGACCCCAACCTCATATTGTGAAATTGTTTTCAGTTATGAGAAATATGGAAATTTAACTATTCTTGAACTACTGCATTATGAGATTGAATTTGAACCTTGTGGGTTGGTGTTTTCAAAAGATATTGCATAGTGGAACCAAGAGGGGGCTGTTAATTCCCTAAGTTATGAAATTATTTTAGCATTTTGATTTTACCTTGCAATAATGTATGCCTAAATGTGTATTGTGGTTCAATGAATTGGATGGTGTGACAATTGTTTTATTTGGGATTTAAAGAGGGTTGTCTAGATGAGTCAAGAAAATGAAGGTTTAAGAGACCAACATTGAAAACCGCAGTTGCCGATGTGGGGTCTATATGACTAGGTAGTTTGAGTCCCCCTATTATTAGTATTATATGATTGGGTGGTTTGAGTCCCCCATATTTTAATACATGATTGGTGCTCATGTCACTTGATATGTAGGGAGGTTAGAGCCCCCATTAGTGGATATATTTACCCGCTGCTTCATGCAACTGCACGCACTTGGGCCCTATCAGCTAGGGAAGATATGGGCCCTTATAACTCGTGGGTGCCTTGTATGTTATGACAGTTGAGCTACAAAATCTAGAATAAGATTTTAAAATAAATGTTAAGCCTTGTTCCTGATCTCGGCATGTGATTTATATGTATGTATATACATTGGATGATGCATATAAAATCTTGAACGAATTTGAACTATTGATTATGACATTATTTAATCCCTATCCCTGAGTTACATGCTAGTGCTCCAACCACTAATCATCTTTGAATGTTGTATCTCCATGGAATGCAGAAACTGTCCATAATTCTACTTCTCCTACTCGATGATTAGAATTCAGAATTAGCTCGTGAGTTGATATTAAAGTGGTGAGCTTTCATACATCGAAAGACTATATTTTATATTTTGGTCTCTTATGTTTTAGACTGTTTAGACTTGTTTTAGCTATCGTCGGGGGCATGTCCTAAAACTTTATTGATATACAAATTTGGTTGATGTCTGGAAGGCTTTGTTGAATTACGGTGGACTTGGGTAGTGTTGGACAATTGTTTTGGCGATGGTTGGTTGTTGATCATAGAAGTATTAATTATTCTTGAATCTATCTTGTCATATGTTTGAAATTTATTTGACATTAAAAATATTGTATTTACTTGGTTAGGTGGAAGGGATAGTCTCCGATCTATGTGGAACTTGAGATACCTGTCACCACCAAGCCTTAATTTGGGTTGTGATAGTAGCACCAGCCTGAGAATCCCAAGAAGGACTACTAGGGATAGGTGGAACTCCAATTAGAGTGGTATAATTCGGAGTAGAGACCCTAGAGCGGGTCTGCACTCCTTAAGTAAGGCGAGTTCCCTCAACATTGTCCTCAGGATGAATAGAGGGTCCAATAAAGTTTCTATGAACATAGATCTTTGGGGAGGCATGATCTGAATTGTAAGGAAGCCAGGAGTTAGAGAAGTTTTATAACACTAGAATCTATAGCCCGAAATAGAATACAAGAAAGGGAAACATTCCTAAATGCCTCATAGCCTTCCCCTTATAATTATGGCGCGCTACACACCCATAAAAGGGACTCTGCTCGACAAGGCTTTGTGGACACCCAATAACCCTTAACCTTGCTTTGATACCAAGCTTGTATCTACCTAAACTAGGGCCGGTCCATGATGGGTATCTCAAGATCACTGTGAGCCAGAGAACACCCCCTTAGACTAACCTCAAGAGCACCATAATAACAATAAAGTAGTAGCCAATAAATATAGTAATGAAAGATGAATAGATAACTCCAATGAAGACTAAGAGTCAAAACAACAACAAACCCATATTTGTCCATAATAGCCTCTAAAACTATAATAACGACTAAGTTGGGACATGCCCCCAACTATGATGAAAAAGAATCCAAACATAATATGACAGTAAAGAAAGAATATTAAAATTACAAGGCCTTCTAAAGAATAGAGGCTCACTACTTCACATCAACTCAACAGACGTGCTCAACCACCTAACGTTGAACAGGAATAGCAGAAAAGTCTTCGGACCTTACTTTATGAATATATGTAGCATCCTAGGATGGTCAGTTGGATACTGGCATGTAACTCAGGAATAATGCCATGTCCAAAGTCAATCAAAATTAAATGCACACAATCATCTCTATATATATATATAGAGAGAGGATGATGGGTTAGAGAAAGGGCCATGAACATGAGAGTTCAAAGATTTAACCTAAACTGTGTAGTTTGATCTGTCCTAAATGCACCCATGGGCTATATGGTTTCAACTCCCCTGCTGAAAGGGCCTAGTATGTTTAGCCACACGAACTGAGGAAAAATTGAGGGAAAACTAAAGCCACCAAGGCAATAGCTGTCCCAAAAAATATATATCAAGGGTGCATTAAGAAAGCAGTCATATAGACCCCCAACGTCCGCTAACATGGTTTTTCAGTATTCATCCCAGCAGGACTTAAACCTTTATGGTGAGCTACACAACTCCCTTTAAGTCCAAATTAAAACAATTTGCACATAAATTAATCCATTAAACCATGAGTCATTCATTAAGGCATTTACCATTTTGTATCATCATACCAATATGCTTGTAAGCTTATTTAACTATGCAAAATCAATTTATGGCAATTCAAGGCCACCACGGCCATCCAAAACCATATCCACATCAATTTATCCTTTAATGCACTACAATGGGTTCAAAACACATTACACCATACAATTATCCATACTTAAAATCAAGATTATAAAGTGGGTTGAGGTTAATGCCAATCCAAGTAGAAATTAATCTAATTTGGGAAATCCATGTCCCCCATTCAAATCATTTGAACAATGTACCAATTTAGCCCCAAAATCATTAATTTAAAGCATGAACAATCAATTTAAAACATGAGACAAGTAATTCAATCAGTAAAAACTAAAACCCCTCAACTGACAACTTAAATCAAATGAAAATCCGTTCAATTAATGACACAATATAAATTAAAGTTAGGAAAAGGGAAACATACCTGAAATACATAAAGAATTGAGGTCAATTCAAAGTTTGGAGATCGGATGATGAATTTACTATAAAACCATTAAATGTTCTTGGGGTTTAAGTTTAAAAAAGAAAGAGAATGATTTGATATTTGAAAATTAAAGAGAATGGGGCTATTCTATGTTATAAGATCACACAAGGGGTAAAAAGACCAAAAGCCTCTCACTCTAACTAAAAAAATAAAAAACCTAGAAAAAATTAAAACACTCGCAGAGGATAGTCTTTGTTCCACGCTGATATCATAGTAGTTAATGTCACGACCCGAGCTGGGGCCCTGGCCGTAATGAGCATCCCGAACCATGAAGGCTCGGGCACTCTTCTAAATCTCGTAATCAAGCACAATATTCATATAGTATAAGAAAATTTTCAAAAAAGAATACAAAATGGTACCATGGTCAAACTCATAAACTTGAACAATTTGAGAAGAAGTTTCTGAATATTCTAGACATATAACACCCATCTGTAAAAGCTCTAACATCATAATATCCATCATAAGTATATAAAAAATTGGGACAAGGCCCCCGGTCGACCCAGAATAAAATAAATAATAGTGATCAAAAGAAACAGACCTTCTGAACGAAAAAAGGCTTACTAACTGCACCCTGCTGTCTGACATTTCTACGATTTAGTGGGACTCTTGGAATGAGTTTCAAACCCTGAAATAAATGGGGTCAATACAAAAGTACTGGTATGCAAAGCAATCCAAAATAATGTACTTTTATATAAAACATAGGTGAGAGCATTTCATAAAATATCATGCATGAAATAATTTAAAATACATAGGCAACTTAAAATGATCATTCAACCAAATCTGCAGATGTAAAGCCATTCTTTATTTTACTTCTGAGCTAAGTGTTCCACCCTACAAGTCTAATAGTCCACGGGCTATATGGAATCTGCCCTTAACTCGGCCTCCAAGCCCCCAACCCAAGTTTGCCGCAAGGGTTGGAGTTTCTGTTTTTATATGCCACAGGGCACTAGGCCAATGTATAATTCCTCTTGGGAATATAATGACCCGCATCAGCAAAACACGATTTCGGACAATGAGTTTTCTGAACTCGTGGCTTCTTCGGGTAACCACCTAACTCTCTTTAAGCCCAATTTTAGCCTTTTCTAAACATACATCATTTTTAGTTCAAAATCTAAAAATCTGAATGAAAATCTGCATTCTGTTCTGTTCTGAATTACCATGGCATTTTCTATATTGGTATTATCATACCAAGACTTGCAAGTCATGTTCTGAGCCATAAAATAACATCATCATTTTATATTTCAAAACATAAAGTTCAGATCACCATATTTAAAATAATTCAAGAAGATTCATTCTTTAATGCATTTATAAAATTATGCAAAGATCATTCCTTTCAATCATTTCAACAAATATTTGGTGGTCATGCAATTTTAGCAAACCATGCAATACTTTTATTATATACATTCAACATTTATCAATCATGCAAAACCTCCCCCTCACCAATTTCAAGATCAATCTTAAATCATTCAATAATAGTCAAAACATTGATACCATGCTTCTAAATAATATTCTAAAATCAAGAGGTGTTGCAACATAAGAGGGAGCGTAAATAGTCATGCTCTCAATTTAATCATCAACTTTAACACATACATATATTTATAACATATCAAATCAATTAAGGGGAAAGGCCTAAAGACCAAAACAATAATGTCACTAAAGAATTCATAATGCAAATTTCAATGTAAATTCCAAAACCCCTCCAATAATTCATTGATTTCACAATGTTAAAAGTTGTTGAACAATTTCGTTGTGCCCAAGTAGTTTTAGGAAAACTCCACGTACCTTAGATTACAAGGTTTGAAGAGTAGAACTCGAATCTTGACTCGTTTCTTGGAATTCTTGATCTTAGGGATGAGTTCTTGATCTTTGGGGAAGGAGTTAGGGTTTTGATTTTTGAGAGGAAGAGTGAATAATAGACAAATTTTTGGCTTCTTGGAGCTGAAATTCTATGTTATGTACGGAATTTGGTTGAGGGGAAGTGACCAAAATTCCGTTAGACCCATTAGAAAACTGATTTAATGAGTGAAATAGTTCCGTAACGTGCTGGCCGACGAGTCGCGTTGACATCGCATCGGCTTACTGCCTCACACGGGAAATATCATAACATTTTTCTCGGTTATCGGATTTTGGTGAAATTGGTATCGTTGGAAAGAAAATTCAATTATCTACAATTTGGTGGGTCTTGAGCGGCAAAATTCCATGTGCATCAAAAGTTATACATGTTTAAAGTAGACCTTTGCAGAATCGAATATCCAATTTTGGATGAATGAAAGATTCTTAGCTCAACTTTGCTTTACGCCATTTCTATGAGCATTTTTCACCTGATAAACACTTCATATACTAGGTGAAAGATCATGACACATGAATCTAAACATAAACCATGGAATTAGAGCTTAGCACATAGGAGTGACGGTTTAATTTTTAGCTCGAAAATGAGGGATGTTACATTATATATCCCTTGGGATCATTCATCCCCGAATGATAGGTAGGAACTTTTGAGGATCTAAAAGTGTAGAATAAAGAACGTAATGTCACATTGACTAATTTTCCTCAAAAAAAATACAAAGGAATCAAACGAGTTTCATGGTAACCCCGAGCGAGACATTTAAGCACAAAACATGAGGCAATGAGACTTTACATAGGGATGGTCTTGCACAGGAGCTCTATGAACAATAATCATCACAACATAAGGCATGAGTCAATTTGGTGATCATAGATCTGATTTATATTGGTACTAACCATGCATAAGATTCCGTGGAAGATAGGGATAGAAGGATTCTCCACCCCTCATGATGCCACAAATATACGCACTACTCAGCTATGCCCCAATATCAAATAACATACTTCATTCTTTCCATCTTATAATCCTCCCACCACACATATAACCACAAGAGTTTGAGTCCCACTACTTATTACTGCTATGTTGAAGCCTAACTCGGAGAAAAAAGGTGATAATTTAAACTATGGGACCCTATACTTTACACCCCATTAAGAATATTGCCTCACCTTATCACTATTGTCAAACACTCTCAGATTTTAATTCAAGAAATACTAACCACATAGTAGATGGGTTGTGTTTTCATCAATCACAACATTCAAGCCTATCATTACTACTCCCACTTCATGGATTTCCCCTACTAACACCAACAAATTCAATCACATTCATAAAGATGTTCATCATATATCTCCTTTTGTTCATTTCACCTATAACCTTGGCTCGAGAATTCACATCAATTTTTTTCACCTTCCAGAACATCTACTCCTCTACCTAACACATCGCCACACTTCTAAAACCACTGTCATACTATCATATGGAGGATCATTAAAGCACCTAAGAATAAATGTCATAAATAGAAGGAACACTGCTCAATTATAACTCATACATGTTGACCTACATCAAGTTGGGACAGGAGGTGAAGATATAATACCATGATGAAGTGCTTTCTATATCAAGGGTCTGGATCATAAGTAGAGAGTCATTCAGGAGAAACACAATACAACATGAATTCTTAGGATAGAACATAGAGAGAAAACATTGGTGCTCATAGCAAGATAAATCAAGGGAAAAAGACTGAATGACCCTCCTAAACCCAAAAATTAGTAAGATGAACTGGGCACCCAATGCGTTAAGCGATGCACCGCACCGCACCTCATCGCTCCCTACCAATGTGATCCCTGGAATGATGCATCAACATCATGTGGGTCTACTATTTTGATCAACCAAATATGCCTCAAATATCATCTGAAAAAACTAAAACATTCCTGAGACACCTCTTTTACACCCCTAATCATGAATCAGCTAAAAAATCTACATCTTGGGGTCGGGAAGATCAACTTAAAGATCATGGAAGCTAATAGCTCAAAAATATTACTAAGTCTTTGAACAACTCCATACATGCAACCCAGAGTGGTATTGAGTCGAGAATGGTATGGGGTGTTACATTGCAACTAAGACAAACATTGCCTCTTGAAGCAATTGTTCCTCATCTAAGGAACTGAGATTTGCCATGAATTTGCCTAAACTTTATCACTTTGGCTAAACCTGACATAAGATGAATCAGTGATATATAGAAACATATTTTCTTAGGACCAAGCATGTCGAGATACATAGATTTTCATGGATCATAAACAACATAACGTACGGCTTGAATACATGAAAGACTGGATTACTGTGTGACATAATTACTTCTAGTTTAGAGGTCATATCATAAACATAAGTCCATAGAGAACTCGAACCATATGAATAGGCATGACTTGAACAGATTACGTAATACATTAGTAGGATACTCTTCTAAATAAAAGTGGGAGGAGTATGCTCGGGTAGGAATAGATTTATCATGCCTCCTCCCCATAACTTGCCACCTTGAAAAAATTTGTGAACTCACTTAATTCCCCATCTACCCCTTAGATCAAAGTCACAATCCTAGACTTATGGACATATCCCCTTATCAAGTACATAGCCATAACCCTCAACATAAAAGAGATATCACCATATACTTAAACTCTAAACTCTCCCTTAAGAACTATACTCTGAAGGCCTCTATTTTTGAAATGGCTACTCTTAACTTTTGCTAGCCTTTATAGCCATCACTCTACAACTCCCACTCTCATGAGCGTACACATCCATACTCCTCATAACAAAAAAAAGGGTATCAATATACATATAAACATAACCCCCTTCAATAATTTTAATATAAAGGCACTAAATTCTTTCTATGACTTCCCCTCCAGGGACACTAATCGAAATATCTTCTAACTCCCAAAGTCATCAACTTATGACTACCATTATGGATATAGATACCCCAACTTTTGAACGCTTAATACTCTATCTTCAATTCCTTAGAATACTCGCATTACACCTAAAATCATATAACTTGAAACTTAACAAAGATTTGTAAAATCATACCCAAGGTTTATATTGCCTACATATTTTTTTTTTCAATTCAACTCTAAAGAGCACCATACAACAAGTTCCCAGACTTTTTCATACTACAAACTTAAAAAACACAAGTTGGGTACACATGACACTGATACCATACAACCTTACTTAAAAACATGCTATCTTGGGTTCAAATTATTCTTATAAGACTACCACTCTTATTATCTTAATGACCCATCGATAATTCATCAATTTTTTAATGCTTGTCCTCCAGTATATATATATATATATCATTATTTATCCACTCTTTTTTTTATAAATTGCTAACCTAGGATATTTTACACATCATATCAAGCCTACTAGTTAGTCCACAAAATATGCATCATCAATCTTAAGCTATTATTCTCACCACTACACTCCACACCTAAATTCCATATCTAGAGTTCAAGCCTATTGTCTATCCTTAATTATATACCACCGGTAAAGCAGGCAACATACTATACTAGTCCATCAAATTAGGAAATCAGCCCAAATACTTCACTTCACTTATCTACTACCAATATTCACAACCCCACCATAACCTCATTATTACAACTCAAAATCCACAACATACCTTCTCGCATGAAATACTAGTTTACTATTACTAAAGAAAATACCATCAAAGGGGTAAAGTCACACGATAGGATTAGTTGGTCTTAATCTTGTAATATAACCCATTTCAGTCTTATCAACATATTCTAATTCCTCACATCATACTCACTTACCTAATCATACATCATAATGATCTTCAAAATTCAATAAACACTAATGAGCCTATACCAACAACTTATTAACTAATATACCCCTTTCTTTTTACCACTTATGAATGATTTATACAACCACCATAACTATCCACTTTGAGCTCCTTCTTTATTTTGAACAAATAATAATCATATCCAGTCACTTCCTTCATAGACTACCATACAATCTAAAATTATTGCTAACACATTAGTTTATCACTATAAAAATGGAAAACCATCCCTCAATCAATGGTTATACAACTAAAACTCTCTATTTATACAATAGTTACCCTTACTCTAACTTCTAACCTTGTGACTCCATATCACAAACTTCTGTACACAAACTTCTGTACTAACTTGCTACCAATAAGTTATAACACTTTAACATACACTACTAATCGGGTGGAAATACAGTTCCAACATTATACTATACATCATTACCCTTATGGAAGACATCTACAATAAGAATTTTGAAAAGGGACTGAATAGACTTTGTACCTCAGGCTGAAAGGCATAATTTTAGTTAATATACCTTGAAGCACTAATGAACTCCTCTCAAGTCCTTATGCTATCTCATAACCTTATGGATAACTCAATCAGAGAGAACTCTATTGTTGGGAGAGCTAGACTTTTAGACTTGTAATACCTCGATAGTGGGACATGACCTATGAAATTAGAACAAGGAATGAATCTGGATAACTTTCTTATGGACAACTCTATAGCACGATCTAGAGTATGAAAGAATGGCAAACAACTCCTAAATGCCCAGTAGCCTCCTGATTATAAGTGTGGTGCACAACACACCCATAAGTAAGACTCTACTAGACACGATTTCGCAGACATCCTGGGACCATGCACCATGCTCTGATGCCAAGTTTGTCATGACCTGAGCTGAGGCCCTGGCCGTAACGAGCATCCCAAACCATAAAGGCCCGAGCGCTCTTCTAAATATGGTAATCATGCACAATATTCATATAGTATAAGAAAAATTTCAAAAAATAATACAAAATGGTACCATGGTCAAACTCATAAACTTGAACAATTTGAAAAGAAGTTTCTAAATATTCTAGACATATAACACCCATCTGCAAAATATCTAACACCATAAGATCTATTATAAGTCTGTACAAAATTGTGTCAAGGCCCCCAGTCAGACCTAGAACAATATAAATAATAGTGCTTAAAAGAAACAGACCTTCTAAAAGAAAGAAGGCTCACTGACTGCACCTTGCTGTCTGACACTTCTATGGTTTAGCAGAACTCTTGGACTGAGTTTTAGACCCTGAAATATATGGGTTCAATACAAAAGTACTAGTACATAGAGCAATCCAAAATAATGTACTTTTATATAAAACATAGGTGAGAGCATTTCGTAAAATATCATGCATAAAATAATTTAAAATACATGGGCAACTTAAAATGATTATTCAAGAAAATCTACAGATGTAAAGCCATTCTTTAGTTTACTTCTGAGCTAGGTGGTCCACCCTATAAGTCTAACAGTCCACGGGCTATATGGAATATGCCCTTAACTCGGTAGCTAAGCCCCAAACCCAAGTTTGCTGAAAGGGTTGGAGTTTCTGTTCTGATATGCCACAGGGCACTAGGCTAGTGTATAAATCCTCTTAGGAATATAATGACCCATATTGGTAAAACACGATTTTAGGCAATGAGTTTTCTAAACTCGTGCCTTCTTCGGGTAACCACCTAACTCTATTTAAGACCAATTTTATCCTTTTATAAATATGCATTGTTCTGAGTTCAAAATCTGAAAATTTGAATGAAGATCTGCATTCTATTCTGTTCTAAATTACCATGGCATTTTCTGTATTGGTATCGTCATACCAAGACTTGCAAGTCATGTTCTGATCCATAAAATCATATTAAAGTTTTCTCTTTCAAAAAATAAAGTTTAGAATACCATACTTCAAATAATTCAAGAAGATTCATTCTTCAATGTATTTATCAAATTATGCAAAGATCATTCCTTTCAATCATTTCAACAAACATTTAGTGGTCATGTAATTTTAGCAAACCATGAAATCCTTTTATTATATACATTCAACATTTATCAATTATGTAAAACCTCCCCCCATCAATTTAAAGATCAATCTTAAATCATTCAACAATAGTTAAAACATTGATACCATGCTTCTTAATAACATTCTAAAATCAAGAGGTGTTGTAACATGAGAGGGAGCATAAATAGTCATACTCTTAATTCAATCATCAACTTTAACACGTACATATATATATATATATATATATATATATATATATATATATATAAGATTTAAAATCAATTTAGGGGAAATACCTAAAGACCAAAACAATAATGTCACTAAAAATTCATAATGCAAATTTTAATGTAAATTCCAAAACCTTTTCAATAATTCATTGATTTCACAATGTTAAAAGTTGTTGAAATATTTTATTATGCCCAAGTAGTTTTAGGAAAGCCCCATGTACCTTAGATTACAAGGTTTAAAGAGTAGAAATCGAATCTTGACTCATTTATTGGAATTCTTGATCTTAGGGATGAGTTCTTAATCTTTGGGGAAGGAGTTAGGGTTTTGATTTTTTAGAGGAAGAGTGAATAATAGGAAATTTTTTGGCTTCTTAGGGATGAAATTCTATGTTATGTATAGAATTTGGGTAAGGGCCAGTAACCAAAATGTCCCTAGACCCATTATAAAACTGATTTAACGAGAAAAATAGTTTTGTAATGTGTTGGCCAATGCATTGCATTGACATCACGTCAGCTTACTACCCCGGTTATCGCATTTTACCGAAATTGGTATAGTTGGAAAGATAATTCAATTATCTAAAACTTGGTGGGTCTTGAGCTGAAAAATTCTATGTGTATAAAAAGTTATACAGGATCAAAGTAGACCCTTGTAGAATCGAATATCCAATTTTGGATGAATGAAAGATTCTTAGCTCAACTTTTCTTTAGAACATTTTTATGAACATTTTACACTTCCTAAATACTTCATATACTAGGATAAAATCATGAAACATGAATCTAAACATAAACCATGGAATTAGAGATTACGCACGTAGGAACAATGATTTAACTTCTAGCTCGAAAATGTGGGGCGTTACAGTTAACCACTCTGACATATCCTTATTTTGGGCCCTTACTGTTTTGAGGTCCCAAAATGACATGAACCCCCTTTGAAAAATCTAAAAATCTCCCCAAACACCCCTTTAACATCCTTAAACATAATTCAAGTCAAAAATTAACATTATGCATATGGAAGGGTAAAAAATACAAGACAGAATTTTTTTTGGGTATTACAATACTTCAAGAGGCTCATGTCTTTAGATATTTTATTCACCTTGGGATAAATTAGATATAGAGAGATTCGAGGCAACTTTATTAGTAGAGAGGTATGAGTAAAGATATATTTGACTTTGTGGCTGAGTTTTTGTATTGTCAACAAGTCAAGGTTGAGCATTTGAGATTGGGTGGATTGCTTCTGCCCATTCAAAAGGTGGTTTTCTTTCACGGGCTGCCCATGTCTATTTTTTTAATAGAGGCTCTTAGTTTACTTTTAGAATTTTAAGGGTATTTAAGGAGGAGTTGGATACCCATGTTGATCTTAACACCCATTTTCTTCCCTTGACTGATGGTCAAGTAGAATGGACTATTTGGACTTTTAAGGTTATACTCCACGTATGTATTTTGGACTTTGGAGTTTAGTGGGAGCAATTTTTAGCCTAAGTGGAGTTTGGCTATAATAGCTACTGCCATTCAAGCATTTAGATAGCACCATTTAAGGCATTGTTAGTGGGTATTGTTAATCTCTGGTGAGTTTGTTTGAGCTTTAGAGGCTAGGTAATACGCTACCAACTTTGTTTTGAGTCATTGTATAGTGTTTGGGTGATTCAAGATAGGCTATGGGTAAATCAGAGCAAGCAAAAGAGTTATGCTAACCATTGGCTCCGTGTCATGAGATTTAGAGTTGGTGATTAAGTTTTTTTATGAGTATCATCTATGAATAGCGTGATAAGGTTATGAAAGAGTGTCAAGCTTAACCCCAGCTATATCAATCTATTTTAGATCCTTTGGCTATTAGAGGGTTGCTTATGTATTGTCCTTGACTCCAACCTTTTAAGTAATTCATCCTGTTTTTTATGTATCAATGATGCGGTGCTATACTTAAGATGATTATAACATAATTTAGTGGGACTTGGTTTAGTTGAATGATAGGTTAACCTTTATTGAGAACCCAGTTGCTATCCTAGCCAGAGATGTTATATGATTCCATTCTAAAGATATTCCTATGGTTAAGATTCAGGGAAACACTAACCAATGAAGGAGAATAACTAGGAGAATAAGTGTGATATGTAAACTTAGTATCTTAGCCCATTCGAGCCTTAAAGTACTTCTCAATCTTATACTTTCTCGAATAAATGTCCTTTTAGTAACGGATGTTGTAATGACCCTCCAGGTCATTTTCTATGTTTTTGTACTTTTTCTATATTTAACACCTTCCCATAGCTGCCTTACTAACTTATGATGTACTGGGACTAATAATTTGGTTACAAGGTAGTTCATTTGATTCTTAGAGCCATTTTCCTATTTTAGAGCTTTTAAAGTTGAGAAAATGGTCTTGGCCAAAAAATTTAGGTAAATGTCTTTAGATACAAATTTTAATAGTTATGTTAGCTCCAAAATGTTGAGTTTAGGCTAGGGAGACCCTTGGTATTAGTCCTGATACTTCTAAAATCATTTTAGGCTATTGGGTTAATTTTGATAAAAATAAATCCTTAGGTGTGGGACCCATATTTTGTCGAAATGACCTTGGATTTAAATTTTAATGATTTCTTTGAGTCTAAAATTCTAAATTTGGTAGGGTATCATAGTGCATTTGTGTGCATGATGTTTAAAACAAACCCCAAGCATTCGGTCATAGTCCATTGGGATATAACAAATTTGGTTGGCGTAGCCACTTTTGCTAAAGACTGTTTAAGTGATAGCTACTTTAGTGGTCAAGTAGACTCTTAAGTGGAGACTGGAAAGCTTGGCAGTTGATGTTTAAGTGGTGACCATTGAAGCAGTTATTTAGCTGCTTAAGTAGCCACTCCTGATTTATATATAGGTCTTCTCCATAAATTTTAGCTCTTAAAACCAAGTATAAGACCTCCATTCTTGACTTTAATGACCTAAAAATCATGGGTAATTATTGATTGAGGAAGGGATTAGCTTGGGAAACATCAAGGGATTATTGTGTTCCTCTTTATCCGTGCATTCTCATCTTGATTTTGAATTGGATAAAATTTATTATCCTTAAGTTTTCGATCTAGTGTTAGGACTATTTATGGCTATTATAGAGCTCGAATCAGGCCTAATTTTAGGGAAAATGATCTATAAGCTAAGAGAAAAACTATGATGATTTCAATTTCATGATTTTACAAGCGGGCCTCATTAGGGATTTTTAGCTCAGTTATAAACTTGGAGCATAATTTCGCATTATGGATATGAATTTTCTTATCTTGATATATAAAACATTGTTTTATTAGTGTGGCATCAGTCAGAGGCTTCTCAGAAGGAAGAAGCTTTGTTGTAGAAGTTCCTATATGGTTTTGGTGACGTCCAGGTAGGATAGGCTTACTTTCTTTTTAAAATTTGAATTCTGATGGTATTAGTGGTATATTGAGATATTTATGGGTGGGTACTCATGGTTTGGCTATTATTTTAGCCTTTATTGCCTTATTTAGTAGATTAGAGGCCCTTTTTCAGACAGAATTTAACCTCGTTTCCCCTTATATTAGGTCTATGATTATTCTTTAGGACTAGATTTAGTTTTTTTAGTGCCTTGGGATGGGATTAAGAAGCCTTAGCCTAGGTTTAGGTAGGTACTTTCCTTAGTTTGGATTTTTGAGACTTAAAAAGGTGCCCCATCACCCTTTTTAGATAAGATACTTTGAATCACACCTCTTTTTGACCTAACTAACCACATAGCTATTTTCTTTGGAAATTACTTGGATTTAGGTTGACTTAGATATTATCATATGACTACTTATCTTTTTTACCTTGGGTAGATTACCATTTAACCTTAAACTGCATTTTCTGGCTTATTAATTGGAAGATACCTCTCCTTAGTGGATTTGGCTGCCTAAACAATGAGTTGCTAGTTTGTGACCCGGTTGTCCTAAATTAAAACACCCCAAAATTTGGCCCTTGCAAAAATTATTGAGTCTTGAACTTTCTAATCATAATTCTTGAGTCTTATTATTAAGTGACGAGAAGTATAGGGTATAACCGTATGTTGTCCAGTGTCTAGCCATTGATGTTCTGCCTAGGATATGACTTGATGATGCTAGTCATATGGTGATGATACAAGTTGGTCCAGAGAGTCGTATGTTGGACAAAATATGGTGTCCAACTTTTTAATCAAGTGACTATGTGAGGGTACCATATGTATGATGTGGTTACGAATTGAAGGGTATAATTATACCCACCTATGTTCTTTTTATAACTTTTAAGATGAGGGGATTTGGACAATTCCCACCCCAATCCTTTACGACCCCACATCTTATAACACCTCTCAAGAAGATTGGGGTAGGGTTTCTTAAAGGTGGTCATCTAGGGGCTTAAGGATCAAAATCTCTCCATGAATCTTCATATCTCAGGCATGTAACTTTTCCTTCATTATTAATTCACAAAAATCATGTATTTTAAATATTGTTATAGTTTAGTAATGATGGTTTTGAAAGACAAAGTTGAGGATTTGAATGTATAATATTGAGTATTATTTTCTCATGTTTCAAATTATGATTATATATGTTTTAATAATGGTTTTGCACATATGGGTGCATAGGAATTATGGTTTAATAAAAGGGGTCATGTTTAACCCTATACTTAATGGTTTTGGCTTGTATAATGGTTTGATAATGGTATTTCCCTCAACCTATTTATGAAAATGGTAATGAGAAGAATCTTGTGACATATGAATTGTGTTTGAACTAAGGCATTGGCCTATGAATATTGATAATTGGAAAATATTTTTATAAAGGACTTGTTGGCCATGAATTGATCTGAATTGTAGACTTGGTAGTTTGATTGGGTAAGTGGGTTTGAGTCCCTAAATATTGAATTAGATTGATGTCTTTTTTTTGAACAATGGGTTCAAGTCCCAAAGTTGAATGTTAATGGTTATGGTATGTTGTGCACTTGCAAGTAGTGTTGGTATGATGATACCAATGAGATACCTTGGTAAGTAATTGGATTATTGGTTGTGTATATATTTAATGAATGTTTTAAATTATGCTTTAAGGAAATATGTGTAGCCGAGCCATAAAAGTGGAGTCCAAAGAACTAACACTAGAAATTGAGCTAGCTAGTGTGGGTGTCTATAGTACCGGGAGGTTCAAGTCCCCCAAATAAATATATAAATGGGAGGTTCGAGTCCCTCATACTGTATACATTAGTGCTTAAGTCACTTTGACTATGCCAGAAGGTTCGAGTTCCCCTATAATAGCATATACAGTTATGGATATTCTCTTGTTTGTGCAGCTAAACAAACTAGGGCCTTTCCTGCTAAGGGTGCGCTGGGTCCATATAGCCTATGGATGCTGTGTTATATGACGGTTATGCTTTACAACCAGGTTATGGTTTTCAAAGTTTATACTAAGCCTCACTCCCTATCTCGACATTATATATATGCATACTTATGATTACATATGATTATTTTACTTGGTTTGGTATGATGGCATTATTTTATTCCTCTATCCTTGAGTTACATACTATCATTCCAAGAGCTAACCATCTATGGGCACTGTATCCCCAAGCAATACAGGTTCAAGAACTTCTTCTTCTTTTCTTAAATAGTGATCAGGTGTTTGAGTTGGTTCATGAGTTGACATTAAAGTGGTGAGTTTCCATACTTTGGAAGTTTTCCTTTTTGGTATGTATGTTTTATTATTCATAATTTTTTAGACTTTGGTTTTTGGCTATGATCGGGGGTATGTCCCAATTGGATACTCTTTTGATTTAATCAAAGGTTTTGTCAGACTACTCTTGGTATGAGCAGTGTCGGTAATGGCATCAAAATTGGTATTAGTATTGGCATTGATGCCGATGTCCGTTAGTATTGGTTATGTTCATACTTTGATGTCTTTATATATTTAAACTCATATCTTATTATATGTTCAGAATTCATCCGACTCTGATGTTGTTGTATTGACTATGTTAGTTAAAGGGGTTATCTCTGGTCCACGTGGGACTTGAGATTCCTATCACGGCTAGGCCCTAGTTTAGGTCATGACAAATTTGGTATCGGAGCCTAGGTTTGGTATCATTGGGTATATGACAAAGCCGTGTTAAGTAGAGTCTATTTTATGGGTATGTAGTATGCTACAATTATAAAAGGGAGGCTATGAAACATTTAGGAATGTTTCCCTTTCTTGTTATCTTAATTTTGAGCTACAGAGTCTAAGGTCTTGGATTTTTTTGATTTTTGTTTGCTTGTCTTTTAGATTATGCCTCAATAAGATTTGATGTCTGTGTAAACTTTTTTGTCCCATCTGAGGACCAGGTGGATGGGGCTCATCTAACTGTCCTTTTGGGGTCCTACCTATCCTCACTAATCCTACCCTTGAGGGTGACACTCATACTCAGTTACCTCCTAGGAAGGTTAGAAATGCTGTGTTCCATTGCTACATTACCCTATTGACTCAGTTGGTGACGTCTCAATCATAACGGTCAGGTTTTGCTAGTATTGCTATGGGTTTTTCAGAGGCCGCTAGAGTTGGGCAATTTATGAGGTTACATCCTCCAATATTTATCGGTACAAAGGTTGAGGAGGATCCCTAAATTTTTATTGATGAGATGGAGAAAATCTTTCGGGTAATGCATGCTTTGGAGGTTGAATGTGTAGATTTTGTTGCCGATCAATTGAAATATGTAGCATACTAATTGTATGGAGAGTGAGAGCAGTCTAGAGGTGAAGATGCTGGTTCTTCTTTATGGGATTATTTCTCTAATGCATTTTTGGATTGCTTATTTGCCCAGGAGTTGAGGGAGGCAAAAGAGAAAGAATTTGTTAACTTGAAGCAAGGAAGAATAACAGTCAAGGAGTATACTTTAAAATTCCATTAGTCATCCAAAGATGATCCTGAATTAGTATCTAATATGGGGCTTGAATGATAAAGTTTACTTTGAGATTGTCTTGTGAGTTAATTTTTAAGAGTAAGGCTGCCTTGTTGATCAAGGACATGAACATCTACAAATTAGTTGTGTATATACAATAGTTCAAAGAGAAGAAAAAATTAGGATGAGATTGGTGTGAGATAAAGTAAAAAATTCTAATATTCAGAACAGAGTGGGGGCCAATAATAGAGTGGTAAGTGGTCTAAGAAGAAGAGTTGGGAGAGTCCTAACTCCTATTCAATGACTAATGCTCACTACCTAAAGATATTTGGTAATCATATTTTCAAGGTGGTGATACTTCTAGGGTATATGGTGCCTAATATCTAGCTAGTAGGACCCAGTCAGCACCATCCTATCCTCCCTGTAGATTCTATGTTTAGCCTCATCGTGGTCAGTGCAAGAAATAGAGGAATCAATGTTTTATGTGTGGTCAGATTGGGCATATGCAACGAGATTGTCCCTCTAGAGTTTCTTCTGGGGAAAACAAGGTTCTTATTTTCTTATCTTAAACTCCTACACAAAAGGGTGCTACTTCTAGCTCGATATGGGTCAGAACTGTCTTTATGCTCTCACTATATGTCAGAAGTCTAAGGTATCTCCGGATGTTGTTACTAGTATGCTGAATTTTTTTTCTCGTGATGCATACTATTTACTTGATCTGGGGTCCACTCTTTCTTATGTGACACTATTTATGGCCATGAATTTTGGGTTTGGTCCTAAGTGTCTATCGAATCCTTTTTTGTTTCTACCCTATAGAAGATCCTGTAGTTGCCAGAAGAGTCTATATGGGGTGTGTGGTATCTGTTGGTAGTAAAGGTACTTTGGTAGACTTGATAGAGTTGGATATGGTTAACTTTGATGTTATTCTAGAAATGGACTGGTTGCACTCATGCTATGATTTTTAGATTGTTGGAACCGTAAAGTCATGTTTAAATTCTGAAATAACTCAATTATTGTGTAGGAGAGTGGTTTCCTAGCTCCTATGGAAAGGTTCATATCATATCATAGAGTTCAAAAGTTAATTTCCAAATGCTGTCTCTATCATCTAGTCTAGGTGAATGATTCTAACTTGAAAAGTCCTTTCTTATATTCTATTCCTATAGTAAATGAGTTCCTTGAGGTCTTCCCTGATGACCTTCCTGGTATCCCTCCTGATAGGGAGATTAATTTTGGTACTGACCTTATTCTTGACACTCGTCCTATTTCTATTGCCTCATATAGAATGGCTCCAACCGAGTTGAAAGAACTCAAAGAGCAGCTAAGGGATCTTTTGCACAAGGGTTTTATTAGTCCTAGCATGTCACTGTAAGGTGTATCGGTGTTATTCATGCGTATGAATGATGGATCCCTTCGGATATGTATTGATTACCAGTAGTTGAATAAGGTGACGATAAAGAATAAGTACCCTCTTTCGAGAATTGATGATCTCTTTGATCATCTTTAGGGTGACAAATTCTCCTCTAAGATTGATCTTTGGTCCGGGTATCATCCATTAAATATTAGGGAGGTGGATATCCCTAGGATAACTTTTCGTACCCAGTATAGGCACTTTGTATTTTTTATGATGTCGTTTGGCTTGACTAATGCCCTCACGATATTTATGGATTTGATGAATAATGTCTTTCATCAGTTTCTAGATCTGTTTGTGATTGTCTTCATTAATGACATTTTGATGTACTGCAAAAGTGAGGAGGCTCATGGCAATCTCCTCCATCTTATGTTGTAGACCTTGAAAGATTAGAAATTGTATGCTAAATTCTCTAAGTGTGAATTCTGGTTGAATGCCGTAACTTATCTGGTTCATGTTCAGTCTACTGAGAGATTCATGGTAGATCCTCAGAAAGTTGTTGTGGTCAAGAAGTGTCCTACATCCAAGACTCCAATCGATATTCAAAGCTTCTTGGGTTTAGCAGGTTATTATAGGAGGTTCGTGGAAAGTTTTTCTTCTATTGCGGCTATATTAACCAAGTTGACTTTGAAGAAAGTAAAGTTCTTATGGTCTGATACTTGTGAGGGTAGCTTTCAGAAGCTAAAAGATAAGTAAAATTTAACTCTAGTCTTGACTCTACCTGAGGGTACTGAGGGATTTATGGTCTATTGTGATACGTCCCATGTTAGTTTTTTCTATGTGTTGATCCAACATGGTAAGGTGGTTGCTTATGCCTCTAGTCAGTTAAAGGTTCATATGAAGAACTATCCTATTCATGACTTAGAATTATTAGCTGTGTGTTCACATTGAAAATTTGGCATCACTATCTGTATAGGGTGAATGTTGATATCTTTTCTGATCATAAGAGCCTATAGTATGTATTCACTTAAAAAGAACTTAATCTTAGGTGAAAGAGGTGGCTTGAGTTGCTGAAGGACTATGATATGAGTTTTCACTACCACCCAGGTAAAGCAAATGTGGTTGTTAATAATCTTAGCAGGTTGTCCATGAGAAGCTTGTCACATGTGGATAAGGATAAGATAGAATTGGTGAAAGATATTCACCATTTGTCTAACTTTGTAGTTCATTTCTTGTACTTCAAGAATTGTGGTGTGTTTGTGCAATATGTGGCACAATAATCTCTTGGTTTAGAATTAAAAAAGAAGCAGGTATTAGATCCTCTTTTGATGAATATCAAAGATGATATGGGTAAGTATAAGGTGATGGCTTTTGAGATCGATGGTGATGGTATCTTGAGGTACCAAGAGAGGATGTGTGTTCCTGATGTGGATGGGTTACGAGGTAGGATTTTAGTCAAGGCCTCTAAATCGTGATATATGGTTCAACAAAGATGCATCATGAGCTTAAGAAATTTATTAGTGGAACAACACGAAATGAGATGTAGCCGACTTTGAGGCTAAGTGTATAGTGTGTCAGCAAGTTAACATGGAGCATATAAGGCCTGGTGGGCTACTCCAAGAGATTGAACTACCATTGTAGAAATAAGAGGTAATTAATATGGATTTCATTACCGGCCTTCTACAGTTGAGAAATTAGTGTGACTCCATTTGGGTCATCGTGGATAAGATGACTAAGTCCTCTCTCTTATTGTAGTGGGGACTACTTATTCTATCGAGGATTATGCGAAGTTGTTCCTTTATAAAGTGGTAAAGTTACATGGTACACCTGTCTTGATTATTTCAGATTGCGATACTCAGTTCTTATTGCATTTCTGGCGCTCTTTTCAGCATAGTTTAGGGACTAAAGTGAGTCTTAGTGCAGCTTTTCACCCACAGTTGGATGGGCAAGCCGAAAGGCCTATTCAAACTTTAGAAGATATGCCGTAAGCCTATGTGATTTACTATGGTGGTAATTGGTTTGAATATGTGCGTTTTATTGAATTTGCTTATAACAATAGTTATCGTTCTAGCATTGGTATGACCCTGTTTGAGGTATTGTATGGTTGGAGGTGTATATCTCCTATTGGGTGGTTCAAGGTTTATGAAGTGGAAATGTTTGGCCCGAATTTGGTTCACCAAGCTATGGAAAAGGTGAAGGTAATTCAGGATAGTCTTAAGACCGCCCAAAGTCACCAAAAGTCCTATGCATACATAAGGTGAAGGGACTTTGAGTTTTAGGTTGGAGATTGGTTGTTCTTGAAGGTGTCTCCCATGAAGGCAGTAATGTAATTTGGGAAGAAAAGGAAGCTTAGTCCTTGGTATGTTGGCCGTACTTGATTTTGAGAAGGGTTGGTAATGTTGCGTGTGAGTTGGAATTTCCCTCTAGCATGAGTTCCATTCATCTGATATTCCATGTATCCATGTTGTAGAAAAGCATGGGTGATCCTTCATTGGTTGTTTCCTTGGTGAACATTGGTATTTTAGATTCTTTGTCCTATGAGGAGGTCCCAATAAGGATCTTAGATTGGAAAGTTGGTCGGTTGCAAATGAAAGATATGGCTTCGGTGAAAGTTCTATGGTGGATCCAAAAGTCCAAAGAAGCTACTTGGGCAGTCGAGGAGGACATGAAGTCCAAGTATCCTTTCCTATTCCCGATTCTGGACAATCGTTCTTGAGGTATATGTTGTTCATAATATCTTTGATTTCTATGTTTATTCATGATAGATTACAAATTCCTTGATATTTTGTATTTTGTCTTAAAGTTAAGAGTAGAGACATTTGAGGTTTAATCCTGCATGTATTGCTTTGTCCTATTATTTGAAGATGAAGGAGGGGGGGGGGGGGGGGGGGGAGGGAGAATGAAACACCCCAAACTTTCGCTTTTGTAAAATTTCTTGAGTCTTGAACCTTCTGATCATCAAATGACTCATACCATAACTCATATAGTATGGTGAAGGGCCTAGGGACCCTTGTCATATATTGATCAGTGTGTATTAGGCAAGTTCTGTTCAAGGTACGAGAGACTCTATACAAGTCATATGGTTAAGTGACGAGAAGTATAGGGTCCAACCGTATGTTGTCCAGTGTCTATCCTTTGATGTTCTGCCTAGGGTACAACTTGATGATGCTAGTCTTATGGTTATGATATGAGTTGGGAAAGAAAGTCGTATGTTGGACAAAATGTGGTGTCCAACTTTTTGATCAAGTGGCAATTTGAGGGTACTACTCGTATGATGTGGTTACAATTTGAAGGGTCCAATTGTATCCACCTGCGTTCTTTTTACACCTTTTAAGCTGAGGGTATTTTGGAAAATTCCTACCCCAAGCCCTTAATACCCCATGCCTTATAACACTATTTGGTCCCTCATTCTACACTTTAGAAGATCAAAACACTCTCTTAAAACCTCTCAAGAAGATTGGGCTAGAGTTTCTTAAAAGTGGTCATCTAGGGGCTTAAGGAACAAAATATCTCCTTGAATCTTCATAACACAGGCATGTGACTCTTCGTTCATTCTTAGTTCACAAAAATCATGTATTTTAAACATTTTTATAGTTCATTAATGGTGGTTTTGAAAGCCATTGTTGAGGGTTTGAATGTATAATGTTGAGTATTGTTTTCTCATGTTTCAAATTATGAGTATACATGTTTTAACAATGGTTTTGCACATATGGGTGCATGGGAAATGAGGTTTAATGAGAAGGGTCATGTTTAACCCTATACATAATGGTTTTTGGCTTAAATAATGGTTTTATAATGGTATTCCGTTAACCTGTTTGCGAAAATGTCAATAAGAAGAAACTTGTCACATATGAATTATGTTTGAACTAAGGCATTGTCCTATGAATGTTGATAATTGACAAATGGTTTTACGAAGGCCTTGTTGGCGATGAATTGATTTGAATTATAACCTTGTTGGTTTGATTGATATCTTTGTTTAAACAATGGGTTCGTGCCCCAAAGTTGAATGATAATGGTTATGGAATATTGTACGCTTGCAAGTAGGGTTGGTATGATGATACCAATTGGATGCCTTAGTAAGTAATTAAATTATTTATTCTGTATATGTGTAATGAATATTTTAAATTGGGCTTTAAAGCAGGATGTACAGTTAGGCCGTGAAAGTGGAATGTGAATGACTAACGTTAGAAACTGCACTAGCCAGTACGGGTGTCTAAATGACTGGAAGGTTCGATTCCCCAGAATGAATATATGAACGGGAGGCTCCAGTCTTCCATATTATATACATTGGTGATTAAGTCACTTTGACTATGCTGGGAGGTTCGAGTCCCTTATAATGGCATACTATGACTATGGATATTCTTTGGTTTATATGGCTACACGTACTAAGACCCTTTCAGCTAGGGAGGAGATAGGACCATATTATTCGTGAGTGCCTTGTTATATGATGGTTATGATACACAACCAAGGTTAAGGTTTTCAAAGTTCATGCTAAGCCTCGCTCCCTATCCAGGCGATATATATGTATGTATGTATGTATGTATGTATACTTATTATTGTATATTATGATTTGAATTGGTTTTGAATGATGGCATTATTTTATTCCTCTATACCTGAGTTATATATTAGCATTCCAACCTCTAACCGTGTCTAGATGCTGCATTACCACGCAATACGAGGCATCAAAACTTCTACTTCTTTTCCTTTGTAGTGATCAGTTGTTCGAGTTGGTTCGTGTGTTGACATTGAAGTAGTGAGATTCTATATTTCGAAAGGCTTCCTTCATGCTCTATATGTTCTATATTTATGACTTTGTTTAGACTTTGGTTTTTGGCTATGGTCAGGGGCATGTCCCGATCGGGTACTCTTTGGATTTCATCAGCGGGTTTATTAGACTACTGCTGGCATAGGTAGTGCCAGTAGTGGCATCAGAATTGGTATTGGTATTAGCATTGATGTCAATACCCACTAGTATTATTTATGGTTATACTTTGATGTCTTTTGATGAGTGGTGAATCTACCACTCATTTGCACTCAATATTCGTGCATATTACCATGGTTTGAACGTATCAATGAGACAAATTTGTGATTAAATGTACTAATTTCCACATTTTGCATGAATATAGGTTTTGAGATGGAAAGATATGGATTTGAGATGAAAAGTATCAAAAAGGAGAATAAAGTGCTGCTGGAAGACCTGAAGTATAAAATCAACCTCAGTTACCACGATCGTGGTATGAGGGCTACGATCGCGGCCAGTCAAGCCAGGTCAAAGTACCACTATTACAAGGTTTTAACCGTGGCTGCGGTAGCCGCAATAGCTACAATCGTGGACAAGTATCAGCGATCGCAGCAATGCAGGATTATGTCCAAGGTAATTTTGTAATTCCACACAACCATCCCCAATTCCTTTAAGAGGCTCAAACCCTTTCTCATTTTGGGAGAATCCCAAATTTTTGGAAATCTTTATCCATCATCTAGTTTTCAATTTTGAGGGCACTTTATTGAACTAATTTTGGGGTGAAGAAGACATTAGAGTAACTCCAAAGTGGAAAATTAGAAAGTTCCATTGAAGATTTGTTGTGATTTAAAGCTTGAATTTGCATTCTCTTTATTTTTCATGAATAAATTTTGTTAGAGGTTTTGGTATATCCTTGTTTATTATCCTTATGAGTTTCTAGTTTTTCCTCTTGGGGTTATCTTTGAATAGGGTGCAAGTGTGTTTGGGTTGTGGTTGTTAGCTTTAACTCTTTGTTGACGTTGTTGGGTTTTATAAATGTTTAATTCCAAAATAGAATTTGTTGGTGAAATCCTCAAATTACCTAGACCCCACACTATCCTTGAGAGAGGGATGTGGCTAATCTGGATCCTATATTATTCTCGAAAGAGGGATGTAGGAGACATGAGTATTTGTGAACAATAAGACAGATATTAGTTACTCCCTTTTTATTGTCTTAGAAATAAGGATAGATTGTGGAATCGTTATACTTGGGCATCTTCCTAGAAATAGGGATGCCCAATTGAGGCTTTGTGATGCATGGTTGACCACACTCACAAGGTATTCGAAAGAATACGTAGGTGATAGTTTTGTACTTTGTTGAAAGGCTAGCATGAAACCCCTAACCAAGCCTACCCTTGCACATTTTAACTAAAATTTGAAGTTGATTCTCATGTACCTGCACACTTGTTGCCCCTAGTAAAAGAATAGCCCTAAGATCCATTCCTTATTGATTACGCTCTAATTATTCATAGCCTCAAATCAGTATTCTAGAGACCCAAATACTAGTTACATCCTTGAAAACGTTTAAAATTCCCTAATTCTTATATTTTAGGTTTAAATCTAGCATGTGACTTCCATTTTGAACTACTTGATCTCCACTCATATTGTTCCTCGTGGATTTGACCCAGACTCAAAGTTGGGTAATTATATTTAAGAGTGACCATCCTATACCAATTTTGATGGTATAGTTGGAATTTTAGCTTACTTTCTTGGATTCAAACTTGTAAATATGTTTGTGATTTTTCTTTGTTTCTTGTGTTAGGTAGATTTTTGTTTTTGCTTAGTTGTTACTATGACATCTTGAAATAAATATGAGTTTGGTGGTTGCAAATCTTATCTTGATGATCCGTGTCCAGACTGTGGTGGGCCTCACTTTTGGCAAGATTATAAATATGCTCCATAGAAAGAGTTGTGTGCACCATCTCGATCCTATTGGGAGTATGATTGTTCTTTAAGTGATGGTCAAGATGGAAATTGAAGTGATTGTCCAAATAGCCCCTTCCCTAGTTATGCTAACAAAAATGCTAGTTCGTCTTGTGAGTGCGATAAGTCTCATGATGTTATAAAGGAAGAACAATATGCCAGACACAATGGTGTTGAAGCAATGCTTCTAAATCTCTTGGATTGAATACAATGGAGGAGGACGTGCATCACTTGCATCAGCAAATGGCAGCATTTGGATTGGAGGGTGAAAAAGAAGAGGAAGTAGGTGAGGAGACAAATTTTTCAAGTACCATGGACGTGCCCAATCTTCAAAATAAGGATGATAAAGAAAAGATATCAAGCCATGTGATTGGTTATGAGTTTGATAGTGAAGAATCCTCGGTGATTTACCAACCAATCGAACCAAAAGTAATGAAGGATGCCAAATTTGAGGAAGTTGTACTAGAGTCCAAAAAAGAAGCTAAACAAATCTGTTGTAACAACTCTAGTTCATTTCCTGGTGAGAATTTCAAGAAGAATGCAAATCTAAAATTGGGACGACAACCCCATTCTAATCACTTGTCGACATTATGCTTGGTGGATGTGATGAAAGTCAGTCCACCCGAGCAAATGACAAACTTAGGAGATAGGGTACAAAATCCTTATATTTTGGAGTATGTCATTTCAAAAGAGCGAGATGACATCCCTTATTTGAAGACCAAGAAGCTAAAAGTTTGATGTTCAACTAGTGGCCTTTTCATATTCTCGCCAATACCCAACAAACCTACTCAAAATTTTATGTGAAGTTTGTTAAATGGTTCAAGTCTTTAAAGTGGCGAGATAAAGGTGTCATCCATAACCCCTCAACTATGTTTAGTCTTATTTTGGAAGATTTGAATCTTCTTCAAGACTTTTGCTCAAAACATAATTACCGCAAGATGGGACGTCGATTCAAATCTTCTAAGTGGAGACATAAATGATAATTGAAGGGGTATGTCATGCCATGACATTAAAAATTGGCACTCAATGGAAAGCAACCCATCTCGCTATGAAAGTGGCCTCGTTTCCATTTTTTAAACTTGGTAGGTTAGATTTTAATTTTGTCATTGACTAATCCATGCATTTGTGGCACTTTAGAGTGTATTAAATAAGTTAGAAAGAGGGAAAGTGTGGGATTTTTGCATGTTAGACTGAACAAGGGAAAACAGAGGTGCAAAAATTCCCTTTGTTATTGTGATCACTGGCTCTGTGTTGCGATCACGGTCACCCGCGTGTTCATGATCGCAGACCCATGACTACAATCGCGGTTAGATCAGTTTTAAAAAACCATCGGTCTCCCATTTCCCTCACATTCCCCTCCAACTATTCTCTCAAATTACACCTATTCCTAGCTATATTTTGAGCATTTCAAAAGCATATTTGCATCCATCTTGCATCACTCTTCTGGTAAGTGCATTAAATTCATGTTTTTAATTGTTGTGAGTAGGACTTAGAGTGCATGAACTAGGTAGGGCCTAAAACTTAGTTGTTCATAGTTAAATCATTGTTGAATATTACTTATGTCATGATTAGTTGTTAGAAATGGTGTGAATACATGTGGGACCTTGAGTATCCAAAATTTGTGAAATTGAGTAAAGTATAGGGAGCACACCAAGTGCCCAATCAAATGCCCAAAAGAGTCTATGACTAGTTATTTTCAGATTATAAGGGCATGCTTGAGTGCTTAGAAACTTTGTTTGATATTCTTATTGATTAATTGATGTTTTTGAACATAGTTTATCCTAAAAACTAGATTGTAAAGCTTTTGAAAATCTGGCCTGGTTTTGCCTTGGGTAACGTGATCGCAATTACGGGATCTCAATCATGGTACTAGCAATCATGGTCATTGAGTCACGATTGTGGCACCATGATCTCTTCTCAGTGGACTCGATCTCCATAATTGAGGCTGAATCTTAGCCTGGGCCAAAATTCCTATACTTCTAATTTCGTTCAAACACCACCAAGTAACCATCCCATGAGCTTTATTGGACAACATAGTCTAGTTTAAGCATAAAAATGTTTATGATAAATTTTTTTGTGTTGTCCTCATGTTTTTCAAGTTCACATCATGGAAAACTAAGACCAAAATTCGGTTTATGACTCCCGAATGCCACAATCAATACTAAAAAGATCTCCTTAGGACTAAGTTACTTTCGAAAATGGGCATAGGCTTGTATCTACCAGATAGAGATGCTTTTCTCTGAATCCTTGCCGAGCAAATGAGCAGTGGGTACGAGAGTTGTACGTTAATATTAGCATAGTATCTTTCGCAGACCCAGTTATCAGGATTTAAAGAAGAATGTGCATTTTGGGGTGATGAAAATTAATACTTATACAGGCTCCCAAATGCAGAAATGGTAGGCTTTAAGGAAAAGGGGTGTGAGTTAGGCAACTGAATGGCAGAGAGGTTGTGCCTAAGAAAGGATGTCTTGTGGGCGACAACAAATAGGGGAATCTTCATGAATGATTTCACTACTAAGGCCCGTATATGGATGAAAATCATTTGCATCTGGATCTCTCTTTGTACTCACTTGACTGTAGTTACAGATTTGTACGCACCCAAGGTAGTTTGCATACTGGATGATATTTCTTTGAATATTGGTCGTCTTGTGATATCTGATATAAAGTTCTTTAGGAATCATAGCGGTACAAATCTTTTATTCCCTTTTCTTATCATTGAGTTGTGCAGGAGAGTTGGGGTTGTGGAATACACAGGCGACATTTGTCTGCACCCTGGAACCTCTATTTATCCTCTTAAATTCTGAGGTGAGGGTGCACTAGGCAAGAGAAAAAAAAGGAAGATCAATTTGGGAAAGTCAACATGTGAGGAGCCAAAGTCCTATAGGCCATCCAATGCTGGGTCGCTTGAGGATATTGTATTGATTTATGGGCTATTTGAGATATTTTGTCAGGATTACCCTAGGGGATGAGAGATCCTTCCATCACCCACCATTCAGATGTGTCCCGCTCGAATTATGTGAAGTATCGAGAGGACCAAATAATGTAGGGAACCACCATTGCCAAAATCAAGAGGGCCTACTCAGCATTGGAAGAGTCTCACAGAGAGCTTTGGGATTCCCATAAGAAGATAAAGTAAATGTAGAAAAAGAGAGACAAGTTTATCAATAATATGTAGAAGGGGGTAAAGGGCTTGTGGAACGTCCTGAAACGCTAAGACATACTACCTTCTCCCAAAGTGGAAAGTAATGATGAGGCCCTTATAGAGTGGTCTAGAGCTGATGCTGATGGAGATGATGCAGAGTCCGTTAGCGAAAGCAGCTCCTGATGAAGGTTCAGGAAGCACCCTTATCTCTTTTTTGTGCTCTATCATTTATGTTATTAGGAGGCTAGCTTTTCAGTTGGGGTGCCACTCCCCGAATATGTATTATTTAGATATTTATGGATGTTTTAATGACATTTTGGATGATTTTTATTTTTTTTGTTTCTGGGTTGCATTATTTAGGCACTCTAATGGGCCCACATTTCATGGATTAGTTGTTTGGTTTGTTTTTAAAATTTTAGTTTATCTTTATTTTAGTTATTGTGATATTGGATGAGCTTTCCCTATGATAGATTGAGTGACGAAATTCTTAAGGGAAAAGTATCATGATTGGGTTTTGAGCCATGGATACAGGGGAAGTCTGAGTACCCATAACATCAGGGTCACAAAAGCAAGCAAAGTCTTAGTACCTGTGGCACTTTGGATTTGGGATCGCATTTATACCTATGGCGAAGTATGAGTAGCCTTATGGTTACCCGTATGAAAGCCAAAATATGAGATAAAGGCTGAGGTTGGTGCCGTAATTATCAAATTGTGTGTGGTGCACATGCAAAGCAAACACCCTTCCTTCTAAAATTTTTCAAAAAAAATCAAGGGCACGGACATAGTGACCCTATAACGATATTTTTTCTCTTTTTGTTACTCTAAATTTAGGCTTAAGAAAAATGGTACATACTCCATTTTTGTCTCTACTGGGAGGGGTAATTGAGCCTCCTTGGTGAAACATGCCATGCGTGGTGAGCTTGTTTTTCTAAATCTCATGTATACTTGTACCATCTAGAACTTGGCCCATTTGTCTGTCAAGGCTAATTTTGATTATACTTGGTTAGTGATATGATCCTAGGCCATCTTTGTGCACTAAGAAGTCCACTCTAGCCTAAAAGTCCTACCCTTACATAAATGTTATCCCTAGTCACCCACTTTGATCCTTTGGACCCTTTTCTTTGGAAAGAACATTGCAAGCCGTGAGCCATTCAATTTTTATCTCTCTTTCAAAACCTACCCTCCTTGAACTTAAAAATACAACTTGAGGCTAAAAGCCTAAGTTGGGGGTGGTGGAGATTGGAAGAGGTAACTTTAGGCCACAAAGTTGTAAGTGAGTGCCTAAGAGCTTAAATATTGAGAACAAAAGAATAAGAAAAAAAAAGGACCTAACAAAATAAATAAAAGCATGAAGTGTGCAAGAAAAAGAAATGAAAAAAATGGGTGAACTAACGAAATAAAAGTAGGCACATAAGTAAAGAGTGAGAACAAAAGAAGTAGTCCATGCTCAAAATTATGATGAAATAGTATGATGTAGATGTTCAAGGATGGTATATCTATGTTGTTCCTAAATGATATCCTACCTTACCCCAAATCTACGTTACAAGCTTAAAAATCCCTTCGAGATCTCCAACCAAGTGTATTGATTGTAGTAGCGATTAAAAATAAGGGAAAGCCTATGGCATAGTACTTGTTAGCATCGACAGTCCTTGAGTAAGATAGAGTTTTGCACTTAAATCCCTTGTTACATATTTGATAACTTAGTATGTGGAAGTTTTCTTCTTGTAAGGAGGTATATAAACAAGTTGAGTTGGGTGATTTTGTCATCTCCCAAAAAATGAGGCCAAAGTAGTATAACAGAGTTGAGGTCAAAGGTGAGTCACTTCTAGAGTATTAGTGATTGTTTCATGGTTTCTCTTTGAAGTCTTTTGCAACCTTGAACATTGTCTTTCATGTTGAGGGAGGTTGTGAGAATAGCTTTACACATGTTTCAAGAGCTACTTATGGTAGTAACTAAATACTTGTGTTAATGATCATTGGGTCATCTAAATATGGCATAAATATGCATTGTCTCATGGTAAAAGGTAGCGTTGCTTGAGGACAAACAAATCTTTAAGCTGGAAGTGTTGATAAGTGGTGAATCTACCACTCATTTGCACTCAATATTTATGCACATTACCATTATTTGAACGTATCAATGAGACAAATTTATGATTAAATGTAGTAATTTCCACATTTGCATGCAGATATGTTATGTGATGGAAAGATGTGGATTTGAGCTGAAAAGGATCAAAAGGAGAAAAAAGTACTTCTGGAAAACATGAAGAAGAAAATCAGCCCCAGTTACCGCAGTTGTGGTCTGAGGGCTGTGATCGCATCCAATTAAGCTAGGTCAAAGTACCACGATCATAAGGTTTTGACTGTGGTCGCGGTAGTCGTGATTACAGACAAGTGTCAGCGATCGAGGCAATGCGGGATTGTGCCCAAGGGATGTTTTGTAATTTTAGACAGTTGTCACTAATTCCCTTAAGAGGATCAAACCTTTTCTTATTTTGGGAGAGTACCTAATTTTCGGAAACCTTATCCATCATCTAGTTTTCAATTTTGAGGGACTTTTATTGTACTAATATTTAGGTGAAGAAGATAGTAGAGTAACTCCTAAGTGGAGAATTAGCAAGTTTTATCGACGATTTGTTGAGATTTAAAGCTTGAGTTTACATTCTCTTAATCTTTAATAAGTCAATTTGATGGAGTTTTTGGTCTATCTTTGTTTATTATCCTTATGAGTTTCTAGTTTTCCCTCTTGGGGTTGTGTTTGAATATAGTGCAAGTGTGTGTATTGTGGTTGTTAGCTTTAACTCTTAGTTGATGTTGTTAGGTTTCACCATTGTTTGATTCTAAAATATAATTTGTTAGTGAAAGCCTCAAATTCCCTAAACCCCACATCATCCTTGAGAGAGGGATGTGGGTAATCTAGATCCTCTATTATACTTGAAAGAGGGATGTAGGTCACATGAGTATTTGTGAAAAATAAGATAGATATTAGTTATTCCTTTTTATTGTCTTAGAATAAGGATAGATTGTTGAATTACTATATTTTGGGCATCTTTCTAGAAATAAGGATGCCCAATTGAGTCTTTGTGATGAATGGTTGACCATACCTACAGCTATTCGAAAGAATTTGTGGGTGATAGTTCTTTGTTGAAAGGCTAGCATCAAAACCCTAATCAAGCCTACCCTCGCACACTTTAACTAAAATTTGAAGATGATTATTATATACCCGCACACTAGTTGTCCCTAGTAAAAGCATAGTCCTGAGATCCTTTCTTTATTGATTAGGCTCTAATTATTCATAGTCTTGAATCAGTATTCTAGAGGCCCAAATACTAGTTATATCTTTGAAAATGTTTAAAATCCCCCAATTATTTGTATATTTTTTTTAAATCTAGCAAGCAACTTCCATTTTGAACTACTTGATCGCCGCTCAGATTGTTCCTCGTGGATTTGACTCCGACTCAAAGTTGAGTAATTATATTTGACAATGACCGTCCTTTTCTAATTTCGATGGTATATGTGAGAGTTATAATCTTTATATAATTAAACTCATATCTTGTTATATGTTCAGAATTAATCTGACTCTGAGGTTGTTGTGTTGACTAGGTTAGATGAAGTGGGTGATCTCCGGTCCACGTAGGACTTGAGATACCGTCACCGCCAGACCCTAGTTCAGGCCATGACATAAACATTGTAAGAAATGAAGTCTTCAATGCAAACTAGAGTTTGTTTTATTATTTTTGGTTGATTTCTAAGGTAAAAGCCAAAAAGTGTTTAGAAGAGTGAAAAGAAGCAAGAAGATGGAGAATTAGAGCTCAAAGTATAAAATTGGATCACCAAGGAAATTAGAACACTGTTGGTGGTGTCTATGTATTACCAAAATGGATTTTCCATTGCCAATAGTAACAATTCAATCAAGTTTCATCCAAAGGAATTTGGAGATAAAGAATAGCAAATCAACGTATCATTGAGTCATTCACCGAATCAACTCTCCATCGCCAAAGGTCATAGAAGCCAACCCATTTTGGTAATACATAGACACCATCACTAGTGTGCTAATTTCCTTGGTGACCCCTAATGATTTAAGTCAATGATGATTCAACTATGCAAGGTCAATTCAACATATCACCGAGTTATTTGGTGATAGTATTGTTATCCACCAAATTGGACACAGTGGCATTTCTATAATTAATTATCTTATTTTTGCTAAATCTTTAAAAGCCTTTTTAGCGTGTTGGAACCTTATCTTTTGTCATATCTTTGATCAAAAGCTTGTATTTAAAACCCTAGTTGGAATCTTAGTTATTTGTTGCTTAGTTCTTACTTGGAATTTGGAACTTCTTTAAAAAAATTTAGATTCTATGGCAAATTTTAGTGAGGATATAGGTATGTCTTCTTTTTATCTTGTTATGAGTAGAGAAATTTCCAAGCTTTAGGTTATGAATTATTGAGTATTGGTTATTGTGTGGGTAGTCATTATTTACCTTTTTATTTGACTGAATGTTATGATTTTAGCTAAATTTCTATGTTTCAATTGAAGAATTGGGGTTGCAAACTCTATGATGCTTAGATAGCTTGTCTTGCTTGAAAGAGAAAACAAGGGTGGAGAGATTTAGTTAACAAAGACTTGCATAATTCTCATTTAATAGGTAGTTCCAGAAATTGACTAGCTCATTTGAGGTTATTGGTTGCTTGTTATTGTTACATATTGGTGTTTGAGTGAAGACCATATGAAATTTGGTAGTAGATTGAAAGATTGTCTCCAATACCTAAGACCATGCCGTTTCATAACTATCAGTTGACCTTAGGTACATGTTCACTTACCCACACGTATAGTTACTCTTGAGAATGTGTAACCCTAAGTGCTTTCACCTATCAATTTCATTCTCTAGAATTAATTTTCACAATCCAAAGTCGACATTGATAATTTGAACATGTAATCATTTTGAATTAATCCCCCATTTACTTTATCGCATTATTTTTTGCATTACATTCAAATACTTAGTTACTTATATCACTCAAAGGTAAACCTGTTGCTTTCATTCCCTATAGAATCGACCTCCACTCAAAGTTGGGTAAAAATTATATTGCTAGCAACCACATACATCCTGAGGTGTATCTTAAGCATTATAAAAATGGTACCATTGCCAAAAATGAAATGTTGTATTCATGCATTGCAGTATTATAAGTTACTTTTATTAGTCGTAGTGTGAACTTTACTTTATTTGTTGTTTTTATCTTGTATAAGAGATAACATAGACCTGCAAGGAATGATGAGTCCACATGGTAGAGAAAACCCTACTTACTTGAAGATGAAGATCACTTAGGGGATTCTAGAAGGGAAAGTGTGATTCACATCCCAACATTGAAGGATAATTAAGTGTTCCATGTCATAATTTTTATGCTCCACTTACTCCTAATAAAGGAAATATTCGGATCCTAAGATCATGATGATGCAAATATTCACTTGAGAAACTTTATAGATGTTTGCGACCCATTTGACATTGACTATATTTCACAAAAGTCTATTCAATTGAGGTTATTACTATTCTCATTGACCGGTGATGCAGTGTTGTGGTTATGGGAATCACCCGATGGGATCCATAACATCATGAGTTGAATTGATGGAAGACTTTCTATATCAGTTTTTCCCACTATCTTGCATGCTTTAATTGAGAGATAAGATTACAAACATCTAACAAGTGAGTGGTGAGACATGGCATAAAGCATGGTTAAGGTTGAAAAGAAGTTACTACAAATTCTAAACCATGAAGTGCCATATAAGATGCTTCTTCCAATATTTTATAGGTAATTGGACCAATTGAACAAGACAGTGGTAGATAACGCGCCCGGTGTGTCACTGATCAATTAAAATTTTAGAGTTGCCTTGGGGCTATTGGACAAAGTTAGAAGGAAAAGTAGAGCATAGCATACATGATATAATGAGGTATCATGGGGGCTCCATCCATGTATTTTTTTGGGCCAAGAAAAAAGAAAGAAGGATAAGGAGAGACACAAAAATAACGATACAAATGGATTTCATCATAAAATATTTCATGGGTTCAACTCCCAAAGTAGTTAATGCAGTAAATTCAAAGGAAACTACGATATATGAAGATGAAGATGTGGAGGAACTTGATGAAGAATTTGGTTCTTGTCAAATCAAATGAGGGGTTTCTGACCTACCTACCAAAGGCATATCAAAAATCAAGGTTGGAAGGAAAGGGCCTATGATAAAAAGGACCTTGATTAGAGGGACTTTAATCGTGATAGAGATTGGAGGGAGAAGGAAAGAGATAAGTATTCTATTAAAGAGACAAAGAACACGACCATAATAGATACATCCCTTCTAATAAAAACAAAAAGGTAAAGATACTACCGTTGGACCTAAAAAAATTTAATAAAGAAAATATGCTTTCTCTTATCCTTATGAGGGCCGAGGAGAGTGACAAGATATTAAGGGATATGAAGAGAGACTTCTCATAACTCAATCAAATGGTTACGTCAAATTTAGCCTCAATCAAGCCACTTGAAACACTATTGAGTCAAATCGAGGATCATCTAAACACAAGGCAAAAGAATGGTTTACCTAGTGACAATGTGACACACTTAAAAAAATAATGCCCATATAATAAAAATTATCATTAGGAGTGAGAGGACTCTCGATAATGATGTTGTGAATCTTGACAACTACCCCAACGGTAGGGGGGTTGATGAGAAACAAAGCAGAAAAAGGAAAAGTCTTGATTAGTCAAATGATGAAGTCTCTATTACAAATGAGCCAAATGTTACAAATCTAGAAGGAGAAGAAGAGAGGGTTGAAGGTGAAGAGAGACCATAAGTAGTTGATGATAATGTCTCAAAATCATAGGAAAGTTCAATTTTCCCAAAGATGCCAATTAAAATACCTCTACCATTATCACAAACGCTGAAGAATCTGGTGGATGATACAAACTTCAAGAAATTCCTCTTAAAAGTTAGCAACTTTTTGATAAGTATTACTTTTGTTGAAGCAATACTAGAAATAGATGGATATGCCAAGTTCATGAAAGACTTTGAGACCAAGAAAAGAACCATGGACTTCAAAACAGTATAGATCTCATACAGTTGTAGTCTTATCATGTTAAGACATATGACAGTCAATAAAGAAGACCCCAATAACCCCAAGGACGCGGTATTTTAATGAATGAAAACTGTACCATCAACGCACAGACCAACGGACTGTGTCATTAGCATCAACGCGATAGCCAATACATCACGTCGAGTTTGCATCGACTTATTTGAAATTGACACTGGGAGCTAGAGAAAACATTTATCAACACGATAGTTGACGCGGCGTGCCAAAATTACGTTGATTCACTATTTTAGGTTTCCAAAGGAGCTTCAAACGAAGTTTGAAAAATCCAAAATTTATTCAAAAACCCCTACGGATATTCCTAATCATGAATTAACTCAAATATAAACATTTGGAGGACATAAAGGTCATGAAATAAGATTGCCAACTTTTGTAGGGTAAAATGGCACTAAGTCTGAATACTTAGCTAAAATAATCTAAGTCTGGGACCCCTAGACAAGCTTAAAGGACTGAATTAAGCTAAGGATTTTGCGGGGTCTTGCATTATCTCCCCCTTGGGAACATTCATCCTCTAATGAAACTGTTGAGTCTGGGAATACTAAGAGACTAGACCTAAACACTAGGAATGCACAACTGTAGCATGATTTCAGGACTAAGATTAATGATAAGCTGAATTTCTCATACTAGACATGCATATCTGATGCAATGGTAATTGATACCAAGTTTGTAACTGAAATCTGAATATGAAACTAAATGAGTTCAAGGAAAACTATTACTTAAACTAAAAAATATTTATTAACTCAGGATCATTTTCGGAGTACGCATGAATGGTAATATAAGAACATGACTGAGACTGGAACGTGGTACATGAAATTAATATCGTGCACTGAACTGATCCCCTTGAATACGTGGCTTACAACTGAGATTAGAACTTGAAGGTCAACTTATGAGTGCCCACTACTCCAAACTGGATTCGTTACGTTATGAGAACTGGAAGGTTTAGGACATGACAAATCGAGGTTATAGTGTATCTCCCCCTTGGGACATTATATCCCTCGAAGAATGCTAACATGGCTGAGATACTGAGGAAAATTGAGGCGATGCATAAGGCACCTACAAACTAAATTGTGATTGAGTATCTGGGATCTGAAACTGAGACATAATACATAAACTGAGCTAAATACGCACTACTTGATTGCTCCATCTTGGAATAATTTAATTCATGAGACATTCGGACAGAGCAACTAGATGGAAAGGTTAAAACCATACCACACTAACTTGTCTGTCTGACTGCTAATACTGAATTACTAACTTTATGAGCTAACTCATACTGAAAACTTATTCTCAACTATACTATCTTTCTTAGTACGACACTTCACCTGGGATTATTAAAAAATATTCACATGGGCACTGCGTACGAATGCATAAGTATACTAACTTATTTGATTAACTGGATAACTGATAGCTGAATACTGGGCATGTAAGGTTGAACTGTACTTAGTCTGAATAATGGGACTAAAACTATAGAAAGTTATGTACATGAGGTAAAGACTGACTAGGTAACATGAGATAACTAATCATTAATTCATGAAAAAAAATTTGTATTTTTGAGAATGAAAGACCAAGCATATAACATGATTCTGAAATATTTTGTAAGCAGAGGTACTGAAATACTGATAACTGAATAACTGATAACTGTACGCTATGTTCAAGAAAACCTAAAATTGAACTGAGTTTCTGATCTGATTGCTCGAATGAGACTGGGACTGAGACTGACACTATAACTAAGACAATAACTTATACTACGATTGATACACTAACTGGGACTAAACATACTGTAAGGCATGAGTACCAAAGTCATGAGCTGTATGACCTAAGTTTGGAGTTCATGATTTCATGAAATATAATTCATATTGTTGAGTGAACTAGAGCTTCTCATACTAGGAATTGGAAATGCACATAGCTCTGTGAAAAGTATGTGAATATAAGCCGTGTTCATGGAGCTGAGACATAAAACATGCATAGGTATTATGATGACTGAAGTACAAGCTTTGAACTGAGGTAAAGACGAGTCGGGCATCATTCCCACCCGTTACTTTTCTACACATACTAATATTACAACTGAAATCTGAAAGCCTGAATTCCTGAGATATCATAACCAGAAGGTTCCTGTATACCCACCGGGCTATGATAGACTGACCCACTAGGGCGGAGGCTGAGAAAGGTTTTGTTAATATCTGGTCTGACGTTAAAGTTAATTGCTATACAAGGAGTTACAAAAGATAGAGAAACTCCTGGATCTAATGAGACAAACATGTAAATGGGAGTTCTATAACATACCAGTGACTGCATCAAGAGTAATTTCCCAATCTTATCTAGACTGAAGTGCATAAAGCCTATTTGGGCGCTGCCCACTGGCGGCACTAGGAGTGGCACCCTGCTGATTCGGACAATTGGACTGAGCTGAAGGACGACTGTGCAGACTTCGTGGACCAGCCTTAGGAAATTCTCAAACTCTGTGACTTGACTTGCCATATCCAAAACACACATTACTGCCGAATCTACACACACTTTTATGGTTTTTACCCCATTTTTTGCAAAGAGGATTAGTACGAATACCGCTTGCACTACGCTGGGTTTTGGAGCCTGGTACCCCATCATTACTGTCATTCCTGAACCTTAGTACTGGTGTACTAGATCAAGATGGAACTAGGGATAAAATCTTCTGACTAAACTTAGAACGGTTACCACCTTCTGACCTTAGCTGGGCAAAACTAAAGCTACCCATTATGGCTTTCTTATTTTCTCTCTCATTCTTCTTAAGTTTTTGTTCCTCAATCTATTGACCATAGACCATAAGCCTAGATACATCCATCTCCCTAATGAACTTCACAGTCCAGTAATCCTTAACCACTCTACCCAATACCCAAACACAAACTTACTCATTCTGGATCTATTATCTGCTACTACATAGAGAGCATACCTGAATAACTAAGTGAACTTGAGGGAATAATATTTTACACTCATACTACCTTTCTAAGATTTATAAACTCTAACACCTTGGCTTCTATTAGTTCTAAGGGAAATAATTTATTTTAAAAGGCTATAGCAAACTTTTCCCATTCTATGAGCTCTGCATCTGCACCCTTGTCTACCTTCCACTGCTTAAACCACATATAGGATACATATTGTAGATGATAGATGGCTAAATTAGTGCTCTCAACATTATTTACCCCTGTGATATTCGTAACCTTCTACACTTGATCAAGAAATTCCTGGAGGGTCCTCACTTAACTTAGACCCGATAAATGATAGAGGGTTCATTCGGGTGAAGTCCCAAATCTAGGTAGCAACAGTATTGGCCACTAGTTTGGCTAAAACGACTGCTGGTCTTTTATTCTGGGCTGCCATAGAATGAGCCAGGGTGGTAAAGGATGCTCTAAACTCAGCATGGGAGAATTATTCGTTCAGAGAATTTGGCTGGTCTCCCATTCCTCTTTCTTTAGTTCTTTTTGGAGGCATATTCTGTAAATGGAAGAGAAATATGGATTATAAAGAGTGAGTAACTGGAGCTCATGCTCACTCACACGACATGAATACAGAAAGAAGGGAAACTTTTCCTAAAACATCTCGTAGCCTTCTACCCATAAATATGGCGGGAAGCAGAACCATGCACAAGACTCTACTAGATATGGATTTTAGACTTCCTAGGATGAAATTGAACCTTAGGCTTTTATACAAAGTTTTCAATGCCCTGAGTCTGTACCCCAGATGCTACATGGTGCTCACAATTCCAAAAGACCACAAGCTAACCCATAAATGGTACTTGCTGCAATAAATGTGTAATAAATACTATAATGATTATAGAAATCAGCAAAAATATATGCCATAAGGTTCAAATCTATAAATAAATCTGAATGCGATATCAAAATACAAAAACTGAATTCAAGTACTGAAAATTGAACAACTATCTGAAAGTACTCTAGTTTGAAAAGCCTCTAAAATTATTTGAACTGTGGAGTTGATGGGACAAGCCCTCAACTAACTTCTACTACTGATACTAAAATAATGTAAATAATAAGCATGTCCTCTAACTATAAGGACTCAACACTACTCTGACTGCTAAAAGCCAGATCTGCTAAGGATACTCGGGAGCCCGTGCGTCAGAACCTATGATATAAACATCATAGCATAAAAAAAAGCATGTGTCTGTACATTGAATGTACTGGTATACTCAGTGAGGTAGGATAAAATACATAGGTTCATATGCATGAACAATTCTAACTGAATAACATGAGTATAACTGAGTAGGAGCACATGCATGAATACATAGACTGTAACTGAGATCGTGATACACTGAATACTGAGTCTAAATACTTATTAATTGATTACTGAGTCTACTAATACTGTATTACTGATATCTGAATGACTATATCAGATAGTCCTAAATTCTGTGGAATTGTACTGAGTTCCATATTAAGCTAAGTGACTATATCTGATTGTCCTAAATCTATAGAACTGAATTGAGTTCTATTCTGATACTGAATATAAAATTAAGACTGTGGTAGGTAATCATCTAACCAACATGCCCCTCTTTATACTAATTGGGGTCCAACTTATAACACCACCTTGAAGGGTGTAAATACCGTGTCATGGGTAAAGCAAGCTGTGAGTTAACCCTCTCTGACAAGAAGCTCTTTCGTTAACCCTTGCTGATAGGAAAAACTAAAATAAGATATATCAACCCTAATAATATCTGGCTATAAAATATCTCATCCTACGCTAGCTATGTAGTTTTGGAACCAAGGATTACTTCTAAGGAGCACAACCTCTACTAGCAGGTGAATCCTCATCCTTGGGTTTACTAGGTGCTAAATCCTACTCCCAACTGAATAGACATTGGACAGAGTTCTAAACTGTACTAGGATGGACTGAGCTGTTAGTGAGATTACTGTTTGATTAAACTGAACTGAGTCCAGTGGATTCTATGGACTAATGGAAACTACTGAATTCTATTAACTGATTGAGTATTACTGAGGTCTAAACTAATTACTGTGACTGAATTACAATCACCACTGAGATTTCCTAAGTTTCTGTAAATGACTAAGAACTCTCCTAATCATGACGTAATTGATACTATTCTATAACTAACCATGGCTCTAGGTAATCAGCTAAATTGTTTGGTACAAGTACCCCTAGGACTCGATAGCTTAAATTAAGAGACGTGGTACATCTTGAAGCATATAAGCTAAGTAATTGATCATCATTCATTCTTTGAGGAATTTCGATAAACACTTGCATAATATAACTTGTACATAAGCTAACTTGACATGATTTCATTCTCATAATAGTTCACATGGATAATTTATTAAGCACTTGGTGAGCACAATATATGCACATAGTATTGAACAACAAGTGAGCATCAAAATTCAACTCTAATTTCACAATTCAAGGGTTTATCATGGATTCACATGAATCTACACACATAATGATCAATTTCACATGAAATATATATATATATATATATATATATATATATAAAATCATGAATTCAGAACTTAATCCAAATAGTAATCATGGATACAATTTAATTCCAAACATGGAAATCATAAAATCAATTACTTGAAGTTCAAAAGAAATTCTTGGACTTCAAGGGTGGAAGGAACCCTTGGATGAACACCTCACATACCTTGATGTTTGATTTTGAGAAGATTGATGGTAGAATTCTAGAGATTTGAATATTGAATTGAAAACCCTAAGGCTTGTTCTTGAGAGATTTTGAGAGAAAGTGAGTATAGTTTTGTGAATTAGGGCTGAATTTTGTGTTTTTGGGGGGCTGAAGGTTGGGGGAAAAAGACCCCAATGCCCCCAAGGACATGGTATTTTAATAATTGAAAACTATACCATCAACACGCAAACCAATGTACTACGTCATTAGCATCAACGTGATAGCCAATGTATTGCATCGAGCCCACATTGACTCACTAGAAATTGACACTAGAAGCTGGGGAAAAAATTTATCAATGCGATAGTCGATGCAGCGCGCGAAGATCGCATTGCTTAACTATTATAGGTTTCTAAAGGAGCTTCAAACAAAGCTCAAAAAATCCAAAACTTATTCAGAAACATCTATGGACATTCCTGATCATGAATTAACTCAGATATCAACATTTAGAGGATGTGAAGGTCATGAAATAAGATTTTCAACTTTCGTAGGCTAAAATGTCTCCAAGTCTAAATACTTAGTTAAAATATTCTAAGTCTGGGACCCCTAGACAAGCTTGAAGGACTGAATTAAGCTAAGGATTTTCCAGGGTCTTATAGTAACACATTGCCCATTATTATTATGGTAGACTTGTTTCAATGGAAACTAGAAGCATTGAATTTGGTTGTAAGAAAATATATTTGATCCATTAGGTGTACTATTATGGATATTATTGAGATTAATTCTAGTATTTATACCAATAAGATAAAGTTGAAGATCAATCATGTATTAATTTTTTAACATCAACCGAGGTTAAATCCTCCAATATAAGAAGCTGTGAAAAAGATATAATCAAATAGTTAGATACGGGCATTATTTATCCGATCTCAGGTAGCACATAGATGAGCCTAGTTCAATTCATCCCAAAAGAGAAGGAATCACGATGATTTCAAATGAAAACAATAACGTTATTCCTATTAGACCAATAATTATTGGAGACTATGCATGGATTATCAAAAGTTTAACTCTTGGACAAAAAAAGACCATTTCTTAATGCCATTCATATATCAAATGCTTGATCGATTGGCGAGGTGGGGTTGGTATTATTTATTAGCTATGTAGTTTGGTTAAAACTAAATTTGTATCACACCTGAGAACTAAGAGAATACTAGCTTCACATGTCCATATGCTACTTTTTTTTCCATGTGTATGCCCTTTGGGTTATGCAATGCACCCACTATTTTTTAAAGATGTATGCTATCGATATTTTTCAATATGGTGCAGGATATTATAGAGGTTTTTATGAATGATTTTTCCATTGTGGGTGAAACTTTTTAATCAGGTTTCAAATAATTAGGCAAGGTACTTGAATGATATGTTGAAACTAATCTTGTGTTGAATTGGGAGAAGTGTTATTTTACGGTAAAGGAGGGCATCATACTTTGGATTAAATTTTTAGGTCATGGTATTCAACTTTACCAAGAAAAAGTAGAAGTTATTATCAAGTTACCTCCTCCTATGTCCATAAATATGTACAAAAATCCTTTGGGCATGCTAGTATTTTTAGATATTTCATTAAATACTTCTCTAAACTAGCTCATTCAATGTATAAGCTTCTTGAAAAGGAGAGAAAATTTGAGTTTAATGGAGAGTGTGTGGGGGCATTATACTGCCTCAATGAAAAACTTATATCAGCTCCTATCATAGTGGCCCCAAACTGGTCACTACCTTTTAAATTGATATGTGATGCAAATAATTTGGCATTGGGTGTGGTATTAGGACAAAGGAAGGATAAGCTTTTTCATCTATCTATTAAGCTAGAAAGTCTTTGAATGATACAAAAAAATTATATGGTTATGGGGCAAGAGTTGCTTGTTGAATTCTATGATTTTGAAAAGTTTTGTGCTTATTTATTAGGCATAAAAGTCTTTGTACACACTGCCCGTGTAGTCCTTTGGTATTTGAGGGATAAAAAAAAATTCAAGCCTTGGTTAATTAGTTAGATCTTGCTACTTTAAGAGTTTGATTTTAAAGTAAAAGATAAAAAGAGTGTAAAATGTAATGATCCTTTAAGTCATTTACACACCTTTTCATTATTTTGAGCTTTTCTATAGCTAACTCAAATAGTTTGTGACTTGATGGAGCTAACAGTTCGCTTGCAGAGCAGTTTATTTGATTTTTAGAGCCAATTTCCTATTTGAAGTCTTTGTTGGTAAGGATTCGCTATCAGGTATTAACTTTAGGCTAACAACCTTGTATGCTAATTGTGATAGTTCCATTAGATTCGAAACATTGATTTAGGCTAGGGGGACCTTTAGTTTGGATCCCAAGGCTTTTAGACTAATTTTTGGCTATTGAATGGATTTTTGTAAAAGAAGCCCTTGGGTATGGGGCCCATATTTCAGTGAAACAACTCTGAATGGAAATTTTGATGGTGTCCTTGAGTTTGAACTACTGAATTTGACAAGGTATGATAGTTTTCTCCCATTCACAAGATTTTGAAAAAATCATGAGGGGTCGATGAAAACTTAGAAAAAATCAAGTTCTAGCTGGTGCATGGACTCAGTTGGTGCAACCTCTTAAGTGGACTTTCATTGCTTAAGCAGTCAAAGAGTCTCTTATATGGATAAAGAGTCTCTTTAGCATCCAAGACAGTCCCTACCATGTCGCTAGCAGATGCTTAACTTATTTAGAAGGTGTTGTTTAAGTAACGTGTTGTCCGCTTTACCAGAGGTTGGCTAGGTACAAGGGTCAATTAAGTGACCATATGCTACTTTAGCGGTGGGTTCTTAAGCTATCAAGTGACCACTTAAGAAGTAACCATAGGGGCATTAAATTCTCCTCTTCACCTAAATTTCTCCCATTATCGTCAAGTCCAAAAGGCCTTTGAACCCTAGAAAGCTTAGACTACTGGGATATTGATCCTTGGGTGATCGTGAAGTTATTTCTCATTGTAATCCTTGTAAGTTTCTTTATACTTCTTGATTTAATTCTCCTATTTAGTGAAAAATCCCTAGCTTCATGATGGGTTGATTTGGTATCATTTGAGCTCGGAATTTATTCATTCTTGAGCGTAAATGATCCTTGAGAATATCATTTGAGCTCAAAATTTATTCATAGGCAGTGTTAGTATCTATGGCACGGTACTGATACTCTTCCAAATGGGGTTACAGGTTGGACCTCGATTAGCTCAGATTGGGGCATATCAGTTATATGATACCTCCAACAGTTTTAGTTAGTATTCAGTGTATTTTTAGTTTAGGTTTTCTTGACTAAGTGTAAAGACTTTCAGATATTTAGTTATATACATTTCATTCTATCAAAAATTACATATTGTCTCAGTGAAATAACAAATATACATTTAGTCTTCCATTCTTAGATATTATAATTTTCATGCGTTCATGCTCAGTCATCTCATGTTATTTAGTTAGTCCTTATCTCATATGCACAGTACCCAACAATTTTAGTCCAGTTACTCAGACCAAGTACAAGTCAGTTTTACATGATCAGTATTCAGTTATCAATTAATCAGAATCCAACTACCAGTTATTCAGTATTCAAACCTTAGATATTCAGTATTCAACTATCTGTCATTCAGTTAATCAGATCAACTTAGTATATTTGTATATTCAGATTGTCGAGTTGTGTCAGTTTCCATCATGTAGTTTTAGACCCATATTCATCAAGAATCTATGTTTTAACTATTTTCCAGCTTCAGTGCTACTTATACTATGAAAGTAAATTTTTAAGAAACTAAGTGTAGTAAATCACCAGCTTATCAGATTTAGTTGGCTAATCATGTTTTAAGATATATCAGCTTTCAGCTTATTTCAGTCTCTTGGGAAGTCTACTTACACTTAGCATGCATGTTTAAGATTATGCATGAAATCAGTTTTACTTATTGCAATAACCCCCACTTACTCAGTACATTTCGTAAGTGCTGATCTATATATACATTTTTATGGCCACATTGTTTCATAATGTATATACCAGTTGTAGCCCAAACATCATGATCAGACAATTCCAGTTTCCAGCTAGTAGGTGATGAGTTCTCTAATTTCTAGGACTCCAGTCAGATGTTGATCATGCACTTTATTTTTTATTATTATTCATATGTGTTGATTAGTAGTAGCTGGAGGCATGTACCAACTATCAATATTTAGTATAGCAGAGGCTTCATAGATGTCTATCAGAGTCAGTCATGTAATTTCTATTACTTTATTTAGATTTATCAGATTGTAAACTTTATCAATTACATACTTATTCAAATTTCATTATGCTTATGATTCCACGCAACAGAACTAGCTATTAAATACATATTAAATTATTTGCTTAAGTAGTATGCCAATTCATGGGCAAGCTAGGGATCACTTATGGTTTCAAGAACAAAATTACGACTAGGGTGTAGCCTCGGGTCGTGACATAAGCAGTAACCTCAGGATAATTAAATTCTCCTCTTTACCCAGTTTTCTCTCATTTTCTGAAATTCCAAAAGGCTTGAAAGCTTAGCGAATTGGGAGATTTATCCTTGGGTGATAACAGGGTGTTGGTTGAGCTCGGGTGACACGACTCAAAATTGGTCCATGTCATATGGGCTCCTCAAGACCACATGAATAGGACGTTGCCCCGATAACCTAACCTAATCATTAATATAAATCACAAGGGTTAGATGAATCCCTACTATAAGATAAGATAGCGGAAACATCCTATAAGTCTTAACTTAAACTTGTCTAACACTTCATTAGATTCATCAAACTAACAATTACACCCAAGTCCACAGTCATCCACAGTAGCTTTATGCTAACTTATGTTTAGAAATGTATATGTCAGGACAAGCAGTCTACAATAGACTAAATAAAACTATGTCTAAATATAAGAGACCAAGAATAAATGTCTTAAAAAGTAAGGAAGCTCACCACTCCAAAGTCAATACATGAACAACTTTGATTACCTAATAACTATGCAAAAACAGAACGTGATGCTCTTGCCCCTATGTCTTATGGGGAGATAGCGTCCGAAGACGGTTAGTGGTTGGAGCGCTAGCATGTAACTCAAGGATAAGGATAAAATGACATCATCATTCAAAAAAATTCAACATATCATATTAAACCACATTTATACACTTATCCATACATATAGATTTATTACACGCCAAGCAAGAGATCAAAACTTAAGAACATTGTTAAAGCATTCAATCATGAGACATAAAGTGGAGGATTCCGACCTTACATACTTAGATTCGAACAATTCTTATTACGCATAGGAATTTAACCACATTCACATATGATTAAACAAAGGACTTTAACTATGTACATACTCATGAAGCCAGGGACTCTAACCACATACATTTCTATTTAAGCAAAGGACTCTAAATACACGTATATTTATTCAGGCAAGCGAATATAACCTCACGTCGTATTAGATAAGGGCCTCTAATCCAAGCCATTTTATTCGGCGAGGCACTTTATTTTCAAGAGATCTCATTTCACAAGGGACTTTAACCGTAAGTGATTTCATTTGGCAAGGGATTTCAAGCTCAAGACATTTCATTAGTTAAGGGACTTTAACCTCAACCCATTACTACTATCATTAGTCGATATTAGAACACTAATTTTTTTTCCATACATCATCATCTATTCAATTCACACTTAAGGACTAACCCATTTAGCCAATTTAACACTATGCATGACCACATGGTCCTCAAAGAAGCCTTTATTGCTCAACCATTCCAAAATACCAATGCCTTAATTCAATTCATCACACAATTCAATTATGGTCATCGAGACCCTCACAAACTATTCATATTGTACTAGCAATCTTATACCACATCCTCACCACACTTTATTTCAACACATAATTCAAGTTCATTTTCATATCTAGGGACTTTAACCCGATAATCAACTTAACAATACATGGCTTATAATACCTTTACAATATCATTTATCAACTATTAATGCTTATTGGGTCATTTCCCTATTTCTAAACATCATCAACATGTGACTAGATAATTCACTTAGACATTATCATAAACACCTTGTGTGCATACCTTTATCAAGGACAATTTCAAAGTAGAAATCATTATTATTTGGGTTACTCAATACCCACATGTTAAAAAACAAGCAACAAGCATCTATATGTTCAAAACATCATCAATATCAAGTATCAATACAAGTCTAAACAAGGGTAAACATTATCCATCAAAAGGTATCAAAACCCTTATCACTTGATTTCATAATCTCCATGTACACTTACTAATCCAAGTGCAAAATACGTGGTTTTTGATTTATTTATCAAGGGATAGATTTAAATGCCTTAGAAAACTTGATCCACAAAGAATATTGTCTTCACCTTGCTCCTAGATGCACACCCTTGAAACCCTAGCCTCCAATTCTTCACAAATGAGTTAGACAGAGTATTTTGGATGTTTGATCCATAAAAATGGATGTTTAGGAGGCTAAAAATAATTATATAGTGAGGGGAGTTTTGGTTGTGGTAAATGACCATAAGGTCCTAAACTAAAAGATTGAAAATGTGCCTAACCTTGGGTACGACTCACTTAAGAGAACTGTACCCCAACTCGTACCCTAGGCTTTTCCTAGGTCATCCATACTAGTTAGGGTATGACTATCCACCATTGATCAAGGTACACTCTATACAGCTGGGTTGTGTATGAATCGTAAACTTAGGTATAATTAGAGGTGTCCTACTCATACCTAGGATAGTAAGTAACCCTCACCACATTTCCTAGGGTATGAGAGAGGTAGGGAAGGAGGATATGACTCATATCTAAGGGGCACGGATCATGCCCCTACTCGTACCTATCCCAGTGAAATCAAAAGAGGAAATTTTCCTTATTGTTCAAAGAATAGATGTTTCATTAGGAAAGTGATGTTGGGTGTATTTATGCACCTTGGTGTTCCTATTATAGATTGTTTAGTCTTGTTTTGAGGATGATTTGTGTTCTTAATGAGTGAATGATGATATAAATTTACATTTAAGTGTTCAAGTATGTAATTATGATATTTATAAGTTTTTTCAAATAATTTTGGACTTAAATTGAGTCTTTTAGAATTTAGACAAGAAAACTAGTGTTACTAGCTTGAGGTAGGTGTTGTTCTAGTTGTTCGTGATGGATTGTATATGTTAAATGAATTACTAATGGTTTTAATGTATAACATTATGTGGAATAACTTTTTTGTAATGTTCAAAGTGTAATTGATTCAATTCAAGAGCCAAAATAATAAGTCAAAGATCAAGTGAGCAATCCAAGTCTTAGCTCGTGTTTCTGACTCATCATTGTGAATGTTATGTTGTTTTGAGCTTTAATCCATGGTGTATAATTTTTTAGGATGCTTGAAGAGTAGAGTTAGATGATATTTTGATGTTGAAAAATCTATAATTAAAGGAAAAACAATACCACAAGGCAAGAGGAGAAGCAGAACAACACTTAGCCAAATATTAGATGAATTAGCACAAAATAGTGGCTTCCCACGATATGGGTGCGTCGCCCCCTATACTGCTGTACAATGGAGCATGCAAATACCCCCTCGATGTGGTGCAATAATGCCTGTGCATCCTCTACTAGTTTGGCACACTCAATCAGGCGATAGCCCCTCCGTTTGCATGCCGGCTTAAATCCATTAAACTATAAATAGAATATGTTACACACTTTTTTAATCATCTAGAAACGTATTGGACAAATTCAGGGAATGATGCACTTTATTTTTAGGGTTTTTATTCTTAAACTTTAGATTTTTAATTTCTCAAATTATGTATTTAATTATTTGGATCATGATTATATCGATTAGTGGCTAAACGCTCCTATTTTGAGGTTAAAGCCAAGAACATGACAACTATCATTTTGTATTGATTTTGTTTCATTTGATTATCATATTTGGTTATTTTTTTATCCTTGTTTTAATAATTTTAAGGAGTATCTAACCTTAGAATACATATATTGTTGACCTTGTGATCTCGGGAGGGGGAATTGGAAGATAGAACATGGGGATAAACAAAGTATGGTTCTTATACATGGGGATAAACAAAGTATGGTTCTTATTCTTTTATGAACTAAAGAATTAAAATTAGCCTCTAGTATAGATATGTACGTAGAAGCCTTGCTTGGTTCACATGTAGGATGATATCTTTAAGAACGTAATTAGATTATTACATCCCCTCTAAATGATATAGTTGTAATATTTAAGTTAGGTAGATGATTAGAGGTCGGGAGACCATGATCATGCAATAAAGTCTACAAATTAACAACAAAGATATGCGTCTTTATGAATGAAGTTCAATAACATAGTAGGATTGTTTGAAGTCCTTTAATCCTAGGCTTTACTTTATTGATTATCTCAAGTCATTATTTTAAGATTTGTTTACTTTAGTTATGTTTACGAATATTCAAAACTCTTTTTGGTTACTTTGCATCAAGTTAATCTAAAAAAGTGAACTAGAATTGAATAGTTGTTAGAACAAGTCCCTGTGGGATCGGTATTCAGCTTTTTAAAGGATAAAATATTACTAGGTAGACCACGTACACTTGCGTGTGCGTTTGGGCACTGTTAAGTTTTTGGTACCATTGCCAGGAACTCGTAATTTGGCAACTGTTTTACTTGTAGTTTTGCTTTTTGCAATTACTTTGGTGATTTATGCTTGGTCTTGGTTTTGTATTTCCAGGAAACAGGTTTTCAAAGTAGTAAGTTGGCAAGGAATCGGGAATTCGTTGAACCAAACATCGAACTTGAGCAAGACTTCCATCAATAAAGGAGAGAAGCATTCATTCTTCCCCGTATTCCACAAATAGAAGAAGATCAAGACGCTCCTGCTCTCATAGCTGAAGAATAAGTAACCCGTAGGAAAGTTAGAGAAGTGGCAATCCCACTTCGAACAAAAGACCTCCCCGTTTTAGAAATCGGCTGCTGGGGGAAATTTTGAGCTCAAACAAAATATTATGCAACTTCTTATCAGTTATGGGCAGTTCATAGGTATTTTACATGAATATCTACAAGTCCACCTGTGAAACTTTCTCGAGATTCGTGACACATTCATCCCTACGGGTGTGTCAACTGACTATGTGAGGCTAACACTATTCTTTTTTTCACAGTTAGGGTAAGCAAAGAAGTGGTTGAATACTGAGCTAAGAAATTCAATCATATCATGGGAAGATTTTTCAGAGATTCCTCATCCATTTCTTCTCATCTGGAAAGACTGCGAGACTTCACAATGAGATAGTGTGCTTCAGGCTAAAGCTAGATAAAAATTTATATCATGCTTGGGTACATTTCAGGGCTCTTCTATAGGATTGTCCACACCAACAATAGTCCAATAAGGTATTAGCTTATACTTTTTTTGAGGAACTTGACCATAACACGAAGATTTTGCTAGATTCAGCAACAGGTGATCAAGATTTGGAGATAACATACGATGAACTCTATACTTTATTGAACTGGATTGCATAAGGAAATCTAGAGTGGAATTCTGACTCAAGGAGTGCTACTAAAAAGGTTGTAGGTGTTTTGGAAGTTATCAGCTTACAACAATATCTGCTTAGAATACTACATTTCAAAATCAGTTGACTACGTAACTCAGCAATATGAAATTAGGTGCTATACAACCGGCAGTCGCAGTGAATGCAATCCAGAAGATGAGTACTTGGTACATGGTGTGTGGAAATAGTGGTCATTCTATGGATATGTATTCTATAGAAATGCCTACAGTAAGAAGTAACAGACTCAACCACCAAATCAAGTATGGAATAATCAGCAGTACCAGTTTCAGCAACCCCAAGCTCAATTAAATTAGACCATAAATAGCAATTTGGAGGAGATGATAAAATAGATTGTAGCTGCCCAATAAAAAATGGAAGAAGATATGAAGAATCAACAGAACATTACAAGGAGCTTAGAGTAGCAGTTAGGTAAAATACAATAGGCATAAAATACTAGGCCACAAGGTAGGTTACCAAGTGATAATAAAAATCTAAACCAAGCTATGGAAATCACTTTAAGGAGTGGTAAAGAGCTTCATAGAGATCCTCCAAAGAAAACTAAAGAGATAGATACTGATTCGAGTTCTAAACATGTAAATGACCAATTTGCTAAAAATTCGAGAAAGCCAAAGTACTCGAAAGAAAAAGTTGTTGAAGAAGTGACGAAAATCCCATAACTACCTTTCCCACAGAAGCATATAATGTCAAAGGAAGATGTATGCTTTAAGAAGTTCTTAGACATATTCTAAGAGCTTCACATTAATTTACCTCTTTTAGATTTTTTACAGGGAATGCCCAAGTATGCTAAGTACTTGAGGGACATGGTTTCTAATAAATTTAAGTTGCAGGATGCTGAAATAGTAGCACTTACAGAGGAGTGTATCTTTGTGGTAACTCAAAAGATCCCTAAAAATCTTAAAGACCCTAGGAAGTTTACTCTACCCATTCAAATTGGTAATAGTGAGGTGGTCCATGCACTTAGTGTTATAGGGGCAAGTATCAACTTGATGCCCCCATCTTTGTTCAACACATTGGGCTTGGGAAAGTCTAGACCGAGCACTGTGCTACTACAGCTGGCAAATGGGACTATAGCCCTTCCTTAAGGAGTAATAAAGGATGTTCTCATAAAGGTTGGTAAATTTATTATTCCTACTGACTTTATTATTTTAGATTTTTAGGAATATAAAAGAGTACCAGTCATCTTGGGATGTCCATTTTTAGTGACGAGAGAAACTTTTATTGATGTGAGAGAGGGAACACTCACAATAAGGTTGAAGGATGAAGAGACAGTTTTTAAAGTGTACAAACCACTTAACACACTATCCCATTATACAGACTTGTGCATGATTATTATGAGTGAAGGGGATAAGTATGGGTGGTGGAGCCTGTTCTACAAAAGGCCTCTTTGGACACCCTCATTGAGTAGACCAAACAACAACTACCTAAGCCTAATATGATGCAGATTGATGAGCCTAAAATTGTTAAAGTTTAAAAAGTTGTTGAGCTTGAGAGTTCACATTCAAGAGGTCAGAAACAAATAAGAAGATGACCTCCAAGTGTGAGGAAATGGATAAAGGAATTTGGTTAAGTTGAGTTGGGTCGTGCCGTGACACTAAATTAGGCGCTTCTTGGGAGAAAACCCAAGTTATGTAGGTAATTTTTATTTTTATTTTTTTCTAGTTTTTACTTTACTAGTTTTTATTTCTATTGAGTCACAACATGATGGGAAGTTTGAGTACCAAAAAACATGAGCTAAGGAGCATGACAAAGACTATGTATGGGGTCCCCAGACCCTTTTAATGTATAATGATGCTACTAGCTAGGTGTAGAGGCCTCAAGGAGTATTTCTATATCTACTTTAAAATCATACTTTGGGGATAAAGTAGACTTTAAAGTGTGGGGTGGGGAAATCACCACTTTTAGAGGATATTCTTATTGGTGCTATATTTGACTGCATAGTGCAAGTGGGTTTTTAATAAAAGAGCATGTTGATTGTGTGAATGACTACATTTGAGACTCCTAAGATCATGATTATGACTCTTGTACTCATTGGCTTAATGTTGAATTGATGCTATTGTTTGGTTGAGTATCTATAGTGATACTACTTGAGTTGAACATGTGCCATGTATGATATAAGATTGTTGTATTTTCCTTGTTGTATGTGATGATTAGAACTTGCCTAGTGTGTGTACCAAGCGAAAAAAAATGTAGGCTTAGGAGATGATATAGGAATTTCTTTGATAACCTTGCTTTATACCTTTTTTTTACCTACCCTTGTGCATAATCCTAGTAAGTCCCGTTGAGCTTTTAGTTTTTTTCTTTAATATCCTTCTGTGTATCCTGATTCCCTTAGTTAATAGACCATAATTTAATCCAAAAGATCCTAAGCACGTCAGTCTAAATTAATTGAGTAAGGATTTTGAAATTCGGAAGGAAAAGTTGAAATTGAAGCGTCTAAGTGTTAGCTATTAGTGTTCAAAAAAGTAATATGTGTTGTGGTGGAGAGTTGAGTACTCAAAAGAATAGAAAATTGTTCAAATTGAATGAGTTGTGCATAGAATACTCCCACCATATTATTTGTAAATGAGCTTAATAAGATAAGGTGAAAACAAAAGAATGGGGTATAAAAAAGTGGTGTAATTTGGTTCTTAGCGTTGAATTGAATGTATAAAGTGATGTATTAAAGATCTTAGGGAAGATAGTGACTATTAAGACAAAATAGTTCCCACCCGTCCCTTAGCCTACATTACAACCGTTAAAGATCAATTTGATCCTAAATGTTAACATTTTAATATTAGTGGAGTACTACACTAAGGGAAATCCTATGGTTCATTAGGTGTAACTTGTGAATTACTTATGAGAGTGAGCGTAACATGATTCATGTACCCATTGTGTTATAAATTTTATTTATATGAGGATTATGGGTAACTCTTTTATCGTGAGGGAACTTGTTTGATGAATTTGGGTGATTTGTATGATGTCTTTTATTGAGTAATTAGCATGATTTTACCAACTTGGTGAGTCAATTCTTGAGGCTAGGTTGTTTTTGAGTAGTATTCTTGGACTGTCAATTGTGTATGTAACATGCTTAGTGTAGAAACTTGCATTTTGTGTAGTCATTGTAGTACTAGATTGAGTGTCTTCCATGTAGTAAAAGTGTAGAGTATCCTCAGCTTATTATACTTAGCATAAAGAGTTGTTCGAGGACGAACAAGGCTTTAAGTGTGGGGTGGTGATGTTGGGTGTATTTATGCACCTTAGTGTTGCAATTCTAGCTTGTTTAGTCTTATTTTGAGGATGATTCATGTGATTAATGAGTGAATGATGATATAAATAAGAATTTAAGTGTTCAAGTATGTAATTATGATGTTTATAAGTTCTTCATTCAAGTTTGGGCTTAAATTGAGTCATTTAGAGTTTCGACGTGAAAACTAGTGTTACTAGCTAGAGCTAGGTATCATTCTAGTTGTTCTCGATGGATTCTAATGTGTTAAATGAATTACTAATGGTTTTAATGTGTAATATTATGTGTAAAAACTTGTTTGTAATTTTCAAAGTATAATTGAGTCAAGTCAAGAGCCAAAATAATAAGTCAAAGATCAAGTGAGCAAGCCTAGTCTTAGCTCGTGTTTCTTACTCGGCATTGTGAATGATATTTTGTTTTGAGATATAAAACATGGTGTATAATGTTGTAGTATTCTTGAGGATTTTTTTTATATTATATATTGATGTTGAAAAATATGGAATTGAAGTAAAAACAATACCACAAGGCAAGAGGAGAAGCGGAATAACACTTAGCCAAATATTTGATGAATTGACAAAAAATAGTGGCTGCCCGCGATATGGGTGTGTCGCCCCCTCTACTGCAGTGCAATGGATCATGAAAATCCCCTCTTTTTATGGTGAAATACATCCCGTTCAGCCTCCACTAGTGCAGTGCACTCAAGGAGACAACGTCCTCTCCATTTACATGCCGGCCTAAATCCATTCAACTTAAATAGAACATGTTGCACACTTTGTTAATCATCTTGAAATGTGTTGAAACAATTGAGGGAATGTTTCACTTCATTTTTATGGTTTTTATTCTGAAACATTAGCTTTTTAATTGATTATGTATTAAATTATTTGGGTCATGACTATGTCGATTAGTGGCTAAATGCCCCCTTTCCGGAGTTAAATTGATTTGAATTGATTTCATTTGATTTGGTTATCATATTTGGTTGTTTGTTTATCCTTATTTTAATTATTTTAAGTAGTCTCTAACTTTATAATACACATATTGTCGACCTTATGATCTCGGTCGGGGGAATTGAAAGATAGAACATGGGGATAAATAAAATATGGTTCTTATTCTTTTATGAAATAAAGAATTTGAATTAGCGTCTAGGACATGGATGTACCTAGAAGCCTTGATTGATTCACATGCGGGATGATATTTGTAAGAACTTAATTGTATTATTACATCCCTTCTCAATGAATGGTTGTAATGTCCAAGTTAGGTAGACAATTAGAGGTCAGAAGACCATGATCACGCCATAAATCCTGCGATCAACAACCAAGATAAGTGACTTAACGAATGAAGTTGAATAACATAGTAGGATTGTTCGAAGTACTTTACCCTGGAATTTACTCTATTGATTGTCTCAATCTTTATTTTACACTTTGTTTAATTTACTTTAGTTTACAAATATTCAAAACTCTTTTTACTTACTTTGCATCAAATTAATCTCAACAAGTGAACTAGAATTGAATAGTTGCTACAACAAGTCCCTGTGGGATCGATATTCAGATTTCTTGAAGGCCACTAAATTACTTGGAAGACCACGTACACTTGTGTGTGCACAGTTAAAAAATCATTTTATCATTTTAATCCTTGTAAGTTTCTATAATGACCCTGCAGGTTATTTTCCATATTTCTACTTGTTTTCGCTACTATAGCTTCTCTATTGCTGCCCCAAGTAATTTTTGACTTGATGGAGCTAACAGTTCCGTTACCAGGTAGTTCATTTATTTTGTAGAGCTATTTTTGTATTTTAAATTCTTTGATGGTTCCAAATGGCCACCGGGAATAAACTTCAGCAAAAATACCTCGAATGTAAATTCTGGCTATGCCAATAGCTCTGGAATCTCGATATTAGACTAGGTAGACCTTCGATTTGGATTTTGAGGAACCCAGAATCAATTATCGGAAGGGGATATTTGTTCTTAATAGTTACCTTAGTCAGTTATCGGTAGTCAATACACATTCTCAATGAGCCATCTTTCTTACGCACAAATAACGCTAGTGTGCCCAAGGGGGACATACTAGGCCTCATGAATCTTTGTTCTATCAAATTTTTCAATTTCTCTTTCAATTCTCATAATTTTGTCGGGGCCATTCTATACAGAAAAATTGAGATTGGTTGAGTACTTGGAATCACATCAATATCAAACTCCACTTCTCATTCTGGAGGTAAACCTGGAAGATCTTCAGGGAATACATCGGGAAATTCATTTACCACTGGAATAGTTTTAAGAGTTGATGGCTCTGCATTTGTATCTTTCACTCTAACTAGATGATACATGTAACCTTTAGAAATCATCCTTTTTGCCTAAAAATAAGAAATAAATTTACCTATTGTCACATCAATATTACCCCTTTATTTAAGGACGGCCTCTATCCACATATTGATGAACTATATCATCCATAGTAGCTACTACAATAGGAACATACCTAGACAAAGAGTTAAACCAGAGGTTATACTCCCTCACGCTTATAATCCCTTGATGAAGATTTAGGAACTAACCTGCACGATCCTCTAGAATCTCAAACGTATGGTAATGATCAAGAATACCTCTTTGAACTCTTTCCAAGTAGCTGGAGGTGCATCAATACTCTTAGATCATTTCCTGTCTTCATACCAAAATATAGCCTCCCCTTTTAATCTATTTGCTGCTATCTCAACTGTCTTTTTACCTGATACATGCATGACATCTAGAGCCCTTTGGATTTATCAGTATTGTCCTATGGGTCTTTATTAATATCTAATTCGGTGAATGTGGGAGGATCTAGCTTAAGGAAATACTATGTCCATAGGCTAGCTGCCCTATCTATACCACTAAAGCCTGTGGTTGGAATAGTTTGTCCTTGAGCTTGCCCAGCAACTTACAAGCCAAAAATCGCACAGCATTCTTTAGATCTTGCTCAGTAGCATTAATAGATAGTTCCAAGGATGAGGTTCTTCTCGTTCTTAGCTCTTCTGGAGATGGAGGAGTAGAAGAAGTTTGTGCTACAAACTCAGCTTGAGCCTCACTTTGATTAACTTGCCTAGGTGGTGACTTGCTGGTCCCTTATCCAGCAGCCACATCTATTCGTTTACCTGTATTCTTGCTCCTTTTAATCAGCATCTTTATGATAATAAGGGAAAAAACTAGATTTAATGGTTAAATATGACTTCACCTACGACATATGCTCTATTTCACGATCTAAGATATTAAGAAAAAGAGACAACCCCTAAATATCCCATAGCCTCTTGTTTATAGATGTGGTGCACAACACAACTATAAAACTATAAACAAGACTTTACGTAGACACGTCTTTGTAGATTCCCTAGGACAATCTGCTCTGATACAACTTTTGTCATGCCTCAAATTCTATTGGGGTGGACAGGCGCCCATAACCGTGAAGGCCTGAGAGAACCAATCTATGACCTTGTACTCCACATGTATGTAACTATAATAAACAAAGGTTTTACCATTCATGGATATAATTCATTGATGAGAAATAAACGACATGACCAAAAACTATATATATACCAGACTTGGCCGTTGGCGCCATAACATCTAAAAGATAAGACACTATCATGCTTAACTTTACATTGGTATATAAAGCCTCTAAAATATACATAGACATCTGGCTAAGGTCGGGACAAACTCCCGCTTTACTCTTGACTACTATACAATACCAAAATATATAAAACAGACTCGGAAAGCCTCGAATCAATTTGGAGCTCACCAATAGCCGCTGGATATCCTGGGATCTGACTGAGAAGATGTATTTACTGAAACACTTATACCTGCAGCATGAAAAATAGGTCCCCCATAAGGGGCGTCAGTATGAAAGTATGTACTGAATATGTAAGGCTAAAAGTAACCACACATGATTTAAGAGCTCTAAGAAAACCAGATATATGTGTACAAATAGTGCTAGTAGACCACCTTTATATATAATTGTAGGACTAGGTATATTACATTACTTTCTTCATTTTAACTTTCTTACTTCATAATCTTCGTAAGTCATATGATACAAATGTCTAGATGATCAGTGGTATATAGAAAAATTGGGATTGGCCCATGCAGGCTTATATCCCTGAGATGCCACCTATAAATAAACATTGGGATTGGCCCATACTAGACTTATGCCTCTGAGCTGTCACCCATATATAAAGTATTGGGATCAGCCTATTCTAGGCTTATGCCCCTGAGCTGTCACCCGTTTAATACAGATTTGCGTTACTTAGTTTATTTAGCCTTTGAGATTGTTATTTTAGTGGTCATAACATTATGGTACCTTGAAACAATAATCTACCAATAAGAGATATATAAATGGGCACTTAATGCAACAAAAATGAGGTAGGGAACTGTTGGCTCACAAATGAAGTGTTTAGGAGATGAAAATAACACATGGGTCTTATTTGAGTAAATGAAGAACTCCTGAAATTTTCTAGTGAAAATAGACGTGCAGGATTAATAATAAGCATGTATTGAGGTGTTTAACATGTTAGAGAGTGGGAACAAGGTCATTGACTACATGGGATATAATACATTGCTATTATGTATGGCTTGTTATAGGATCATCTTGGAAGCTTACTTGATGGAACAAATGTCCAACTTCATGCCAAAGAGTGCAAAATAGAGTATACCTTACATACCTGGTTGTACAACTCCGATACTAACCTAACTTGACTTCCCGCCTTTTGGATTACTTATCTACAATAAAATATATGGTAAACTAATATTTGTAACCAACTGGCACATTTGGGCTATTTAACTTCACCAAAATAGTGGCCGGGCAGTAAGACCTTAATTTATCAACCAAGGATGTTACTTTAACCCCTTTCTTCTCCAATTACATCCATATACCATAGATATTCTTATAAGATCCCTGACACAACTTTGGTTTCATTACACCCTCCAAATAATACATGAAGCAAAATGGGCAGTAGACATATACAACCATTAGTTCGGTGGTGTACCACCATACCCTTCTTCTATATTTCAATACAAACTAATTAAACCTTTCCCTAATATCAACCCGGTAGCCCCCAACATATACATATAAAATAATCCACAAAACAACCTCAAATCTCTTTTATTTTAGCAATCAATTATTGAACTCATCATCTTTGAGTTCTCAATAACAACACACCCATAATTCTTTCCCAAGTTCATATATACGGATAACAAAATGGGGAAGTCACCTTACCTCAATTTGGCAACTTATCCATTAAATTTGAAATCCTTAAGAACTTCAACTTTCACTTTCCTTCACACTTTAAATCAAAGAAGAAAAAGAGATCTCTTAATAAAAAAGAAAAAGCGAGCAAGTAGCTTGTTCTATATTCTACCATGAATTAATAATTAAGACTTATAGTATGTTGCTAATCATCCATGAGATAATTAAGATTAACCATAAGTTTTTTCACTTACCTTTGGCCTGCAAAGGTTGGGGGTTTCTTCAAGAACCTTGGAAAGAGAATAGGGCTGCTCTTTAATATTCTAGAGAAAGTAGAGAGAACTTTATGAAATATGGTACTTTTGTGACTTTGAATTTAATGAAATGACTAGGAACTTAGCCTTATAAAGCCCCTATTTTTGGCCATCTATTTAGCTGCATTTTGGACCTCAAAATGGGTCAAATGGGAACAAGTAGGTGATGAACCTACTTAAAGAGATCAAGCCGCTCAAAAGGTCAAAGTAGGTGATGAACCTACTTGATTAAGTTCTTATTTTGTCTCAATTAAAATGGGCCTTTGGCTGATTTAAGTGTTGGGACATTTCTTCATTTCATTTTCTTTTACTTAAGTTAGGCCCACATGAGTACCTTAACATAGGATCGAATTTGATCCAAAACCTTAGTCCATTAACTTTGTCCATATATGTCATGTAGGTGACTCACCAACTAGCTTAATTAAGTCAAGCAAGAACCTCAATAAAATACTCCATTTTCAGTTCTTAATCCCTTGTATCTAACTTAAAACTTGTATATACTTGGTCACGTTAAACTTTAGATTCAAATACTAGCTTACCATCCCAAGTTTAAATAGTTGTATCAATGTTAACTTGGTCGCATCACATTAAAATGTACAGGCAACATCTACAATTTCATCTACACCATTAATACTCGCATAACAAATCTCATCAGTTACCTATACAACAAGGCTATACCAAGTTTCATATAATTAGAAAAACTACAAGAAAAATATGGGATGTTAGAGTTTCTCCATACAGTAACGGACCAAGTCCCTCATAATCAAACACAGGAAATTAAACAATAGGGTGCAGGAAAACTAAAGATAGTGCAAAAAAAAAAGACACAAGGATTTTATCATGAAAACCAGTATGGGAAAGAGCACGGCTTTCCCTCATAAGCACCAAAAATATCCACTATAATCAACTCCTGATTACAATCTAGATTTCAGCCTAACTCTAGGATTCTTGCACTAGAAGAAACTCTACCACCAGTTCATCTTGGTAACTCTACCAAGGACTCTCCCTACACTGATTATGTCTAATCAATCTCAAGCGTAGGAAACTCTACCTAAGCAGCACTCTCAAGAGAAAACATTACTATTATAACATGAGTTGTTCCGTTATAAATAAAAGCTCACTCTAGAAAAATTTCTATTTAAGCTCACATAAACATCTAATAACGTGAGTATTATTGAAATAAGGCTTTTGTTGCCTCTCTTCTTCTTTTGTATTGAAAAAAACCAATTTTTGAAGAGGTATTTATTTTCTTTTATAGTTGGGTGATAATTGTAAAACCCCAATTTCCAAAACCGGAATGCTACACGGTGCTCATGACCCTGAGGGACCACAAGCTAACCCATGACTAATATTTGTACCTGTATACTGCAAATCATGATATAATAGTTTGGAATACATGAAATTGTAGGGCCATAAGGTTCAACTGAATACAATCATGTGGGTGGAAATACCCAAAATAACTCAATCTGAACATAAATCTGAAAGCCTCTAACTATTTGAATAAGGAGTTAAAAGAACGTGTCTCCAACTAACTCCGTAAAACTGAACTGAAGAAATAAATAAATGAATCAAATCATATTGTCCTCGAATCAATGAGGACTCACTGTGTCTCTGTGACAAGAATGCTACCGCTACTGCTGGGCTGGAGCTCGTGTCTCGGAACCTATGGTGTAACATGAAAAGAAAGCACCATAGCACAAATGCATCAGTACAACTGGAGTACTGAGTATACGAGAAAGGTAGGCTGAACATAAAGGATTTCATGCATGAACAACACTAACAGACTAATATGAATGTGGGAGTACAAACACACACATATAGAAACTGGGACCGCGAATACCTGATAGCATGACATGTAAGCTAATACATGGTTTACTGATAACTGTCATGACTAATACTAAAACTGATGACATGGATGACCGTATCTGATAGTCCTGTATATATTGAAATCTGAAGAACGCTCTGAGTTCTTTTACTGAGACGGATACTGAAACTGATAACATGGATGACTGTATCTGACAGTCTTGTATATACTAAAATCTAAAGAACTCTCTGAGTTATTTTACTGAGACTGTTACTGAAAATATGGGAAGTAGTGTTTAACCAACATGCCCTATGTATGCCATTATAGCTAAGCTGGGGTCCAATCTCTGCCCCAACTAGAGGGGTATCAATACCGCGCCACTGGTAAGGACAGCTGTGAGTGACCCTTATCTGGCGGGTACTCAATGAGAACGGTGGAAACCCTAAACTGACGGGTTAAGCCACCTCATCAACCCTAATCTGATGGGTTAAGATGTCTCAACCTACGCTGGCTATGTTGTTTTGGAACACAAGGATTTCTACTAAGAATCACACCCTGAACTGGCGGGTGAGTTCCCATCATTGGGTTCACTCGGTGCTAATCTCTACTCCTATCTGGAGGGACTGGACATGAATAACTGATTACTAAAAAAAGGGCCCCCAGGACTAAACATCAGGTAAATGACCTAGGATGTCTAGTGTTATAGTTTCACTAGATTTGGAATATTTTAAGTTGTAACACCCCAAGTCTATACCCCAGATGCTACATGGTGCTTATAGTCCCGAAGGACGACAAGTTAACCCATGACTGGTACCTGCTGTAATAATCGAATAATAATACTTTAATTATGAAGAAACTAGGAAAAAACTTTTCATAACATTTAAATCTAAGATAAATACTAAACTTGAAAATCTGTCTAAAAATACTCTAATCAGAAAAGCCTCTACTCTCTAAATAAGGAGTTGATAGGACAAGTCCCTAACTAACTCTGACTACTAAAATAAACTGAGTACTAAAATATTTTAATAATAAATTTGTCCTCGAACAATGAGGATTCACCACTAGTATACTGCTGATGGATCAGAATTCTAAGTATGATCAACAGCCCATGCATCAGAACCTATGATATAAGATATCATAGCACAAAAAAAAGGTATGCATCAATACTTTAAATGTGCTGGTATGCTAAGTGAGGTAGGTTGAGATGCATGGGTTCATATACATGAACAATACTAACCGGATAACATGAGTATAACTAAATGAGAGTATATGTATGAATACGTAAACTGTAACTGAGGCCGTGATAACTAGATACAGAGTTTTGAATTAAAGATTTACTGTTATCTAAGTTTAGTGATATTGTATAACTAAAAGCTGAATGATTGTATCTGACAGTCCTAATTTTGTAGAACTATACTGAGTTTCATAGTGAATTGAGTAATTGTATCTGACAGTCCTAATTCTTTAAAATTGAACTGAGTGTTATACTGAGACTGGAACTGAAACTGAGATTATGGGAGATAATCATATAAACAGTAGGCCCTTTTCTGAATAGATTAGGATCCAACCTATAACCCCACTTGGAAGGGTTTTAGTACCATGTTACGGGTAAAGAAAATTGTGAGTTAACCCTCTCTGACAGAAAGCTCTTTTGTCAACCCTCGCTGGTAGAAAAACTCAGATGAAATGTATCAACCCTATTTTAGCTGGAAGATATCTCAATCTACGCTAGCTACATAGTTTTGTAACATAGAGATTACTACTAAGGGTCAAGACCTCTGCTGACAAGAACACCCCCATCCCTGGATTCGCTCGGTGCTGAATCCTACTCGTAACTGAATAGACATTGAATTAATTCCTAGTCCATACTAGGCTTAACTGAACTATTACTAATTATACTATCTAATTTAATTGAACTAAGTTCACTAAGTTTTGTTGACAGATGGAATATAACTAAATTCTATTAACTGACTGAGTTTACTAAGGTTCGAACTGGATACTGAACTAGACTTGATTGATATTGAGTCTACTAAGTTTTTTCCTGAGTTTTGTAACTGACTGAGAGTACTATTGATCTTGACATGACTGAGATGATTGTATAACTGACACTGGCGCTAGGTAAATAGCTAAATTATTGGGTATTAAATACCCCAGGTCTCGATAGCATGAAAGGTAAATCACTGCATGACTTTAGTAGCATAATGGTACTAGCTTGCTAATAATAAATTCACTTAGAGATCTTTATTCAAACACTTGTTATACATGAGTTGTGCATGATTGAAATCAAAGAATATGTTATACTTGGAATTGTCCTAACCATTTTGACAAACACTTGGGGAGCATGGGTATTTTATATATCAATAAATATGAAGTAATATCATGGATTCGACATTGAACATGCAATTCAAGGGTTTGACATGTAGTTCACAAAATTCAATTTACAACTAAACTAGTTTTCATGAAAGTTTGGAAAAATCATGGAATTAGATCACCATTAACATCATAATCATCAATACATTCAAGATCCAACATGAAATCCATGAAATCAATTAACTTTTATTTAGAAAGAGTTTCTTGAACTCCAAGGGTAGAAGGAAAAATTTTGATGAACACTTCACATACCTTGATTTTCAAATTTACGAAGAATGATGGAGTGTTCTTGCAGGCTGAATCTTGAATTAGAGATCCTAAGGTTTTCTTCTTGAGAATTTTTGAGAAAGGTGAATGGATTTATCCTCTAAAGGTGCTTAATTTTGTGTGTTGGGGGCAGACATATGGTGGTAAAAGACCCAATTATCCCTGAGGATACAACTTTTTAATGACTGAAAATTGATTTAGTAACACACAGACTGACGCTGCCTCGTTGGCATCAATGCGATAGCCAACCCACTGTGTCGAGTTCGACGTAATGGATGATGAGGCTCATCGAGATCGTGTCGATCCACAAGTTTGAGATTTCTAATGTGTTTCTAATGAAGTTCTAAATATCTGAAACTTGTTCGAGAAAACCTACTTATATTCCTGATCATGATTAAACCTAAATATCATTACTTTAAGGTCACGAGGGTTGTGAAATAGAGTTAACAACCTACGAAGTCTAAAATAACTGTAAGTCTGAATACTTAGCTAAAGTTTTCTAAGTCTGAGACCCCTTAACAAGCTTTAAAGGACTGAGTTAAGCTTAGGATTTTGCGGGGTCTTACAATATCTCCCCCTTGGAAACATTGATCCTCGAATGAGATTAACTAAGCTGGGAATACTGATAGACTAAACTTAGATAATGGATATACATAACTACAACATGATTTCATAACTGACACTACTGATATGCTAAAATTTTGTAGTGAGAATGCATATTTGATGTATGAGTACATAGCTGAACATGATTCATAAATATATGACTGGGATTGCTAATAAGTTGAGTGTCTAATGCTGAAAATGCATATCTGATGCATGAAGTCACAACTGAATATGAAATGGTAACTCGTACCAAGCCTATAAAGGAAAATATGAGCATGGAATTGAGTAAGTTCAAGGAAAATGGTTACATTGGGATGAGTCTGAGTTTGTGGAGAAGAGGTGAGGATACTTGATTCACATGTCTATCTCTGCTTCCCAAGTAGCTTCCTCAACGAATTGGTTCGTCCAAAGAACTTTAACTAGAGGTACTTATTTGTTCCTCATTCTGCGAATCAGATAGTCAAGGATTTTTACTGGACCTCTTCATAAGAGAGACTATTCTAAATATCTAGGCACTCAATATGGACTATAACTATTGGGTCGCCTATCAGTTCTTAAGCAAGGAGACATAGAATACTGGATGCACAAAAGCTAAGTTTGAAGGTAACTCAAGCTCGTATGCTACCTTTCCGAAATGGCTAAGAATTTGGTAAGGACCGACATATCGGGGACTGAGCTTCCCCTTCTTGGCAAACCTCTTCACTCCTTTCATAAGAGAGATTTTAAAGAATAAAAAATCACCAATCTCTAACTAGAGATCATTTACTGAATATGAATGAATGGGATGATGAGAATATAACTGAGCCTCCAATGTGATATGGGAATTGAACCCCTAAATACATGGCTTATGGCTGAGATATGAACTTGAGGGTCCATCTATGAGTACCCACTACTCCAACCTAGATTCATTATTTAAAGAGAAGATGGAAGGTTTAGGTCATGAAAGCTCAGGGATAATAGGTCATCTCCCCCTTAAGACATTATGTCCCCTAAAAAATGCTGACTTGGCTGAGATACTGAGGAAAAACTAAGATGATGCACAGGGCAGATATGAATTAAATCGTAAGTGCATATCGGGGTTCTGAAACCAAGGCATTACATCTTAACTGAGAAAAAATTGCAACCACATAGTTGCTCGATCTTGGAATAGTTACATTCATAAGACTTCGGATAGTGTGACTAGATGGAATGATGGGAAACCCAACCATACGAACATTGTCCGCCTAACTGCTGAACTGAATTGCTGGTTTTGCAGACTAACTTATGCTAAAAACTTTTATTCAACTGGAGACTTTCTTTGACACTCTTTATATAGAGTTCTAGTGGCTTTAGGGAGCAAGGAGTTTTGGCATGGCTGAATAAATCAACTGAATAAGAAAATCACATCCTAACTAAAATTCTATAATATGATTTAGGGCCTACAATACATCATCTAAGATGAAGTGGCTAAGCCTTAAGCACTGTGACTATAAATTTTCAAGCTTAGACTTATCCCTTGAATACTCTCTCAACTATACTCTCCACCATAGTACAATACATCACGTGGGACTACTTAAAATATTCACATGGGTGTTGAGCTCGACTGCATAAACTTACTAACTTATCTAAATATCTTAGTGGCTGATAGTTGAATACTTGGTTATCTAATACTAAATTGTACATAGTCTGAATAACTGAATAGGAATTGTAGAGTATCATGCATACGAGGTAAGGATTGATTGGGTAACATGAGTTAACTGAGTATAAAATTATGAAAGATGTGTTATTTGAGAAGGCAAGACCAAGGGTATAACATGACTCTAAAATAGCCTATAAACTTAGGTACGAAAATACTAATAACTAAATAACTGATAATTGTACGCTATGGTTAAGATAATCTGAAACTGAACTGAGTTACTGATCCAATTACTGTACTAGGACTGGGATTGAGACTGTTACTAATACTACAACTGAGACTATACTGGAACTGAATACTAGGTTTCGATTAATCTACCTACTAAGGTCTGATCTAGACTAAATTCTCCAACTATGTTCAAGCCTATCTTCATAACTACAGCCTCATGTAAAACTAGCATACAATAATCGTCTCTTAACATGAAACATTTACTCTCTCCCTTCTAAGCAACTTCTCATTACTACATTATTTTTAAAAGAGAGTCTAATAAAGGGTTAAAACATGAGGAACTGATGTATGCATGAATACTATACCAAACTCGACACTTAACTAAGGTCTGAGGAATAGAATATCAACACCATAGATTTATCAAAAGATCTAAGCTGAGGATATGCATGATGAAATCAAAATTTAACCGATCGCTAGGATTGTAAGATGGGTCATGGGAACAGAGCATACTGTATAGCATGACATGGATACCTGAGCCATGAGGAGAATGACCTGAGTCTAGAGTATCTGTATTCATGGAATATGATTCATAACACTGAGTGAACTGGAACTCCTTATACTAGAAAATGTGAGCGCGCATAAATTGCTAATGTGCATGAGTATGGGCTATGATCATAGAGCTGACATATAAGACATGAATAGGTATCATGATAACTGATGAGTTTTGAGAGTCTAGAATATAATTTTGAGATAATATGCATGATCAATCTCGCTATGAGAATAGACAAGAATGTCATCTGTGAAGAATATAATGAGCATGTACAAGTACTTCTTAAACACATGGTTCATCAAGTCCATGAAAGCTGCTGGGGCATTAGTAAAACCAAATGACATGACTAAGAATTTAAAGTGACCATACCGAGTTTTGAAAGCTATTTTATGAATGTCCCATTACCTGAATCTAAGCTGATGATAGACTGATCTGAGGTCTATCTTAGAGAAGTAACTTGCACCCTCAAGTTGGTCAAACAAGACATTGATTCTGGGAAGTAGATATTAGTTTCTTGACTATTACTTTATTTAGTTGATGGTAGTCTATACATATTCTGAGATAACCGTCTTTCTTACGCACGAATAGAATTGGTGCATCCCATAGGGACACACTGGGTCTAATGAATCCCTTATCTAGGAGATCCTTCAACTATTTTTTTAATTCTTTGAGTTTTGCAGGTGCCATTCTATATGACAGAATAGATATGGGTTGAGTATCTGGAAGAAGGCCTGTTACAAAATTGATTTCCCTTTAGGGAGGAACTCTAAGAAGATCTTTGGGAAACATATTTGGGAATTCACATGCTTCTAATACTGAATCAACAGTAGGGGTTTTTGATCTATAGTCCTGTACTTGAACAAGATTGTAGAGACATCCCTTAGATATCATTTTTCTTGCCCTTAGGTAGGAAACAAGTTGACCCTTGAGTGTTGAAGTAATACCCCTCTATTCTAGGACAGGCTTAGTTAGGAACTGAAATTGGACAATTCTATTTTTGTAGTTGACTAAGGCATAGCAGGAATGAATCCAATCCATGTCGAGAATGACATCAAAATCGATTATCTCTAATTCGACTAAGTCTGCTAAAGTGATTTTATGAGATACCATAACTGGACAGCTCCTGTATACCCACCGAGCTATGATAGATTTACCCATTAGGGAAGAGACTTATAAAGGCTCTGCTAGAATTTCAGGACTGACTCTGAAGTCAACAGCTTTATCAGGAGTTACAAAAGACAAAGAAGCTCCTAGATCTAACTAAGCATAAATATGCGAATGATAAACTTGTAACATACCAGTAACCATATCAGGAGAACTTTCCTGAACCTATTTGGACTGAAGTACATAAATCCTGTTTGGGCGTTGCCCACTTATGGAACTGGAAGCGACACCCTACTGATTTGGGTGACCAGACTAAGCTGGGGAACCATTTTGCTGAACTTGGGAACTTGACTAGGGAAAATCTCTGACATTGTAACCTAGCTTTCCAAACCCGAAAATACATCACTACCATCTCTATAGATACCCTGGTGGTTTCTTCCATATATCAGACAAAGGGTATTGGTTCGGCCATTCTTTGGCCTAGATATTTTGGCCCTCTTATTCTTTCTCCCCATTTTCCTATGCCTCTCCTCCATACTATGCAGAGCATGATCTATAAGATTAGAAAGGATAACAACAAGCTAATTGTTCGGAGAAACTATTGAATGAGCTAAGGTAGTGAAAAAATGTCTAAACTCAGCATGAGAAACATGCTCATTCAGGGGATCTGCCTGAATGTGCAGAGGGGTTGACTGGTTTTCATTACTTTTTTCGTTAGTTTCTCTGGAAAACATGTTCAGGAAGCATAAGAAAAAGATGAATAAGACTAAGATTTTAACTTGACCTCATGCTCACTCGCACAACATAAATACTGAAAGAAGGGAAACTTTTCCTAAAACATCTCCTAGCCTTTTGTCCATAAGTATGGCGCGCTACACATCTATGGACCAAACTCTACTAGACATAGTTTTCAGACTTTGTAGGAATCTATTGAACCTTAGGCTATGATACCAAGTTTGTAACGCCCAAAGTATGTACCCCGGATGCTACACGGTGCTCATAGTCTTGAAGGACCATAAGCTAACCATGACTTATACCTACTGCAATAACTGAATAATTATACTGTAATTATGAGGAAATTAGGCAGAAACTTACCATAAGGTTTAAATCTAATATAAAAACTAAAAATGGACATCTATCTGAAAATACACTAGTCTGAAAAGCCTCTACTGTCTGAACAAGGACTTGGTGAGACAAGTCCCAAACTAACTCCGACTACTGAAATAAACTGAGTATTAAAATACTGTATAATAAATCTTTCCTCAAACAGTGAGGACTCACCACTAGTATGCTTCTGATGGATCAGGCTGATAAGTATGATGGGGAACTCGTGCATCTTAACCTATGATATAAGACATCATAGCATAAAAGAAAGGTATGCGTCAGTACTTTAAATATACTGGCATGCTATATGAGATAAGATGAGATGCATCGGTTCATGTGCATGAATAATAATGATCGAATAACATGAGTATAACTAAATGAGAGTACATACATGAATACAGAAACTGTAACTGAGGTCATGATAATACTAGATACTGAGTTTTGAATTATTGATTTACTGATATCTGAGTTTACCGATAGTTGAATGACTGTATCTTATAGTCCTAGGACTATCGAACTGTAATGAGTTCTGTAATGAAATGAGTTATATAATTTGACATTCCTAATTCTGTATAACTAAATTGAGTTCTATACTGAGATTGGAACTAAAACTAAGACTGTGGGAGGTAATCATCTAACCAACATGCCCCTTTCTAAATAGATTTGGGTCCAACCTGTAACCCCAGCTGGAAAGGTGTTATTACCATGCAATGGGTAAAGACAAATGTGAGATAACTCTCTCTGATAGGAAGCTCTTTCATCAACCCTCGTTAGCAGGAAAACTCATATGAGATGTATCAACACTAGTCTGGTAGGAAGATATCTCAACCTACGCTAGCTATGAAGTTCTATAATGTAGAGATTACCTCAAAGGGTCAAACCCTCTACTAGTAGGAATGCCCCTATCACTGAGTTCGCTCGGTGCTGAATCCTACTCCCAACTGAATAGACACTGAACTAATTTTTAGTCCATACTAGGCTTGATAGAACTGTTACTGATTATACTGTCTAACTAAACTGAACTGAATTCACTGAGTTTCATTGACTGATGGACTATTACTAAATTTTGCTAACAAACTGAATTTACTGAGCTCTAAACTAGATATTGACTGGACTGGAGTGATACTGAGTCTACAAAGTTTTTTCCTAATTTTTGTAACTGACTGAGTGTACTGCTGATCATGACATAATTGAGATTATTCTATAACTTACAGTGGCTATAGGTAAACAACTAAATTTTCAAGTATTAAATACCTCCAGGACTCGATTACATGAAAAGTAAATCACTGTATGACTTTAGTAGCATAATGGTACTAGCTTGCTAATAATACATTCACTTAGACATCTTTGGTCAAACACTTGTTTTACATGAGCTTGTGCATGATTAAAATCACACAGTAACACGTAATGCTTAGACAAATCTAATCACATAAGCATTTTTACAAATGCTTGAGGAGCATGGGTATTTCACATATCAATAAACATGTAATATCATGGATTCTATATTGAACTAGCAATTCAAGGGTTTGACATGTAGTTCACAAACTTCAATTTATAATTAAACTACTTTTCATGAAACTTGGGACAAATCATGGAATTAGATCATCACTAATATCATAATCATTAATACATTCAAGATCCAACATGAAATCATGAAATCAATTAACTTGTATCTAGAAAGAGTTTCTTAAACTCCAAGGGAGGAAGGAAACCCTTGGATGAAAGCTTTACATACCTTGGTATTTAAATTTTCAAAGAATAATGTAGTGTTCTTGAAGGATGAATCGTGAATTAGAGATCTTATGGTTAGCTTCTTGAGAATTTTTGAGAAAAATAAATGAATTTTACCTCTAAAGGGGCTTAATTTTGTGTTTTGGGGACTGACATAAGGTGGGAAATGAATCAATTATCCTTGAGGATGTGACTTTTTAATGACTGAAAAATGATTTAGCGATGCACAGATAGACGTACCGCATCAATGGCATCAATGTGATAGCCAATGTGCCATATCGAGTCTGCATCAAGTTAGTGAAATTTGCACTGGGAGCTGGGGAAAAATACTCATCGATGCGATGGGCAACACGGCGCATTGGGATTACATTGATCCACTCATTTGAGCTTTCAAATATGTTTCAAATAAAGTCTGAAAAATATTAAAATTGTCCGAGAACACCACTGACATTCCTGATCATGATTCAACCTAAATATCATTACCTTAAGGTCATGAGGGTTGTTAAATAGTGTTATCAACCAACAAAGCCTAAAATAACACTAAGTCTGGATACTGAGCTAAAGTTTTCTAAGTCTAGGATCCCTTGATAAACTTTAAATGACTGATTTAAGCTTAGGATTTTGTGGGGTTTTACATAATAAAATGGGACACTTGTTCCATCTCTGGAGGCTTTTGGACACATTTTGAGAAATTTGGTGTATTTTTCCTAAAATAGACCCTTAGTCATGGAAATAATATATTTTACCAAAACGGCATCGAATGGAAATTTTGATGGTGTGGTTGAGTTGGGAATGCCAAATTGGTTTGTTAGGATAGTTTATTTATGATGATGGTACTCTTAAAATATCTCTAGGGCCCGATCAAAAAATTTTCAACTTGGCAAAATATTGTCGGTGCATGAGAACTTGATGTTGGACTAAGTCTTTCATAGGTATTGCGATCAAGACCTTCTCTTTTTTGAGGGTGTATGATCTTGTTTAGTATGATCACTAGGCTTGAGGACTCGTAACTATGATAAAGGATATCACAGAATCGATCCATCGTGTACAACATGACTGGGTGTCATGCGATTATGATTGTAATGATCTCATTAATAGTTTATCGTGGAAATATCTAGTGTCCTCACGACAATATTTAAAAACCTATGGCAGAATATATATCTTTGTCTTCTTTTTTCCTACATTGTTTTTAAGGAAAAAACACAATGAGATGATTTGTGAACATTTGAATTATGGGAAAATCGTATAGTAAAGCTAGGATTAGCTTGGGGATGTATTTTGAGCACATGTACCATATCATTCGATTTAAGGTATGAATTTACCCTTTGCTTGGTGAAATTTTTTATTTATTGCTCAAAACTTTAATAGCTTGAGGGAGTGATTTTAACCCCAATTATCTTGGTATTCAGGAAGTTTTGATGAATATGATTCCATAACTTCCTCTCGAAAATGTGTTTTTTCATAAGTGGGACCCATATAGTAATTTGGGTATGATTTTTTAACCCAAAGAACAATGGTGCAATAAAGGTATCACTATAATCATATTGACAAGTAGACTAAGATTTTGATAGCATGACGATATTTTGGGATCGTGAAGTGAAGAAGGACATTTAGGGATGATTCCAGGATTTGTAGTTCACTTTAAGCTAGGCTTCTATCTGCACATCATCATAAGATGATACATATTATATATTGCATATGGATGTGAATGTTAATATTGATTATTGGTAGAATGACCTTGTCTTATTTATTAAAGTTTGGGAATTAGATAAGGGTTTTGAACCGTAAGGTAAAATTCTTATTACACTTTGAGAATCCTATTGCCTCCTCCGTAGATTGAACTAATTCATAGAGTGGATATGAAATAATGCTAGGTTTGGGATGTGTTTTAAGTATTGGAAGAATATTTAGTATGATTAACCTTATTAGGAAAATCCTAGTGAACATAAAATCATAATTTAGGTGGAGTTAACTTAATTGCTCATGTTTCTTGGTGGGATTCCCATTATAGAGTGGATTATGGCTTATGTACCATCAAGAATTAAATTTAGATCACTTAGCCTAGTCTGTGTTAAAAATTTCCTAAATATGGAATTCGAGGATTAGAAGTAGGTTCTTCCAACCCACCTTAGGCAAAGACTTATGTTAGCCTATGTGGACTTATTTGAGTATATAAGGTGTAGTTTAGTCTAGTATGCCTTTATTGTAAGGTTACTTCATGACTTGGTGAGTCGTGATGGTATTTCCCTGTAGAATGATAAATGACTCATGGCCATGATAGTCATAGATGTGATATTTGGCCTATAGAGTTGATATTCCTAATAAATATGATATTGGGCCTATAAAGGTGATATGTCTCATAGTTTAGATTTATGGCCTAGTTCTATTGTGTGCCTCCTAGATATGAGATGCCTCATATATATGAGATGCTTATTGTTATGATACTGCATACATATGAGATACCTCCAACGTGTGACATGTTTATTGATATTATACCTCTGAGATATGAGATTCCTCCTAGATGTTAGATGATTATAAATTTGATTTATGGATTATAGATATATTATGCCTTGTAGTTATGCTATAGCTTATAGATATGAGATAGCTTTTGAATATTACTATCTATATGAGGTATGGATACGTATGTGGGCCTAAGGTCATGATTATGATATTGTGATTATTTTGGATGCATTATTAGGCAAAAGACCATGTTATGATATCAATTGGACATGCGGTAAGTGCTTATCCTTTTAAAGCATGAGGTTATTGTTTATGAATATTGATTCTAATGGCTCCATTATTTGAATACAGGTGATGACATGCATAGATTTGGCACATTCATGTTCATTAAATTGGTAAATGATGCGATTCTAGATAAACTGTTATCTTATTACTATTTTTTTCTAAATAAGGGTTTAACCCCACTTTTCACCTTCAAAATATATTTCTTCATAATATTAACTGCCTATTTTAATGGATTATGTATATGTATATAAGATTAATAATGATGTTTTAAAGATTGATCGAGATATATTCTGGTCTATGATTTGATACTATAAAATACTCTCATCATGAGAAATTCAGACATTTTCTACACTTTTATAATTATTTAGTCCCAAAGTTAACTTTGGGTAATGGATTTATGAATTCATAATCTTTTAGCTATGACATAAGTCTGCACACTTATTATATATCTATACACATGTCTCTAATATGGGACGAAAGAAGATGGTGTGTGTTGATGATAAATATTCTGCATAAATCCTGATGATAGATTTTAATATTGTTATTATATATATGTGTGTTTATGGTTATGATGATATTCTTATACACTCGAAAATGCAAGATGATTACTATGGTAATATGCTTATATACCCGACTAGGCTTGAGGACATTGTTATGATATATTTATACTCGATAAGGCCAGAGAATACCGTGATGATGTTATTGATACCCAAAAAGGTTGGAGGATGATTGTGATGATATATCAAAAAATGCTATAAGCCTATGTGTACATCTATCAGTTCGAGCTTGGCTAGCCCTATGTATGGAAATTATATGCTAAGCAAGGTCGGTGGATTGTTATGATTATGATGGTTATAATACTTTGATTAATTTTGGTATTATAGACTCTACTGAATTCATTCTTGTATTCAGTTACCTATCACCAGTATGCGCCAATATCTATCAACTTATATGGGGGCTCCATAGGTATGTGTGATTACTATGCCTTGTGGTGTATTGTATATTGATTTAACCTTTTAAGGATAGGGCGGTGGGGGTATGTGAATGTCTTAAAAAGGTATTAGTTATCAAAATTCGCCAGTTACTCGCGTTGTTATTGATATTTTTTATCATTATTATGGTTATTTCTTTGGCTAGTTTATGATAAATTAGTTATGATTCAGGCATTTCTATCATTGATTTATTATTATACATTATTAATTCATGATTGGACATATGAGTTAGAAACCCTGAGTTTACTAGCATCGGTTTCTACTATGATTATGTGGTATTAAAATTCTAGTTAGACAACTTTGGCTATATGTCGAGTTGACCTTATTTATGTGTATATATATATATGAATATCTAGATATATGCATCTATGGAATTACCGTATATCCCGTACTTTATTTATTCTTATTGTATATTGATTGCTTGTCCTTGTATACTATTATATATTCTTTTTTCATTCTTTATTCATATATTGGTCAGGGATACATGGTATAGTGTTGAGATTCCTGAGTATGGCTTGAGTAGGATAGTTCATCCTTGATACTTCCTTAGCCTTATTATTTTTGTTTCTTGTGTATTATTAGAATAATTACCCTTATTATCTCATTAGTTTTATTATGTGATTTTTGGACATGTAGGTGTAGTTTTAATTTTGTTTATATACTTTATGTGTCGCTTTATTTTTGAGCTCAGTTCCCTGTTTCCTAGTGAGTACTATCTATTTGGTACTCACACCATAATTCTGCATACTGCAGATCATAGTATCATTTATTTCTATTTATATGTCTGTCATGTTGAGCAGCTATGGTTCAGAGACATAGAGTGAGATCCTGACATTAAGTGTATTACTATCCTCCCTCTTATGTATAGACTAGTCTCTATGTTTATTCATAGATGGTTGCATCTGTATATTAATTTAGTACCACTTTACTATCCATCTTATGTTAGAAGCTCTTGTACTGATTCTACCAATTTTGCAACTATATTATGCATTTGATCTTTTATTTTCTCTATTCCTCATTTTTTCCTCTCACTATTTTGGTAGTCCTTTACTAGCTATTTTAGACTATGGGTTTGGCTTGCCTAATGGTGACTTATAGAAGGTGGAATTATTACATAAGAAATTAGGTCATGATAGTGACCCAGCTATATCAATACACAATCTAGGATAACAATAAAAGTATCACAAAACATGGTGAATCCCTCAATCTGAACAGAAGGAGTAAAACATAAGATGAATAAAGAAAATCCTTAAGCTTTCCAAAACTCAACTAAAACTCTTTGGACCATCGAAAAAGAACCTCCTTTTGAGTAAATCTTGTCAAAGGCACTGAAATAGTAATAAAATACTTTTTGAATCATTTATTGTAACCTGTAAAAACAATAAAACTATAAAACTCAATTGGAGATGTAGGCTTAGAAAAATCATGAATCACCTTAATCTTAGCTGGGTCTAGCATAATACCATCCTTAGACACTACATGTCAAAGAAATGTCCCTGACACAAGCTAAAACTCATACTTAAAGATCTTGGCTAAAAACACATGATCTTTCAAATTTTGAAAAACTATAACACCTCAATTTTTTTACTCCTTGAAAATTTGTAACATTTTATCCTCAGACCAGACTATGACTCCCCTAATAAGTCTTAGGGAGTGTTGATAGGTTGTAGGGACTCATTCGCAACTTAATCACAACAAGTGGCTTAGTATTCTGCTCAGAGTACGAGTGGATCTCAACTAGTTTTCAAGACATATTATAGGTCATAAGGACCAAGTCATTATGTGTACAAAAAGTTTAGCCCAAGACACCAGCTTCATTTCAACTTGAGTCCAAGAGTCGTAAAAAATCATGATGAGTCGTTAAGTCCTAGTCATTGGGTGTCCAGTGTATCATCCCAATTTTTTGTTATCCTAAGTATAAGAAATGGTTACAAGTCATTAAGTGTGGTTACGAGTTGGTGGTATGAATTGTAGCTAGACCAGTTTGTGGACTTGGTGCTTCTGTCTTGACACAACTCCTTGGATGAGTTGTAATTTATCCCTATGGGTCATATAGTGACCTATAGTAACTAACGACTAAATTTTATTTTTAAAATTGAGGGAACATTGGGAAATTCCCTTCTAACGTAATTAAAACCCCACGTTCATAAAACACTTAACTAGGGTTATTTATTATTCATAATGTACTTAAACACTTCAAAAACTCTCTTGAATAATCTCATTTAACCATACTTAAGGTTTCCAATAAGTAGGTCATCCTAGAGCTCAAGGGTTAAATTCCTTCCAAGAAACTTTGTATTTCAGGCATGTTACTCTTCCTTCATTGTTAATTTGTTAAAAACATATGTTTTAAAGTGATGTTCATGAGATATTTATATTAATTTTGGAACAAGGGTTGAGTGTTTTTATTATTTATGGATTGAACAATGTTTCTCATGGTTTATGTGTAATTAATCATGCTTTATTTAAAGTTTTGAACTTATGGGTTTATGGGTATGGTGAATAAACTAGGAAGTTGTGATTTTCCTCAATTATATGACTTTTGAAGTGGTAATGACCTCAAACCCATGCTATGAATTTTTTTTTAATTATGAGAAATGTTAAAATTGAATTATCTTTGAACTATTGAATTATGATTTTGAAATAAACCTTGTGTGTTTTGTGTTTTCAAAACCTATTGCATAATTGAACCAAGGGGGATTTAAATTCCCCCAAGAGGTGTAATTGTTTTTGCATGTTGTTGTTACCCTGCAATTGTAGTTTTTATGACGATACAAACAATCCATGCCTTAATGTTAAGAAGGCTCAATGAATGGGAATGTGTGATAAATGTTTTTAACTGGATTTATTAAGGATTGTGTAGTTGAGTCATGAAAGTGGTGGTCCCGAAGGACCCATACTATAAATTTTAGTGGTAGATGCGGGGTCTATATGACCAGGAGGTTTGAGTCCCGCTTATTATTATTATCATAAGATTGGGAGGTGCGAGTCCCCTATATTTTATTACATTTTTTGATACTTGTGTCACCTTGACATATCGAGAGGATCCAGTCCCCTATAATGCATATGCATACCCTTTGGTTCTTGCAGCCACACACACTATGGCCCTACTAGCTAGGGAGAGTTAGGCCCTTATAGCCTATGGATGCTTTTTTATATTATGAGAATTGAGCTACACAATCAAGGCTAAAGTTTTAAAGTACATGTTATGCCTTTTTCCTTATCCCAACATATAATATATATTAATATGCATTTATTATGTACACTGGATTTGAATGATTTTAAACTATTGAGCATAACATTGCGCTATCCTTATCCCTGAGTTACATGCTAGCATTCACCTTGCAGGATGCTATAACTAGTCATACTTATCCTCCTCTTGCTCAATGATTAGGATCTGGAATTGGTTTGTCAGTTAACATTTAAGTGGTGAACTTCCATACATTGAAAATTTACATTTTATGTTTTGGTGTCTTATGTCTATACTCATTAGACTTGTTTTTGGCTATCGTTGGGGCCATTTCATGATGGTTTATTGATATTTAGTTTTGTTAGAGGCTTTCCTTAGATTATTATGGATGTTGGGCGATGTTGGTCAGTTTCTTGGCCGGTCACCAGTCCTTGCTATAGAAATATTTTGAAATTTCTTAAGCTTTTTGCATGCTATCATGTTATATGTTTAGAATTCATCTGACCTTTAGGGATGTTTTGTTTCATATGGTTAGGTGAAGGGGGTGATCTCCGATTCGCGTAGGACTTAAGATACCCATCACGGCTAGGCCCTGGTTTGGATCATGACAAAGATGGTATAAGAGCTTAAGTTTAACCTAATTGGGTGTCCAACAAAGCTGTGCAAAGTAAAGTCATATTTATGGGTCACTAGCACTCCACACTTATAAGTGAGAGTTTACAAGGCATCTAGGAATATTTTTCTTTCTTATTGCTCTATTTACCAGTCATAGAGTCTAAAGTCTTGAATCTTCTCTAATTTTCTAATGTCCCTTTTTAGATTATGTATCCCAGAAGATATGATGCTCACGGAAACTCTTCTATCCTATTTGAGGAAAATATGGATAGAGCTGATCCAACTTTAGGAGTTCAGCCCTGGTCTAGGGTCGCTGCTTCTGATTTCCTTATAGAACTCCATCAGTTCCCTCTTTTCTTCTCATGAAGCCCAAGCTAGCATGTCCAATGCCGAGTTTCACCAGTTGATTCATGTTCTTATCCTATTTATGGACTCCTATATAGAGCATGTTGCTTTTGTTCCTTCATCGTCTGAGGCCACTAGGGTTAGAAATTTTTTTTGATTCAGTTCTCTTATTTTCATTGGTTCTAAAGTTGAAGAGGATCCTCAATACTTTATGATGAGATAGAAAATATCTTATTTATGATGCATGCACTAAATGTGGAGGATGTAGAGTTAGCTACTTATCAGTAGAAGGAATAGCATACCAATGGTAAAAAGAGGGAGAGCAATTTAGGGGTGGGGATACTGAGTCTACTTTGTTGGATGACTTCTCAAGAACTTTTCTTGATTATTTCTTTCCTCAAGCATTGAGGATGGCGACGGTTAAGGAATTCATGAATTTGAAACAAAGTAGGATATCAGTATAGGAGTATGACTTGAAGTTTCATCTATTGTTGCCTTATTCTCCTAAGTTGGTGTCTAGCATGAGGGCTAGAATGAGGAACTTTTCCTCTGGGTTATCCTGTGCGTTGGTCTTAGAGATCAAGGCTACTTTGTTGAATAAGCATATGGAAATCTCTAGACTCGTGGTATATATGCAATAGGTCACAGAAGAAAAACAATCAAGCGGATATGAGTAAAAGGATGAATAAGAAGTTGTGCTGCTCAAATTAGGGTAGATGTCAGCTACGGAGTAGTAGAGATGGTATAGAATGTTCTAAGAAGAAGTGGTTCAATTCAGGTTCCTACTTTAAGGCTAGTGCTTCTTATGAAAGGCCGTCAGGTGATCGTTATTCTTAGTATATAGTGGGTTTAGAGCACTGAGAGCCCAACCACAATCTAGTGGGGCTCAGTCAGCTCTTTTGTATCCTCTATGTAGAATTTATGGTCAAGTAAACTATGATATTTATGAAGAAGGGAGGAATAAGTACTTTAAATATGATCAGATTGGTCATAAGCAGCGGTATTGTCCATCTAAGGTTTCTTTTGAAGCAAATAAGATTCCTATTGCTACTTTATCTACTCTTTTACCAAATGGTGCTAGTTTTTCTTCTGGCTCTGGCACTGGAAGGAACCATCTGTATACTCTCACCACCCACCAAGATTATGAGGTGTGCTTCAATGTTTTTACTGGTACACTAAAATACTTCTCTTATGATCTAAATTGTCTACTTGATCTCAGGTCTACTATCACTTATATGACCACTTATATAGATATTCATTTTGGTTTTGATCTCGATTGTATTTCAGAGCACTTTTTGGTATCCACCCTAGTGAGTGACTCAATTGTGGCTAAAAAGGTGTATAGGGGTTCTGTTATGTCAGTCCATGTTAGGGATACCTTGATTGATTTGATAAAGTTTGACATGTTAGACTTTGATTTGATTTTAGGAATGGATTAGTTTCATTCATGCTATATGTGTCTTAATTTTTAGACCCGAAGGGTCGGTTTGCATTTCTTAAATGATCCAGGAATTTAAAGGGAAGAAAGTTCCCTACTACCTAAGGAGAGGTTCATTTCGTATCTTAGAGCCTAGAAATTGGTTTCCAAAGGGTGCCACTATCATTTAATGCATGTTAAGTATTCTAGATCCGAAGGTCCTACTTTTCAGACTGTCCTTATGGTCTGTGAATTTCTTGAAGTGTTTTATGATGATCTTCTTGGTATTCCTCCCGATGGGAAATTGATTTTGGGATTGATCTTCTTTCGGATATTCATCCTATCTCTATTATCCTATCTCTATTTTCCCTTATAGGATGGATCTGGATGAGTTGAAGGAACTAAAGGAGTAGTTGAAACATCTATTAGCTAAGGGTTTTATCCGCCCTAGTGTGTTTCCATGGGGTTCTCATGTGCTCTTCGTGCGTAAGAAAGATGGTTTTCTTAAAATATAGATTGACTACCGCAAAATGAGTAAGGTGATCGTGAATAATAAGTATCCCCTTCAAAGGATTAATGATCTGTTCGATTAGCCTTAGGCTGCCAAGTTTTTTTCCAAGATTGGTTATTGGTCTGGGTACCATTAGCTGAAAATTAGGGAGGTGGATATCCCTATGACTACCTTCCAAACCCGGTATGGTTATTTGGACTTTTTGGTGATGTCCTTTAGTTTGACAAATTCCTCGACAGAATTTATGACCTTATGAATTAGGTTTTCCATCAGATTCTGGACTTTTTTGTCATTTTCTTTATTAATGATATTTTTGGGTATTCCAAGTGTGAGGCGGATCATGCCGATCACCTTTGCCTTGTGTTGCAGACCCTAAAGGATTCACATTTGTTTTCAAAGTTGTCTATGTGTGAATTTAAGTTAAATATTTTGTCTTATCTGGGTCATGTTGTTTCTTGTGAATGGATCATGGTAGATCTGTATAAAGGTTGGGATGGTTAAGAAGTGGCCTAGACCCATGAATCAAACCGACATTGGGAGCTTTTTGGGTTTAGTAGGTTATTAAAAAAGATTTGTGGAAAGTTTCTCTTCTATTTATTCCCCATTTACTAAGTTGACTTAGAAGAAGGTGAAGTTTCTGTTGTCTGATGCTTGCGAGGGTAATTTTGAGAAGCTGAAGATCAGTTGACTTCAACAAGGTTGAGACTCTGCTTGAGGGCACTGATGGTTTGGACGTCTATTGTCATGAATCCCAGGTGAGATTGGGATGTGTGGTTATGCATCATGGTAAGGTAGTTACTTATGCCTCTAGACAATTAAAAGTCCATGAGAAGAATTATCTAACTCATGATTTTGAAATTTTAGTTGTGGTGGTTGCATTAAAGATCTAGCGATGTGATTTTTTATGGGGTTCATGTTGATCTTTATTCTGATCATAAGAGATTGCAATACGTGTTCACATAAAAGGAGTTAAATCTTAGGCACAAGAGATGACTTGAATTGCTCAAGGACTATGACATGAGTCCATGTAAAGCTATTGTAGTTGTTGATTCTCTTTATAGGTTATCCATGGGAATCTTATCTCATGTGGATGAAGAGATGTGGAATTTGGTGAAGAAGATTCACCATTGTCTAATTGTCAGAGTTCGTTTCTTGGATTACGAGGATGGCAGTGTGACTATTCAGGAGGTGGCGAGCTCATCTTTTGTTGCTGAACTGAAGGAAAAGCAAATGTTGGATCCTATTTCGATGCAGATCAAGAATGATGTTGGTAGGTAGAAACTGATGATTTTTTAGATTGGTAGTGACAGTATTTTGAGGTACCAAGGCAGACTATGTGGTCACGATGAGTATGGGTTACAAGTAAGAATTTTGTCCTAAGATAATGAGTCATTTTATACTATTCTTCCTGGTCCAATGAAAATGTATCATGATCTAAAGGAGATTTATTGGCGAAATAACATGAAGTGGGACGTGGTTAATTTTGTTCCTAAGTGCATTGTGTGTCAGCAAGTAAAGGTAGGAGATCAAGTTGCCGGTGTGGAAATGGGAGATAATTAATATAGATTTTGTACGGCTCTTCCACTGTCTAGCCAACAGTTTGAATCGATTTGGGTCATTATGGATAGGATTATTAAATCTGGTCAGTTCTTTCCTGTGAGGACTAATTACTCTTTTGAGGATTAAAACAAGTTGGTCATTGAGGAGATCATAATGCTGAATGGTACTCCAATATCCATCATATTTTATCATGGTACGCAGTTCTAATCTCAGTCTTGGAACTCGTTTCAGTGAGATTTGGGGACTAAGGTAGCCCTTTGTACCGCTTTCCACACAGAGACGGATGAGCAAGGGGAAATGACAATTCAGATCTTTGAGGATATGTTTTGGGCTTGTGTGTTTTATTATAGTGGTAGATGGGTTGACAACTTGCCTGTCATAGAATTTTCCTACAACAACAGTTATCTCTCTAGCATTGGTATGGCTTGATGTGCCGTGGAAACACAACACTTTCGATGCTTAAAACAAAGAATTTGTGCTTGTACTTAGGATATTTTAGTAGGTATTATGCGGTTTGATGCTTGTTGCACGTAAAATAGGTAAATAAGAGTAATGAAAAAGGAAGAAAAAAACCTGAAAAGGATAAAGTCTATAATTGATTAGAGTTACCGTACGAGTCATCGACACATCGTAGGGCTCATAGGTTTACTCATAAGCACAACAGAACCCAAGGACAAGAAGAAATGCTAAGTAAGGAAAATAAACAACTAAGTCATAAAAGTCACAAGATGAGGATACGAGTCATGACAAGAAACTGTACAAAGAATAGAAGCCAAAGTTAGATTTAGAGTTAAAGTCAAACAAGAAGAGTTAGATTTAGAGTTAAAGTCAAAGAAGAAGATGATTTGGAAGTTTGAGTACGACTCGTATGATCAAACCATAAGCAGACCAATATCCAAAGCTAGGAAAGAGAAATGCCCAAGTCGTACCAAGTGAAAGCTATGAGTCATATGGTCAAGGTACAACTTTTGATAATGAGTGGTAAAGATAATAGATACCTGGAGCCCTGGAATATCAGACACTGGAGAACATATAAGAGGCACTGTGTGACTTTTAAGAAGACCCTATGACTGGACGAGCGAGTCGTACCTTGTGCCGACTGACTTTTCCTTTTACATTTTAACTAGGATTTTTTGGTTATTTAAAGAAAGTATAAATATCCTAGGGTTTATCTTTTATTACGTTACATACTCATACATTATTCTTACATTCTTTACATACTTTTACATACATTACATTATTCTTGAGATTTTAAGGTTTATTCAATTGAAGACTTCAGATTTTATTCTTTTTATTCTTGTTCAATTAATTACATAAATTATTTATTAATTATAATGGATTATAGCCTGAACAAAACTGGTTAATTTCCCTTACTAGGGTTGTGGGATCCCTAGAGGATTATCTAAATAAAAGATTTGGGAGATTTATCTATTCTAACACAATTGTGTGTATCTTTATCTTCAACATATTAATTGACCTCAGAGCTACTATAGAAGCTTAAGGATTGCCTGTATTCGATAACGTCCTCATGAGGGAGTTAGATATTCAGAAAAGAGGATTACAACTATAATTATAGATTCACATCCATCTTATTATTCTATTATCTCTTATAATCAACTTGAGACTCAAAAGGTTAAAGTTGAATTGAAGTCATGGACAAGGAACAATAAGGCGACACCCTGAGACTCACAAGGTAAAGGATAAGATTTATCTAGATGCTCATAAGACACATTATAATACATAGCTTTTCAATTTTAAATGCATAGAAATAGAATAGGTGGGTTGAACATGAGAAATTTACAGAGTTGAGAAGACAGGGAGAACACAGTCCTAGTGTTCGTCTTCTATTTCTTACAACATCGAATGCATTCAAGTTTGGTTACTCCTTATGATTGATTTCAAATCCCATATTTAATTTTTTACACTTCTCATTGATTTCAGCAAGTTAAGAAAATTTTCAACGTTTTCCCTGTGGGATCGACCCCAACCTACTTCGGTTACTACTTCTGGCATCGACGACAGCATAGTTCTTTGGCGGTTAGTTTTGGGCAACATTAATTTTTTATGTTGTTGCTGGAGAAGACGGTTTGAATAGTTAATGGATTTAGTAATGTGCGTGGCTTTACATCGGTGTAAGTCAAACACTAGGAGAAGAGGCAATCCCTTACACCCTTTTGATCAAGAGCTTGAAAGAATTCTTCAAACACTGAGAGGTTGTTAGGACAACTTCATGATGGTGTTCTTACTGGGGTTCAAGACCCTCCTACTCCACCTGTTGATTGAAATGTGGTACTCGCACATACTACAGGTGATCCACAGAATGTTATAGAATTACAGATGCAATAATTCCTAGTTGTTAGTGAGAAAGAGAGTAAAGTAACTGAAGATATTTGATTAGCTGAAGAGGCTAGGTTATCTCAATAAGGAGGACTAGCTAAAACATGACAAGTAGCCGAGCGTAAAGACAGTTCATAGAGGCAGAGATCAATTGATCCCTTTATATCAAAACTTAGACCAATACGGTAATGAAGAGGATATGGGTTATGTTGAACTGACTGAAACCATCATTCCTCCTTCTTTACCCCCTTCCCTAATAAGAATTTTGATTTACTAAAACAATAATCCAATTGTTGAATTTGAAGGGTGTGTTTTTTAGATCAACTACCGATGATGCGAATATGCATCTAACTAATTTTACTGTGATCTTCACGTCATATACTATTTAGGGGTAGATCAGGAAGATTTTGGGTTTAGGTTGTTCCTATTTTAACTGACATGTGAAGGATCACTACGGTTAGGGGAACTTCTAAGAGGTTCAATAACTACTTTGTATGAGTTGAGTAGAAAGTTTCTAAACAAATTTCTCCCTCCTGCAAGGATCCTATAGTTAAAAGATGAAATCTACAATTTCAGACAGTTACCTGTAGAATCTATGTATGAGGCATGGTTTAGATTCAAGAAGAAGTTGAGCATGGTACCTAATCATAGAATCACGGGGTTATACTTGATAGAAATCTCCTACATATCTCTGAATCTTAGTTCTAGAGAAATGGAAGATACAATTTTTGGAAGTGCATTCATGGGTGTTTGGTGGGATATTGTGGAAGATATGCTTGATGATTTTTCGGTGACTAATCTTAGATGAAATATTAGAGATGTTGAGTGTTGTGCATGTATATAAGCTATTGGAGCAGATAATGATTATTGAGCTAGTCAGGGTTTGGTAGTGCTAGAGGTTTCATATCTTTGGACAGATATTGGGTTGCTTACTAAATAATTCGCAATAATGAGTGCAGAGAAAGTGAATGTAGCTAAGACACAAGGATCTATTTCTAGGATTGTCAAGACTAAATCTGTAGAGGAAACAAAGTATCTTGATCACCAGTTGGAGAATTTCTGAGAACAATGACAAAGAAATCAGGGTCGTAACTATTACAATGAGAGATATAGATATTAAAGTAGAGAGAGATAGTGATTGGTGGTGGAAAGAAGATTACAAGGAGAAGAGTGATAGGTATGTTCTACCAGGTGGTTTTGATTCAAAATATAGAATGGAGGAACTTTTATCAAAATTAGTCAAAGGACAAGAGAGTTTAGAAAATTATCTTAAGGAGATTAAGGCAGATCTGTCCAAGCTAAATCAGAAAGTTAAGTCTCATGCTACCATAATCAAATAGTTGGAGCAACAATTTGGTTATATGTCAGCCATTGTAAATCAATGGCAGCCTGGTACTCTCCCTACTAGCACAGTGGTAAATCAAAACAATAATAGTTACTGCCAGTCCATTACCACTCGGAGTGGTAAAACCATAATGGATCTGCCTATGCCCACTGTTGATGAAAAAAAGAATGACAATGATTCTGTTGATGTGGAGAGTAGTAACAAGAAAGATAAATAAAACTACATGGTCGTAGAGCCTATTTTGAAGTCCATCTTGAGATCTTACCCTTATTTTCCTTAAAGGCTAAAAAAGAATCAAGAGTGTAAGTATCAAAAAAAATTTTCTATGTTGAAGAATCTATCAGTCAAGATCCCACATGTAGAGGCATTAGATAAAATGCCAATTTATGCAAACTTCACGAAGGATATAATCACCAAGAAGTGGTCAGTCAGTTATGAGTCAATCAAAAATATTCATTACTCCAGCGCTGTAGCTACTTGATCTTTGGTAAAAAAGAAGAAGGATCCTACTGCTTTAACCATTCCTGGCACAATTGGATTTTTTAACTTCACTTGGGAAATATGTGATTTGGGTGCTAGTATCAACCTCATTCCATCAACAATATTTATGCAATTCTGGATAGGAGCTTCCATACCAACCACCATGATACTATTAATGCGAGATAGGACAATGAAAAGTTAGCTACTATTCTATATGATGTATTGGTGAATGTGGCATCTGACATGACCTGACCGAGGATCTCATCGTAATGGGCATCCCATGTCCAACAAGGATAGGGGAACTCCCCCTGTTAGCCAACTCGACCTCCATTAGCATACATTGAGTTGGCTAAATTCCAAACATATAACAAGATATTATAACTAGACAAAGACTGACTTTGGGATAGGTCTATTTGTAGACCAACCCTACCTACTCATCCTGTCCACTAAACCATTCGAACCAACCACCAAGCTATACCAATACCAAACCATGGGCCATAAACTTTGTCATCACCAAATAAGAGCCAAATATAATTAAATAATCCCAAAATGAAAGAGTATGGAATAACCAACAATATCGTCAACCGGTATCAACCCTAATACCAATACCAATGTTAAGGATAACACCAATACTAAACCCGCCCATTACAACCCTTAGCATTACCACAATACCTCTAACCAAAAGTGTAAAAATATGCAGTTGGTACATGCCCCCAACCATAGCCAAAACCAATACCCACAAATAAATTAAAATGTCTAGGAATATCCATAAAATTAAATAGAGCCTTATGAAAAGATGGAAGATTACCACCTCAAACAAACAACTGTCCCTGAGTCAATCACTATGTAGGAAGAGTTGGCCGATTCCAGCATAGCATGGATATACAACCACCCCCATTAGTGGGTGAAAAATAATGAACTCCGGATAATGATAAAATATTGCCATTTATTAAACCAAGTAAAATGATCCAACTGCAAACAAACAATATATATATATATATATATATATATATCCCGAGAAAGGAAACCGGGTTTACATGCCATAAAAACCTTTACCTGGGTTGAGTAGCTTTACCATCCTAAACAACCCACGGGCTATGTAAGTTTAGTCCCCTCTTCTTAAAGGGTGCCCCAATGTATGAAGCCACATAACTAGGTGAGAAAACTTGGGATTACTAGTACATCCCCCAAATACAATATGAGACATCATGCAAACGATCACTTGGACCAAACCTCACATCAGTAAATATGAGTTTTATATTTTGGTACCCCTGGGACATCCACCTTCCACAGCTTTGCTACACATCCTACAATTATTTCCTAATTAAAACAATTACCAAGAAACCAACAAATTCATTAACCAAGGCCATTAGTATTGGTATTAATATACCAACTATACTTGCATGTTTTTTCCATAGCCAACCATATAAATGTTTAAGGGATTCTATGTACCCTTCTATTAACCATATTAAATTACTTAAGGTATTTTCATGTATACCACAAGAATAACCATTAGCAATTTTACATTTCTAACCCCTCTAAACCATACATAATTCCTTTACCAAGTTTAAAGCAAGCAAGAGTTCCATTAAAAATGATTAATGCAATGAAAACACCCTTATAGGCATTTTGTCAAACACATTGGTGGTATAATATAACCAAAACAATTTCCAAATACCATTTAACCATTCCCATGAACTCTAATTATCCAAAATCACTAATTAAATATGTAAATATATAATTAAAGCCATGGTAAACAACAACCAATCATTTGTAACCAAAAACCCCAAATTATAGTAGAAAACCTAAAATTATACAACACTGAAATCATGATAACCATTTATAAAAACCATGACTTAGTCAAAACTAATAGTAAGGAACGTTAACTCGCCTTAATTGACAAGGTTAATGCAGAGAAACTATCAAAAAGATCCCCGTATTAGTCCTCTAGTTAAAACCCTACCTTCTATGCCCAAATGGTCTTGAGAAAATTATAGAGTATTTAGTAAAAGTTTATAAGTGTTAATGAATAGAGTAATAGGGTAAATCACCTCCCAAGTTAGTTAAAATTAACTGGGCCTTATTAGGGTGAGTTAGGAAATGTCCATAATACCCCAGCATAGATTGGATAAAACTCCCATCATAGGGATACTACTAACCCTTACGAGTCCTCTATCCCTATACGAGTGGTACCCACCACTCGTACCATTACCTATCCCATAGACCCAACATATCTAAGGTATGAATCATCCAACTAAAGTCGCATCAAATTATACAATCTTTTACCTTCTCCCATATCCCTGGCAAAATCAAATCTTAAGAGGATTGAACACTGTCTATTATAAGAGTCCCTGGTATGATTCACATCCTAACTTATGGCTTACAATGAGCCAGTCGTACTCAGAACCAACTTAACAGACCAAGTCAAATATTAATCTAAGTAAAACCCAAACCAAACAATCAGTATACAATTATATAACCCTTACCATTTAGGTCTGTAATATCTCACACTTCTACCTAGCTTGAAATTATCCTAAGTATGTTAGAAATTTACTTTGGAAGATGAATCCACTTTTATATACATCGGATTTTTTTAATATTTTCACTTTTTTTCATATGGGAAATTGAATTATCTTTTCATCGATACCAATTTCATCCAAATCCGATATCAGGGTAGAAAGTTATGGCCCTTTTACAGAAAGCAATCGAAACTGTCCAGGCGCGATGATGATGGTCAATACACTGTCGCCTAATCTATCACAGCGGAGGTAGTAAAACCACCTTCTACCTAAGGGTGATGGCGTAGGCTGACGAACCTTCTAGATAGCAATTGACTATCGCCCAAACCATCACAGAAGATATAGTGAACCCCTATTCTGCCCATATCGACGGTCAGGAATGACGGACCGTCGACCCAGTGCTGGACCATCACACCCACCGTCTCATAGTTTATTCAAATATTTTAAATTATTTTTCAAAGGGTATTTGGTTCTTTTTCTACCCATTTTAACCCTAAGTTCATTATTCAACTACAACATCAAATTAGGGTTTTTCTCTCAAATATAATAACAAAGAACAAGATCCAAATCATTATACAAGAAACTAAGAGATTCAAAGTTCTTCAAGTCCAAGAACTTTAAGAAACTCACAACCCGGGTATGTCATGTGTTGATTCATGGGTCCCTTTCACCCATGCAGCTCAAGATCCATTTTCAAAATCAAGGATTTGTGTATTTATGAATATTTATGATTTAAATATAATTGAAATTCATGTTCATGATGTTGTGGGGGGTTTTGATTAATGTTTGAAATTACATATCCCAATGATTGAACCTAGGATGTTGTGATTTGCATAATAACCATGATGAACCCTTCAATTTACAAGTTGATGCATGTATCCATGATTAGATGTATTGATGATTGTATAACAAAAGCATGCTCCCCATGTGTTTGATTAAATGCCTATGTGAAGGAAAAGTGCCATACTAGTATGATAATATGAAATCCCCATTCATGTACAACTTCATGCATGTTAAGTGTTTGATGAAATGTCTTAGTCAATGAATTATGGATATAGGTGTAGCCATTATGTTGCTTTAACACTTGTACTTCATGAAATTGCCATCTTATTATATTATGTATTGTCGATGTTTGTCATGTATTCAAGAAAGTCATGCTTTCTCAGTTTTATGCTATCGAGTCCTGGGGATACTTGTACCCGACACTTAGTTGTGTACCTTGAGCCAGTGTCATGTTTTCAAGATTCTCTCAGTCGATTCATGTTCATAGAAATTTAGTCAGTCATGTGAATCAGGAAAACTCGGGAAACTCAGTAATCCCAAAAATCTCAAAAATTCAGTTATCTCAGTAGTATTTCGTTAGTCAGTGGAACTTAGTTAAATCAATCCAGTTAGTTCAATTAATCATGTTCAGTATCTATTTAGATGGGTGTAAAAATTAGCATTGAGTGAACGCAAGGATGGTAAACCACCTATTATATGAAGGTGTGATTCTTAGAAGCAATCCATGTATTCTAGAACTACGTCTCCTACTTAGGTTGAGACATCATAGCCTATTATATGACTGTATATGAGGTGGCTTAACTTGTCATATGAGGGTTCCTACCATTGTTACTAGAGTCACCTGTTATATAAGGGTTACTAATAGATTGTCCTTACTAGTGGCGCAATATTGACACCCTTCTAATTAGGGTTACAAATTGGACCCTAACTCAACCATATTACGTTATTTGGGGCATGTCAGTCAGATGACTACTTTCCACATTTTCAGTTATAGAATCGGGACTATCAGATAAAGTCATTTAGTCTTTGTAATAAAACTAAAATAATTCTATAAAATTATGAACTGTCAGATATAATCAACTCAGAATAGTAGGAAACTCAGCTAGTTTCACCCGAAACTAGACTGTCAGATATAGTCGCTCAGTATCTATTATTTCAATTAAACAAATATCAATATCTCATGTTATCAGTACTCAGACTCAGATATCATGTTATCACAATCTCATTTATGGTTATTATGTATTCATGCATGCATTCTCACATTCATGTTATTCAGTCATTTAGTATAGTTCATGCAAGTGAACCCTTTGCATTCATCCTAACGCTATGGTATTTTATATCATAGGTTCAGAAGCACGAGCTCCAGAGCATCAGTAGCATTCTACTCTCTACAGTCAGTGATAGTAGTGAGTTCTCATCCTTCGAGGACATGACAATTACCTTATTATCTAAACAATTAATTTATTATTTGGGGACATATCCCATCAACTCCTTAATTAGACAGTTCAGTCAGTTAGAGGATTTTTAGATTATAGTATGTTCAAACCATTTATTTTAGTTATTTTGGGTATTTCATACACCACCCATATGTTATGTTACAGTTTAGAACCTTATATCCTTACAACCTTTATTTCCATATTTATACAGTATATTATGTAGTGTTCAGGTACAAATATCATTCATGGGTTAGAATTTTGGATACTAGATTTGAGGCATTACAAACTTGGTATTAGAGCCTAAGGTTCAATAGAGTCCTAGGAAGTCTGAAAGCTGCATCTATTAGTCTTGTACATGGGTGTGTTGCGGGCTGCATTTATGTGTAGGAGGCTATAAGATATTTTAGGAATAATTTCTTATATTTCAGTATTCATGTCGTGCCAGTGAGCATAATCTCAAGTTAATCTCTCAGTCAAATCCTTTTCTCTTCGGCTAACAGAACAAGCCTCCCAAGAAGAGGACTGTAACTCAGCCAGCCCCTCAGCCCGAAGAGCCTTTAGGCAAACATGTTTCTCTTACAGAGTTTAGAGCTATATTCACTACTCTTACTCAGTCAGTTTCAGCTCGGAATAAATGACCAGTTGTCATTTCAGCCAACATTGTGGCCAATTCAGCTGCTGCTAGGATTGGAGACTTCACTCGAATAAATCCTCCATTCTTTTTTTGGTCTAAGTTAGATGAGGACCTCAGGAATTTCTTGATCAACTTTAGAAGGTTACTAATATCATGGAGGTTACTTCTAGTGAGAGTGCGGAACTAGCTACATATCAATTACAGGATGTTTCTTACACTAGGCACAAACAGTAGAAGTCAGAGAGGGTTGTATATGCAAGGCCTATTGAGTGGGTGGAGTTTTCTTCTACATTCTTAGATAGATTCTTTCCCCTATATTTTAGAGAAGCTAAAGTGTTAGAATTTATTAACCTCAAGAAAGGAAACATGACAGTGAAAGAGTATTCTCTTAAGTTTACTCGATTAGCCAGATATGCTGCTTATATGGTTGCAGATAGCAGGGCAAAGATGAGTAAGTTTTTCTCTAGGGTTAATGATAGTGTGGCCAATAAGTGCAAGTTCCCGATGTTGAATTGTGACAAGAACATAGCCAGGATTATGAACCATGCTCAGGAGATAGAAAAGTAGATGAGGGAGAAGCTGAATAAGAGAGCAAGGATAGGTAGTTTTAACTTTACTCAGCCCAAATTAGAAGGAGGAAACTTTCTCAGTTTCATCTTAAGTTAGCAGTTATAGCTCCTTCTTTAGCTAGTGCTCTAACTCCTAAGTTTAGGGATGGTAACAGAGATAGAGCGCCAGGCTCTAAGTCTTAGGGTAGTATTAGTAGTGCCCACACCAATCCTCTTTGCTAGACTTATGGTAAGCACCATCAAGGTATTTACAGAGTTGGTTGTGGTATTTTTTTGGATGTGACAACCCAGACCACAGAGTCAGAGACTATCCTCAGGTAGGTCCTCAGGGTCAGCAAAATCATTTCTTAGCTTAGTCTGGTCGCCCAAACAAGCAAGCTACCACCTCAGTGGTACTAGTAGGCAACACCTAAATCGACTTTATGATCTCCAATCCCGGCATGATTAGGAAAATTGTCCTAATATAGTTACTGGTACATTATAGATCTTTTATGTGCATGTTTATGCTTTGCTAGAACTAGGAGCTTCTTTATCTTTTGTCACTCTCTATATAGCAGTTAATATCAGAGTCAGTCCCAAAATTCTAGCAAACCCCTTTCCATTATCTACCCCAGTGGGTAAAACTATCATAGCCCGATGGGTATAAGGAACTATCCGATTATGAAATTTCAAAAAGTCACCTCAACAGATTTAGTTGAACTAGAGATGACTGATTTTGATATCATTCTCAGCATGGATTACCTTCATTCCTGCAAGGCCATAGTCGACTGTAGATATAGAATAGTCCAGTTTCAGTTTCTAAATGATCTTGTCCTATAGTGGAAGGGTAGCACTTTAGCTTTCAGAGGTCAGTTTGTTTCCTACCTTCGGGCAAGGATGATATCTAAGGGATGTGTCTATCATCTTGTTCTAGTTAAGGACACTAGTTCTGAAACCGCCAGTCTTGATTCAGTCCCAATTGTGAATGAATATTTAAATGTCTTTCCCAAAGATCTTCCAGGAATTCCTTCCCAAAGGGAAATTAACTTTGGTATTGATCTTCTTCCAGATAATTAGCCAATATCTATTCCGCCATATGGAATGGCACCAGCAGAGCTCAGACAAAGTAAAGAGTAGTTAAAGGATCTCCTAGATAAGGGATTCATCAAAACCAACATTTCCCCATGCAGCACATCAGTCTTATTTATGTGCAAGAAAGATAGTTCCCTCAGAATGTGCAGTGATTACCGTCAGCTCAAAAAAGTCATGGTCAAGAACTAGTATCATCCTCCCAGTATCGATTATTTATTTGAAAAATTTCAGGGTACTGGCTATTTCTCTAAGATAGAACTTAGATCAGACTATCATCAGCTCAGAGTCAGAGAATGAGACATTTCAAAAATAGACTTCAATACTCGTTATGGTAAATTCAAATTGTTAGTTATGTCCTTTGGTCTTACCAATGGCCCAGCAGCTTTCTTGGACTTGATGAACCGGGTTTTCAAGTAGTACTTGGTTATGTTCGTCATAATCTTCATAGATGACATTCTGGTCTATTCCAAAAGTGAGCGTGATCATGTAGACAATCTCAAAATCGTACTTAAGACCCTAAAAATTATCAGATGTTCGCCAAATTTAGTGAGTATGAGTTTTGGATAAGGTCAGTAGTATTCCTTTTCATATCATTTCTGGTGATGGCATTAAGGTTGATTCTCAATAGTCCAAAGCAATAAGAAACTGGCCCATCCTTATCTCTTCATCAGATATCAGGAGTTACTTGGTTTTAGCTGGCTATTATAGACGGTTTGCTAAGGGATTGTAACAACCCAATTTTCTAGAACCAGAACATCACACGGGGCTCAAGATCCCAAAGGACCATAAGCCAACCCTCTACTGATATCTGTACCAGAAACTGGATAATATAGTTGGTACATGCCACCAACCATAGCTAAAACCAATACCCACAAATAAATTAAAATGTCTAAGAATATCCATAACATTAAATGGAGCCTTCCAAAAAGATGGAAGCTCACCACCTCAATCAAACAACTATCCCTGAGTCAATCACTATGTAGGAAGATTCGAAGGGCTGGTTCCATCAAAGAATGGACATACAACCGCCCCCATTGGCAGTTGAAAGATATCATAAACTCAGGATAATGATAAAATATTTCCATCTATCAAACCAAGTAAAACCATCCAAATGAAAACCATATATATATATCCATCCCGGGAAAAAAAACCTTTACCTGGGTTGAGTAGCTTTATTGTCCTAAATAACCCACGTGCTATATAAGTTTAGTCCCCTCTTCTTAAAGGGTGCCCCAATGCATGAAGACATATAACTAGGGGAGAAAACCTGGTATTACTAGTATATCCCCCAGATACAATATGTGACATCATGCACACAATCACTTGGACCAAACCTCACATCGACAAATATGAGTTTCATGTATTGGTACCCCTGGGATATCTACCTTGTACAACTTTGCTACACATCCCAAAATTATTTCATAATTAAAACCATTACCAAGAAACCAACAAATCCATTAACCAAGGCCATTAGTAGTGGTATTGTTATACCAACTATACTTGTAAGTTTTGTCCATAGCCAACCATATAAATGTTTAAGCGATTCCATGTATCCTTCCATTAAACATATTAAACTACTTGGGGTATTTCCATGTACACCACAAGCATAACCATTACCTATTTTACCTTTCCAAACCCTCTAAACCATGCATAATTCCTTTACAAAGTTTAGAGCAAGCAAGAGTTCCATTAAAAATGATTAATACAATGAAAACACCCTTATAGGCATTTTGTCAAATACATTGGTGGCGTAATATAATCAAAACAAATTCCAATTACCATTTAACCATTCCCATGCACTCCAATTATCCAAAACCACTAATTAAGAATGTAAATATATAGTTAAATCCATGGCAAACCATAACCAATCATTTGAAATAAAAAATACCAAATTATAGTAGAAAACCTAAAATTATACAACACTGAATTCATGAAAACCATTCATAAACACCATGCCTTAGTTAAAACTAACATGAGGGAAGAGAACACGCCTTAATTAACAAGGTATATAGAGAGAAACTATCAACAAGATCCCCATATTAGTCCTCTAGTTGAAACCCTATCTTCCATGACCAAACGCTCTTGAGAGAATTATAGAGTGTTTAGGAAAACTTTCTAAGTATTAATTAATAGAATAATAGGGTAAATCACCTCCCAAGTTAGTTAGAATTCATGGGGCCTTATTAGGGTAAGTGGGGAAATGTACAAAATACCCCAACTTAAATTGGACAAAACTCCCATCATTGGGATACTACTAACCCTTACGACTCATACCATCCCTGTACAAGTGGTACCCGCCACTCATACCCTTAACCTTCCCCTTAGACCCAATATGGCTAAGGTACAAATCATCCAACTAAAGGCATATCAAATTATATGATCCGTTACCTTCTCCCGTATCTCTAGCAGAATCGAATCTTAAGAGGATTGAACACTGTCCATCATAAGACTCCCTGGTACAATTCACATCCTAACTTATGGCTCACAATGATCCACTCATACTTATAACAAACTTAACAGACCAAGTTTAATATTAATCTAAGGAAAACCCAAACCAAATAATCAGTATACAATTATATGACCTATACCATTTAGCTCTATAATATCCCATACTTCTACCTAGCTTGAAATCATCCCAAGTATGTGAAACTTAATTTAAAAGATGAATCCACTTTAATATACATGGAATATTTTTAAGATTTTCACTGTTTGTTATAAGGGAAATTGAATTATCTTTCAAACAATACAATTTTGATCCAAATCCGGTAGAAGGGTAGAAAGTTATGGCCATTTCACAGAAAGCAGTCAAAACTCTCTAGGTGCGATGGTGAGGGTCGATGGACCATCGCCTAATCTGTCGTAGAGGAGGTAGTGAAACAACTTTCTTCCTAAGGGTGATGGCCTAGGCTAACGGACCGTCTAGCTAGCAACGAACTATCGCCAAAGCCATCGCAACAAAGATAGTGAACCCCTATTCTGCCCAGGTGCGATGGTCAGGAATGAGGAACCGTCAACCCTGCGATGGAAAATTGCACCCACCATCGCATAGTTCGTTCAGTAATTTTAAAGTCATTTTTAAAAGGGTATTTGGGTCTTTTTCCACCCATTTTAACCCTAAATAATTTTAGATCAAGGCTCATAAGTTCATTATCCATCTACAAAATTAAATTTATGGTTTTCCTCTTAAAGATAATACCAAAGAATAAGATCCACATCATTCTACAAGAAACTAAGAGATTTGAAGTTCTTCAAGTCCAAGAACGTCAAGAAACTTACAACCCAGGTATGTCATGTGTTGATTCATGGGTCCCTTTCACCCATGCAGCTCAAGATCCCTTTTCAAAATCCAAGATTTGTGTATTTATGTATGTTCATGATTTAAATAGAATTGCAATTCATGTTCATTATTTTGTGGGTTTTTTTTTATTAAAGTTTGAAATTACATATTCCAATGATTGACCCAAGGATGTTGTGATTTGCATAATAACCATGATAAACCTTTCAATTTACAAGTTGATCAATGTATCCATGATTATTAGATGTATTGATGATTGTATAACCAAAGTATGATCCCCATGTGTTTGATTAAATACCTATGTGAAGGAAAAGTGCCATACTAGTATGATAATATGAAATCCCCATTCATGTACAAGTTCATGCATTTTAAGTGTTTGATGAAATGTCTTAGTTAGTGAATTATGTATATAGGTGTAGCCATTGTGGTGCATTAGGACTTGTACTTCATGAAATCCCCATCTTATTATATTATGGATTGTCAATGTTGGTTATGTATTCAAGAAAGTCATGCTTTGTAAGTTTTATGCTATCGAGTCCTGGGGGTGCTTGTACCCAACACTTAGCTATGTGCCTTGAGCCAGTGTCTTGTTTTCAATATTCTCTTAGTTGATCCATGTTCATAGAAATTCAGGCAGTCATGTGAGTCAAGAAAACTCAGTAAACTCAGTAATCCCAGAAATCTTAAAAATTCAATAATCTCAGTAGTATTTCATTAGTCAATAGAACTCAGTTAACTCAGTCTAGTCAGTTCAATTAATCATGTTCAGCGTTTATTCAATGGGAGTAGAAATTAGCACTGAGCAAACCCAAGGATGGGAACCAACCTTTTATATGACGGTGTGATTCTTAGAAATAATCCTTGCATTCCAGATTACGTCTCCAGCGTTGGTTGAGACATCATAAACTATTACATGATGGTAGATGATGTGGCTTAACCTGTTATATGAGGGTTCCCACCATTCTCACAAGAGTCACCTATTATATGAAGGTTACTCACAGATTGTCCTTACTAGTGGCACAATATTGATACCCTTCTAATTGGGGTTACAGATTGGACCCCAACTCAGCCATATTGCGTTAGTTAGGGCATGTCGGTTAGATGACTACTTCCCACAGTTTCAGTTGTAGAATAAGGACTATCATATAAAGTCATTTAGTCTCAGTAATAGAACTAAAATAGTTTTATAGAATTTAGGACTGCCAGATACAATTAACTCAGAATAGTATGAAACTCAGCTAGTTCCACTAGAACCTAAACTGCCAGATACAGTCGCTCAATATTAGTTATTCAATTATACAGATATCAGCATCTCATGTTATTAGTACTCAGACTCAGCAATCATATTATCACAAACTCAGTTAATGTTATTATGTATTAATGCATCCTTTCTCACGATCATGTTATTCACCCAGTTAGTATATTTCATACATGTGAACACTTTGCATTCAGCCTAGCACTATGGTGTTTTATACCATAGGTTCAGAAGCACGAGCCATAGAGCACCAGTAGCATTCAAGTCTCCACAGTCAGTGATAGTAGTGAGTGCTCATCCTTCAAGGACATGACCATTTCTTTATTAACTCATTAATTAATTTATTAGTTGGAGTTAGTTGGGGACATATCCCATCAACTCCTTATTCATATAGTTAGTTGAGTTAGAGTATTTTTATATTACAGTATGTTCTAACCATTTATTTCAATTTTTTTGGGTATTTCATACACCACCCATATTTATTGTTATAGTTTTGAACCTTACGACCTTATAAACTTTATTTCCATATTTATACAGTATATTATGCGGTGTTCTGGTACAGATATTAGTCATGGGTTAGTTTGTGGTTCTTCGGGTTTAAAGAAGATATAGTGTTAGAATTTATCAACCTTAGGCAAGGAAACATGACAGTGAAGGAGTATTATCTTATGTTTACTCAATTAGCCTGATAAGTTGCTCATGTGGTTGCATATACAGGGCAAAAATGAGTAAGTTTGTCTCTGGGGTGAATGATAGTATGGTCAATTAGTGCCATTCCGCGATGTTAAATAGTGACAAGAACATAACCAGGCTTATGACCCATTCTCAGCAGATAGACGAGTAGAAAATTAAGATGAGGAAGAAGCAGAATAAGAGAGTGAGGACAGGTAGTTTTAACTTTACTCAGCCCAAATCAGAAAGAGAAAACCGTTCTCAGTTTCATGTTAAGTTAGCAGTTTCAGCTCCTTCTTCAGGTAGTGCTCCAACTCCTAAGTTTAGGGATGGTAATAGAGTTAGAGTGCCAGGCTTTAAGGCTAAGGGTTGTGTTAGTAGTGCCCGCACCTATCCTCTTTGCCAGACTTATGGTAAGCATCATCAGGGTATTTACAGAGATAGTAGTGGTATTTGTTTTGGATGTGACAAGCCAGGCCACAGAGTCAAAGACTATCCTCAGCTAGGTCCTCAGGGTCAGTAGAACCATTCCAAAGCTCAGGGTGCCACCTCCAGTGCTACTAGTGTGCAACGCCCAAATCAACCTTATGCTCTCCAATCCCGGCATAATCAGAAAAATTCTACTGATGTGGTTACTGGTACATTATAGATCTTTTGTGTGCATGTTTACGCTTTGCTAGATGCAGGAGATTTTTTATCTTTGTTACTCTCTATATAAAAGTTGATTTTGGAGTCAGTTCAAAAATTCTAGCAGGGCCCTTTTCAGTATCTACCCAGTGGGTAAAACTATCATAGCCTGATAGGTATATAGGAGCTATCCATTTATGATATTTCAGAAAGTCACCTCAATAGATTTAGTCAAATTAGAGATGACTGACTTTGATATCATTCTCATCATGGATTGGCTTCATTCTTTCTATGCCACAGTCGACTACAGAATTAAAATACACCAGTTTTAGTTTCAAAAGAAACCTATCCTAGAGTGGAAGGGTAGCATTTCAGCTTTATGAGGTCAGTTTGTTTCCTACCTTCAGGCAAGGAAAATTATATCTAAGGGATGTTTCTATCATCATGTTCTAGTTAAGGACATTAGTTCTAAAACTCCCAGTCTTGGTTCAGTCCCAAAATAAATATTCAGATACCTTTCCCGAAGATCTTCCAGGAATTTCTCCCAAAAGGGAAATAGACTTCGGCATTAATTTTCTACAAGATACTTAGCCTATATCTATTCCACCATACAGAATGGCACCAACAAAACTCAGAGAAAGTAAAGAGCAGTTGAAGGATCTCCTAGATAAGGGATTCATCAGACCCAATGTGTCCCCATGCGGCACACCAATCTTATTCGTGTTCAAGAAAGATAGTTCCCTCCGAATATGCATTTATTACCATCAAGTCAATAAAGTTACAATCAAGAACAAGTATCCACTTCTAAGAATCGATAACTTGTTTGACCAATTTTAGGGTGCTGGCTATTTCTCAAGGATAGACCTCAGATTAGGCTATCATCAGCTAAGCGTCATAGAATGAGACATTCCAAAAATAGCCTTCCATTCTAGGTATGATCACTTCAAATTTTTAGTTATGTCCTTTGGTCTTACCAATGCCCCAACAGCTTTCTTAGACTTGATGAACTGGGTGTTCAAGCAGTACTTATATAAGTTCATCATAATCATCATAGATGACATTCTGGTCTATTCCAACAGTGAGCGTGATCATGCAAACCATCTCTGAATTGGTCTTAAGACCCTCTGAAATTATCAGATGTTTGCCAAATTCAGTAAGTGCAAGTTTTGGCTAAGGTTAGTAGCATTCCTTGGATATATCATTTTCGATGATGGCATTAGGGTTAATTCTCAAAAGGCCAAAGCAATAAGAAACTAGGCTAGCCCTATCTCTCCATCAAATATCAGGAGTTTCTTGGGTTTGGATGGCTATTATAGATAGTTTGCTGAGGAATTATAATGGCCTAATTTTGTAGAACCAGAATATCAAATAGTGTTTTTGATCCCGAAGGACCACAAGACAACCTCTACTGATATATGTACCTAAACACTGGAAATATAAATAATAAACGCAGAAATTAGCCATAAGATTTAGAACATCTAAAAATACTCAAAATTGAAAACTTAATACTGATACATCTCTCTGAAAGGCCTCTAAACTATCGAAGCTATGGAGTTTATGGGACATGTTCCCAACTAACAATGTCTACTAAAAATAATCAAAATCTAATACAAAAATAATAAAAAGGTCATCTTCGAATAAAGAGAATTCCATGTTATGTCTACTATTGCTGACTGGGACTGAATTACTAAGGGTACTCTGGATCTTGTGCCTCTGAACCTATGGTGTCAAATAAAACACCATAGCAAAAATGCATCAGTATGGGAATGTACCAAGTATGAAGATGAGGTAAGGCTAAATGCAAGGGCTTATGCATGAACAATTACTTAACTGAATAATCATGAGAGTACTAAATGAAAACACATGCATGAATGCACAACCATAATCACAATCATCACGACTCTGACTACTAAAACTCGGGTACTATATTACTGATATCTGAACTCACTAATAATACTGAGATACTAAACAACTAAATCATCTGATACTGATAAATAAGTACTGAGGTGATATCAGTCTTATCTAGCAAGTGATCTCGAAATCTGAGGATACCGAAGTTGACTAATTTAATATACTCATATCAATGATTAAATTTTGAGCTTTCTACTCTCGACTGACTACATCAGAGATTAAACCTCTCAAATGAATGATTCTATAATCTATAATCAATGATAGGAAATGATCATGTCCGAATATGACAACAAGATTAATAAACTAAATCTGAGACTAAGATAAAGCCTATCTGATGGGTGATCTCGAGATATGAAAATAAGATTGCTCAACTAAATCTAAGACTAAGATCAAGCAGATCTGATGGGTGATCTCATGATCTGATAATAAGAGTACACAACTAAATTTGAGATCGAGATCAAGCCTATCTGATGGGTGATATCTAGATCTGATAACAAAAATACTCCACTGAATCTGAGACTGAGATCAAGTCAATTAGACGGGTGATATCTAGATCTGATAAAAAGATTACTCATATTGAATATGAGACTGAGATCAAGCCTATCTGATGGGTGATCTGTAGATCTGATAATGAGATTACTCACCTAAATATGAGACTAAGATAAAGTAAATCTGATGGGTGATCTCTAGATCAGATACTGAATAACTTTATATGGGACCAAGCCTATCTGACGGGTGGTCTATGAATTAATAGAACTATCTAAGTTCCTCACTGAGATAGATGGCTGTATCTGATAGTCCTAATTTCTGAAGATTGATACTGAAACTTTAACTGTGGGAAGTAGTCACTTAACTAACATACCCCAAATCTCAACTCGTGGGGTCTAATCTGTAACACTAGATAAAAAGGTGTCAATATCGTGCCATGAATAAAGACCTCTCTGGTTTAGCCAATCTAGTGGGTGACCCTCGTAGGAAGTCAAGCCTAAGAAAATATGATAGTCAAGTCTATCTGACGGGTGACTAGCCTTTCCTAACAGATGACTCCTATATCCTATGCTGGCTATGCAGTTCTGGAGTTTAGGGATTTCTTCTAATGTCTCTGCCTCTTTGATAGGGAGCTGCCATCCCTGACCTCGGTCGGTGATAGCTCCTACTTCCAACTAAAAGACTCTAAATTAATTCTTAACTAAACGCCAACTGAGTTAAGCTTATTTCACTGATCTAACTGAGTTAAGCTTAATTTACTTGGTTCTGCATCTGAAGAAATTCTAATGAAACTCATTATATGACTGAATGACACTGATCTTTGAATAAAGTAATTAATTACTATAGAGGTCAGAATTGAACACTTGAATACTACTAGATCTGAGCTGGGTACAAAACTGAGGCTAGATTACTAGCGATACTGAGATTACGACGATTACAGAGATTACTGAGATTTCTTAAGTTCTTTATCTGTCTGAGAATACAGAGTTCTATAACTCGCTGAGTTTTGAGAATCATGGCCCGACTATAATTATAATGAAAACTGACATGGGCTCTAGATAACAGCTAAATTATCATGTATAAATACCCCTAAAATTCGATAACATAAAAGTAAAACATAACCATTCTTGAATAATCAAGACCATGGATAATCATTCACCATCACAATAACTCACGCATGACTTCAAGTATTTGGGAATCCTATATATGTAATAACATTGAAGGACAAGCTATTGGATCATACCCCATTCAACAAGGTCTTGCATCAAATACTTGGCATGTATTAAAGGCTTAGCATGTATCAAAGAGCACATAATTAGGGAATTTCATGCAATCATGTCACAATTCATTCACTAAGGCTTTTCAACAAATACTTGATGTACTTGGCTTGCACAAAATTGGGGGGTTTCTAGCAACATGCTATAATGGCTCTTATTCCTTCGCATAAGAATTTTATCAAATATATGGGGAGCATGCTTTGATTTTTCAACAATTTTATTTACTTAATTGACATGAACATAACACTTAACAAGTAACTTGAAGAGGGTTTGTCATGAACATCAAATGAATATCACATTCTAGGGTCAAAGCTTTAAAACCTTGCAAGCAAATATGAATTAAAACTCAATAATAGCATGAACATGAATTTCAATTCACATAAATCATGAAAACTCATAAAAAAAAATCTTTGAGTTTTTGAAAAAAGTTTCTTGAGCTTCTTGGATGAGAGGGACCTAAGAATCAACATATGTATACCTTACAAAAACTTTTTCTTGAATGATCTTGGAGAGATTTTTGATTTCTTGATTTCTCTTGAAGAAGGAAGATTTTTGATTTTTGTAGAAACCCTAGCTCTTATTCTTGAATAACTTTGAGAGAAAACAATGATATTTTGGGTGTAATCAGGACAAATCCTTTGTTAAAGAGTATATATAGGGGGTGGGAAAAGACCCTTTTCGAACTTAGAATTAAACTGAGTAATCCTAATTTTACATGCTGGTGCGGCGCGCCATAATCAGCCAGCTCACTAGAAATTGGACAATCAGGAAACTACTTGAGGGTGTGATGCGGTGGAATCGTGTTGCCACCTTGGTTACAAATTGGAATGGCACCGCGATGCAGTGGAATCGCGTTGGTACACTGGAAATTGACAATTCTGAAACTAAGCCTTGGTGTGACATGCCAAAATCACAGAGGCTCACTGGATTTTGACGATTGCCATTTTGGTTGGCTCTGCGATGTGATAAAGAGTCAGGTGGCACACTATCTCACTAAAATAGCTCTAACTCTTTGCCCAAGTGTCAAATTTGTACGAATTTCATATCACCGTAAAGCTTATTCCATGCTCTAGAAGACAAAAAGCCGATATTAGGGTAATTCTATATGGTTCAAAATATTTCTCACTTGAGAAGACACTTCTCAATCTTTGAAGGCTGGATTAACACTTCACTAAACATGCTCTAAGGCTCAGACTATGAGAAAATTTTATGGGGTCTTATAGGGATTTTCTTCTATTGCATCCCCTATGTCTAAATTGACTTAGAAGAAAGTTAAGTTTTAGTGGTCAGATCCTTGCGAGAAGAGTTTTTAGGAGTTGAAGACTTGACTCATCTCAGCTCCAGTCTTAGCTCTTCCAGATGGTCCGGATGGGTTCATAGTGTATTTTGATGCATCCAAAGTAGATTTAGATTGTGTCCTCATGCAGCATGGTAAATTCATAGCCTACGCCTCCCGACAGCTTAAGCCCTATAAGAAGAATTATCCTACTCATGATCTTGAGTTATCAGATGTAGTATTTGCCTTAAATATTTGGAGGCATTACCTATACGGAGTTCATGTGGATGTGTTCATAGATCAAAAGATCCTTCAGTATGTCTTTTCTCAAAAAGATCTCAATCTTCACCATAGAAGCTTGTTAGAGCTCTTGAAATATTATGACATGAGTGTTCTTTATTATCTGGGTAAGGCCAACGTCGTGGACAACGCTCTCAGTAGATTGTCTATGGGTAGTATTGCTCATGTTAAGAAGAGTAAGAAGAAGTTAGCTCAAGAAATCCATCAACTTGCCATACTAGGCATTTGCTTAGTCGATTCAGAGGAGGGGGCATATGGTTCAGAGTAGTTTAGAATCATCTCTAGTTTATGCGGTTAAATAAAAGCAATATAAAGATCCTAGACTTTTCAAGTTTAAAGAGTCAGTTAAGGATCAGAAAGTAGAGGTTTTCTCCTAAGGGGGAAATGGTGTATTGGGTTGTTAGGGTCGTCTGTTTTTTCCATGTGTAGATTTCTTAAGGCAGTGAATTCTTGTAGAAGCGCATAGTGCATATTACTCTATTCATCCAGGGGCCACAAAGATGTATCTGACTTATGAGAAATCTATTGGTGGAGTGGGATGAACAGAGATATTGCAGGGTTTGTGGATAAGTGCTCTATATGTTAGCAGGTTAAGATAGAGCATCAGAAACCTAGTGGGTCTATGCAGGAGTTCAATATTCCTACTTAGAAGTGGGAAGAAGTAAACATGGACTTCATGACGGGTTTGCCTCGTACTCATCGCGGGCATGATTTAGTTTGGGTCTTTGTAGATAGGATGACCAAATCAGCTCATTTTCTTCCAGTCCATACCTTTTATTCAGTCGAGGATTATGCCAAAATCTACATCAGAGAGTTGGTCATATTGGATGGTATTTTTTTATTGATTATCTCAGACAGAGGTACCCATTTCACCTCTCATTTCTAGAAAGTTTTAATATCCAACTTTATCTCAGTACAACCTTTCATCCTCAGATAGATGGTCAAGTAGAAAGGACCATTCATACTTTAGAAGATATTCTAAGAGCATGTGCTATTGATTTAAAGGGTAGTATGGATGACCACTTGCCTTTAATTGAGTCTTAACACAACAACAACTATCATTCAAGTAATCGGATGGCTCCATTTGAAGATATCTATAGTGGGAGGTACAGATCTTTAATCAGTTGGTTCAAAGTTAGTGAGGCCTTAGTTATAGGGTTTGATTTGGTATTCGATGCCTTAAAAAAAGTCTAGTTGATCAGAGAAAGACTTCGAGCTGCTCAGAGCCGACAGAAGTCTTATGAAGATGTGCGTAGAAAGGATCTCATTTTTTAGAGTGGTGATTATGGCTATCTAAATATCTCTCCTATGAAGGGAGTGAAGAGATTTGGAAAGAAGGGAAATATCAGTCCTCGATATGTTGGTCCCTTCAAAATTCTCAGTCAATTCAACAAGTAGCTTATGAGCTCGAATTGCTATCAAATCTTGCCTCAGTTCATCCAGTCTTCTATGTCTCTTTGCTCAAGAAGGGCATAGGTGACTGAGTATTTGTAGTCCCTATTCATAGCATAGAAGTTTAGATTCTAATCGAAATTCTTAACTACCAGACTCATAGACTGAGGAAGAAAAAACTACCTATAGTCAAAGTTCTATGGTAGAATCAGTCCGTTGAGGGAACTACTTGGGAAGCAGAAGTAGACATGCGGACCAAGTATCCTCACCTCTTCTCGACAAACTTAGATCTAGCTCAAGGTAATAGTTCTCCTTAAGCTGTTCAGTTTCATGTTCAGATTTCATTGACAAACTTGGTATACAGTTCATGTTTAGAATTCCATTATAAACTTGGTATTAAATACCACTGCATATTCAGTCACACATTCACACACAAGTTTAGTCATATAATCATCCATTAGATATGAATTCTCATTGTGAGAAACTTAGTTCCTCAGAAAACTCAATCATGCATTCATAAATCAGTTACACTTGCATCAGATATGCGTGTTCAGTATGATATATTCAGTTATTAGTCATGTAAGTCATGAGATCATATTCCAGCTATTTATGTTCAGTATGTACGTCAGTTTATCTTCTCCCCTCTTACTCAATCTCATTAGAGGACAAATGTTCTCAAAGGGTAGATATTGTGTTACCCCATACTTCTACCCAGCTTGAAATTATCCCAAGTATGTTAGAAACATACTTTGAAAGATGAATCCACTTTTATATAAGTGGAATGTTTTAAAATTTTCACTTTTTTCTTTGTGGGAAATTGAATTAGATTTCCAACGATGCTAATTTTATCCAAATCCAGGATCAGGGTAGAAAGTTTTGGCCATTTTACAGAAAGCAGTTAAAACTACCAAACAGAGAAGGTGAGAGTCGACGGACCCTCGAGCTAGCGATGGACAGTCGCCAAAGCTATCGCAGCAGAGATAGTGAACCCCTATTCTGCCGAGGTGCAATGGTCAGGACGACGGACTGTTAACCCAGTGACAAACCATTGTACCCACTATCGCATAGTTCGTTCAATTATTTTAAATTCATTTTTGAAAGGGTATTTAGGTCTTTTTCTACACATTTTAACCACTAATAATATCAAATTAAGGCTTATAAGTTCATTATCCATCTACAACATCAAATTAGGGTTTTTCTCTTAAAGATAATCCCCAAGAACATGATCCAAATCGTTCTTCAAGAAACTAAGAAATTCCAAGTTCTTCAAGTCCAAGAACTTCAAGAAACTCACAACCCAAGTATGTCATGTGTTGATTGATGAGTCCCTTTCACCCATGAAGCTCCAGAATCTCTTTTCAAAATCAAAGATTTATGTATTTATTAATTTTCATGATTTATATAGAATTGAAATTCATGTTCATGATGTTGTGGGGTTTTGATTCATGTCTGAAATTACATATTCCAATGATTGACCCTAGGATATGGTGATTTGCAAAATAACCTTGATAAAACCTTAAATTTACAAGTTGATTGATGTATCCATGATTATTAGATGTATTGATGATTGTATAACCAAAGCATGCTCCCCATGTGTTTGGTTAAATTCCTATGTGAAGGAAAAGTGTCATACAAGTATGATAATATGAAATCCCCTTTCATGTATGTTAAGTGTTTGATGAAATGTGTTAGTCAATGAATTATGGATATAGGTGTATCCATTGTGGTGCTTTATCACTTGTACTTCATGCAATCACCATCTTATTATATTATGGATTGCTGATGTTGGTCATGTATTAAAGAAAGTCATGCTTTGTCAGTATTATGCTATCGAGTCCTTGGGGTACTTGTACCTAACAACTAGCTGTGTGCCTAGAGACAGTTTCATGTTTACAAGATACTCTCAGTCGAGCCATGTTCATAAAAATTCAGTCAGTCATGTGACTCAGGAAAACTTAGTAAATTCAGTAATCCTAGAAAGATCAGAAATTCAATAATCTCAGTAATATTTCGTTAGTCAATGGAACTCAATAGACTCAGTCCAATCAGTTCAGTTAATCATGTTCAGTGTCTATTAAGATAAAAGTAGAAATTAGCACCGAGCAAACCCAAGGATGGGAACCCACCTATTATATGAGGGTTTAATTCCTAGAATCAATCCTTGAGTTCTAGAACTATGTAGCCAACGTAGGTTGAGACATCATAGCCTGTTATATGAGGGTAGATGAGGTGGCTTAACCTATTATATATAGGATCCCACCGTTCTCACTATAGTTACCTATTATATGAGGATTACTCACAATTTTTCCTTACTAGTGGCGTGGTATTAACACCCTTCCAATTTTGGTTATAGATTGGACCCCAACTCAGCCATATTGCATTATTAGGGCCATGTCAGTTAGATGATTACTTTGCATAGTTTTAGTTACATAATCAGGACTATCAGGTACAATCATTCAGTCTCAGTAATAGAACTTAGATAGTTCTACAGAATTCAGGACAATCAGATACCATTAACTTAGAATAGTATGGAACTCAACTAGTTCCACTAGAACCTAGACTGTCTGATACAGTCACTAAGTATCAGTTATTTCAGTTATACAAATATTAGCATCTCATGTTATCAGACTCAGTAATAATTTTATCACGAACTTAGTTACAGTTATTACGTATTCATGCATGCATTCTCACATTCGTGTTATTCAGTCAGTTTATACAGTTCATGCATGTGAACGCTTTGCATTCAGCCTACCTCACATACATACCAGTATATTCCAATGTACTGACGCATTTTTCTATGGTGTTTTATACCATAGTTTCAGAATTATGAGCTCTAGAGCATCAGTAGCATTCAAGTCTCTACAGTCAAAGTTAGTAGTGAGTACTATCCTTCCAGGACATGACCCATTAACTCCTTATTTAGACAATTACGTTAGTTAGAGGCCTTTCAGACTACAGTATGTTTAGACCATGTATTTCAGTTATTTGGGGTATTTCATATCCCACCCATATGCTATGTTTTATCAATTATATTATAGTTTTGAACTTTACAGCCTTACAACCTATATTTTTGCATTTATACAGTGTATTATGCAGTGATCAGGTACAGATATCAGTCATGGGTAAGCTTAAGGTCCTTCGGAGTCATGAGCATCGTGTAGCATTTTGGGTTCCAGATTCGGGGCATTACAAGGTCATACCCACTCCAGTGACCAAAATCTATCCCACCAACCAACACTGGTCAGCATACGACTGGACCATACCATTCATTGCTTAAAATACGTCTTGTACCAATGATTTGTATTGGATCCTAAGAAAAAAATTCTAGGAAATTTATGAAGGGTCAAAACCTAGTGTGTTTCAGTCTCCCCCAGTAGGAACATTCATCTTCGAATGACGGATAAGGTAGGGGTAACCACAGGCATGAGTCATTTTCACTATCAAATATATTTCCAATCTTTAGCAAGTTTGAAAACAAAGAGGCAACGATGTTAATCTTTCCTTTATCAAACTGAGAAAATAATAATTTGTTGAAGACTCATACCTTCCACACAAATCCCAAGAGTAGAAAATAGATGCGGATACTTGGACTTTATGTCCTCCTCTACTTTCCAGGTAGCTTTTTCCTAAATATGGTTCCGCTAAAGAGCCTTAACTGAAGCCACATCCCTTGTTTTCTACCTCTGAACCTGCCTATCAAAAATCTTGGATGGGGCATTCTTATAAGACAGAGAGTCCGAGATACCGAACCCCTCCAAAGAAACAATCGAAGAAGTATCATTAAGACACTTCCTCTACATGGACACATAAAATACCATATGAACTGAGCTCAAGATAGAAGGTAACACCAACTCAGAATCAACATACCAACCCTTAAAAATATCTCATAAGGACCAACATTCTGGGGATTGAGCTTCCCCTTTTTACAAAACCAGACTACTTCCTTCATGGGAGATACATTTAGCAACACCTTATCCCTAACCTAAAACTCCAAGTCTCTATGCCTAACATCCATAGAGGACTTTTCGTAAATTTGGGCAGCCTTCAGCCTATCATGAATCACCTTCACTTTCTACATAGCTTGGTAAACCAAGTAGGGACAAAGCATATCCACCTTTCCAAGCTCAAACCAACCAATAGAAGATATAAACCTCATACCATATAATGTCTTAAAAGGAGCCATACCACTACTTCAATGATAGCTATTGTTGTAAGGAAACTCTACCAAAGGTAGTTGCTCAACCTAATTGAAAACATAATCAATCATATAAGCCCAAAGTATATCAAACATCTGAATAGTTTTCTTTACTTGTCCATCCATCTATTGTTGCAAAGAAGTACTCAGACAGACTTAAATCCCCAAGCCTTTATGGAAAGACCGCCAAAAGTGATACATAAACTGCACGCCACGATTAGAAATAATCAAAACAGGTACCCCAGGCAACTTCACAATCTCTTGAAGATATAACTTTGTATAATTCTCTGCCAAAAAGGTAGTCCTCACGGCCAAGAAGTTAGCAGACTTTATCATCCTATACATGATGACCAAAATTGAATCATATTGATTCCAAGACTGAGGAAGACCTGTAATGAAATCCATATTTGTTACCTCCCATTTCAATTTGGGAAAAACATTATCTTGATATAGCCCTCTAGGTCTCACCTGTTAAACTCTAACTTGTTGACACACCAAGAACTTAGCCACAAAATCAGCCACATCCCTCTTTATACCGTTCCACCAATATATCTTCTTGAGATAATGATACATCTTCGTAGAACTGGGATGAACAACATAGCATGACTCATTCTCCTTGGACAAAATCCTTTGTCGCAAACCGTCGACATCTGGAACACAGAACCTTCCTAGGTACCATAATGTATCGTCACCACTGATCTCAAACACCATTACATTTTTCCCACCAATATCACGCTTTATTTTGATCAAGAAAGGATCCAACATATGCTTCTCATTGATCTCTACACCAAAAGATGATCAAACCACTTTCTATACCATTACACCTCCATCCTTGGACTCGAAGAGGGGAAATCCAAGATTAGCCAAGTGGTGAAAAGCTTTCCTTTCTCCATATGAGCCAAAATCCCTATGGATAACCTATTAAGAGCTTAAGAAACCACGTTAGCCTTACCTGGGTTATAGTGAAGACTTATATCATAGTTTTTGAGAAGCTCCAACCATATGCTTTGTTTGAGATTGAGCTTATTTTGAGTGAATGAATATTGAAGACTCTTATGATAAGAAAAGTTGTCGATGTGTACACCATTTAAATAATACTGCTATATTTTAAAATCAAACACAATCGCCAACTTCCTAGAAGCATAGGTAATCACCTTTCCATGCTGCATTAAAACACAACCAAGACCAACTCAAGATATATCATATTAAACCATGAACCCATCATTGCCTTTCGACAAAGAATTATAGCCGAAGTTAACTTATCTTTTGACTTCTTAAAACTCCCTTCACAAGGATCCGAATAAGAAAACATAACCTTCTTCTGAGTCAGCTTAGTCAAAGGGAAAGCTACTGATGAAAACCCTTGCACAAACTGCCTATAATACCCAGCCAAGCCCAAAAAGCTTTAGATATTAATTGGAGTCAAGGGTCTAGATCACCTCTTTACCACAACAACCTTTTGCGGATCAACCATGATCCCTTTGATAGAAATAAAATGACCAAGTAAAGTCATAGCATTCAACCAAAACAAACACTAGGAGAACTTTGCATACAACTATTGTTTCTTCAGGGTCTGCAATACCACATAGAGGTGATTAACATGATCCACCTCACTTTTGGAATAAACCAAAATGTCTTTAATAAATACAATGACGAAGAGATCTAAGAACTTCTTGAAAACCCTGTTCATCAAATCCATAAATGTCATCAGGGCATTAGTCAATCCAAATAACATTACCAAAAACTCAAAGAGCCCATGCCAAGTATGAAAAGTTGTCTTTGGGATATCTACCTCTATAATATTTAGCTGATGATACCTAGACCAATGATCTATCTTAGAAAGGAACTTGGCACCTTACAATTGATCAAACAAGTCATCTATCCTTAGGAAAGGATACTTTTTCTTGATTGTTACCTTATTCAACTGCCGATAGTCAATGCACATTCGAAAGAAACCATCCTTCTTTGCAGCACAAAACCAGTGCACCCCATGGGGTACTTTAGGATGAATAAACCCCATATCTAGAAGATTCTTAAGTTGCTCCTTGAGTTCCCTCAACTCAGCCAGATGCATTCTAATAGGAGGAATAGATATTGTACAAGTGTCTGAAACCAATTAAATATCAAACTCTATTTCCCTATCTGGAGAAATACAAGGAAAACCATTAAAAAAGACCTCAGGAAACTCATTTACCACCGAAAATGACTATAAGGAAGGGCCGTCTGAGTTAGAATATTTAACCCAAACAAAGTGATAAAGACAACCTTTAGAGATTATCCTCTGAGCTCTAAGATATGAAATTAACCTCCCCCTAGGAGTTAGGGAACCACCCTACCACTCCATTATCGGTTCACTAAGGAACCTAAAGACAACCTTACAAGTTTAATAATCCAAGGACATGTAAAAAGAGTGTAACAAATCTATCCCTAGAATAACATCAAAATCTACCATATCAAGTTCAAATAATTCCACAAAAGTCCGCCTACCACACACCTCCAATAGATTCTTTTAGCAATAACCGAGTCCTTTACTGAGGAAGAAACCAAAAAAAGGATCTAAAACAACCTCAGGCAGATAATACACATCATTGGAAATAAGTTGTAACATACCAGTAATGACATAAGGCAATGTCTTAGATTCATTTTGGAATGCCAAAGCATACAACCATTTCTGATCGACACTAGAAAAAAAAGAAGCAAGAGAAGTAGATGAGGCACCACTAGTGATGGAGCAGAAAATAAGGCCATAGGTACCTTATTTTCTCCCTAGCAACCTTATTAACAGGGCAATCCCAAAGTTGATGGCCTACCTAGCAATAATTGAATCATTTATCCCTCTCTTCGTTACAAAAAACCCAATAAGGATGACCATAAAACTAACAAGGAGGGCATGAAGAAATTGGCCCCCACTTTCCTGAGATTGGGCACCTAGTGCCCAAATATTATAACCACTTTCATAATGCCTCTCACCCAACTGGTAAGGCTAACTAGCAGTAGGGAAGGAACCCAAACTCTTTCACTTCTTTCTCTACCATTTGCCACCATCTTGACTACCATGAGACTAAGTATCTCTCTGATTAGAAAACCTTCTTTTCCTACCCTACCGATCTCCAAACTTTGCCTATTTTCTCTTCTCATCCTCCACCTATTGTATATGAATAGTCAACCTAGAAATGTCCATATCTTTAATCAGGAAAGATTTTTTTCTTTCCAAGATCAAATCCTATTTTAACCGAAAAGCAAACTCATTTCAACCCAAAAACAAACTTTCTCATTCTTGCTCTCATGTTAGCCACCAAATCATGAACGTACCTTGACAGCTGGTGAAACATCAAGGCATATTCCTTGACAGACATTCTCCACTGCCTGAGATTCACAAACTCCTCCATCATTGCCTCCTTTAGCTTTTGAGGAATGAAATAATCTAAGAAGGCCATAGAAAAAGTATCCCATAAGACTGGCTCTTCTACATCATCCTTATCACTTTCCCAATTTTCATACCACTAGTAGAAACATCTTTGAGCAGATAAGCTGCAAAGTTCACCCGCCTATTGATAGCCAACATTACCTTAAATATCTTCTCTATTTTATCCAAGAAATCCTGTGGGTCCTCTTCTACCCACTCCAGTAAAATTAGGAAGACTAATGATTAAAAATTGGATGACCTTTATGACATAAGAAGATAAAGCACCATACGTACCCCACTCAGCGTGATAAGCAATCGTCTGACCAATAGTATGAATAGACTAGTGAAATTCAAAATTAGTCACCTCACCCTAAGGAGGACTAGTAGAAACTGGAGGAAATCTAGAACTATTAGGAATAAAACCCTAAGAACAATGAAGAACTCCAACATAGGACATACCTCATCAACATTGTCCCCAAATGAGACTAATGAGTTTTCTTAATTTTCTAGGTCGTTGAGGCCTGATCTAAAAAGTGAACAACCAAGGATTAGAGAAGAATTCCAAGACTTGTTCTCTAAGCTAGAAAATAGAATACCAAGAAAGTGAAATATTTCTAAATGGCTTATAGCCTCTTGCTTATAAGTGTGGCATGCTACACACCCATAAAAGAGACTCTACTCGAGATGACTTCATAGACTTCCAAATTTACCATAAACCAAAATCTCTAATACAATCTTAAAATAACCCAACCAACGGCTTCATCGTAATGGGCATCCCATGTCCAACCAGGATCAGAGATTTCTCGCTGTGACCTAACCCAACCACTCTTAGCATACCTTGAGTCTGCTAAATTCTAAAAATTTAACAACATAGCATAACTGGACAAGGACCAACTTTGTGATAGGTCTATTCCTAAACCAACCCTATCAAGTCATCCCATCAACAAAACAATACCAACCAAACAACCAAGCCAAACCAATACCAAACGAAGGGATATAAACCAGGCCATAACGAACGAGATCTAAATATAATTAAATTATCTTAAAATTAAAGAGGATGTAACAATAAACAATGTTATCAATCGATATCTGCCCCAATACCTATACAATTACTAAGGCAGATACCAATATAGATCCTGCCCATTCTAACATATAGCAGTACCATAATGCCTCTAACCTAAAGAGTAAGAATATTTGATTTGGATATGCCCCCAACCATAGACAAAACTAATATCTTGAAATAAATTAAATTGTCTAAGAATATCCATAACATGAAATAGAGCCTTCTGGAAAGATTGAGTCTCACCACTTAAATGTAATAGTCGTACCCAAATAAATCACTATGTAAGAGGAGTAGAACAATCGGTTCCTATATACCATGGGTATACAGTCGCCTGAAGATAGGTTAGATGGTGAATGCTAGCATGAACTCAGTATAAAGATAAAATAATGTCATTTTTAAAACCAAGTAAAACCATCCATCTGCACACAAACCACACATTAATATATGTACATATATATGCTGGGAAATAGAATCGGGTTTAGCATGCCATTAAAAGTTTTCCATTAGTTATGTAACTTTGTCATCCTAATCTACCCATAGTCTATATGGGTTCAATTCCCCTTATTGAAAGGTCAATAGTGCGTGAAGCCTCATGACAAGGGTAGAAAACATGGGATAACTAGTACATCCACCAAATACAAAGTGTTACATCATTCACACTGTCACTTGGACCAAACATCATATTGGCAAATATGAGTTTCCAATTATGGTGCACCCAGGACCTCTACCATCTAAGGCTTTGCTAAATACCCCACCATTATTAACCAATAAAAACCATTACAAACCAACAAACCAATCTATTAACTATTTATTAACCAAGGCCATTAGTAGTGGTATCTTCATAGCGACTATAGTTGCAAATTTTCTATAGCCGACCATATATAGGTTTAAGAGATTTTTTGTACCCTTTCATTAACCATATTAAAATACTTGGGGGATTCCCATTTACCCTACGAGAATAACAATTTAGTCATTTTACCTTTCTAAACAATTTTAACCTTGATTAATTCCATTATCAAGTTTAAACAAGTAAGTGTTCCATTAAAAATGATCAATGAAGTAAAAACATCCTAGTATGCATTTCTTCAAATACAATAGGGGTATAGTATAACAAAAACTAATTCCTATTACCCCCTAACCATTGCCATGCAATCCAATTGTCCAAAACAAATAATTAAGCATGTAAATACATTATGAAGGCCATGGGAAACCATAACAAAATATTTACAATCAAAACCCCCAAATTATAGTTGAAAACACAAAATCATACAATAATGAAATCATGAAAATGGTTTATAAAAACCATTCCTTATTTGAAAATAATAGAGAGGGAAGAGAACATGCCTTAATTGACAATGTAGACGGAGTGAATCTACCAACAAGATCCCCAAATTAGTGCTGCAGTTGTAACCCATGCTTTCTTGCCTAAGATCGCTTGAGAGAATTATAGAGTCTTTTGGAAGAGTTTCTAAGTGTTAATGCATAGAATAATAAGGTTAATAAGCTCCCAAGTGAGTTAGAAGTTGAGGTACCTTATTAGGGTAAGTGGGGAAATGTCTAGAATACCCCTACTTAAATTGCACAAAAATCCTATCACTGAGATATGACTAACCCTACAAGTCATAACCTCCCTATACGAGTGATACCCATCACTAGTACCATTGGCCTCTACCTTGGACACAACACCATCCAAGGAATGACCCAACCAACTCAAGTCTAATCCAAGTATACAATAGTAACCTTCACATATATTCCTAGTAGAATCTAATCCTAAGAGGTTTGAACACTGTCCACCATACGAGTACCTTATATGATTCTTACCCTGATTTATAACTCATATTGATCCATTCGTACTCAAATTAAAATTATGCAACCAATTTTAAGGTTAAGCTAGGGAAAACTCAAACCAAACAATTTATATCCAATCATACGACTTATACCTTTCAGGTCACACCCACTGTAGTGACAAAAATCTATTCCACCAACAACCATTAGTCCACATATGATTGGACCATACCATTTGTACCACAACATACAGCTCATACCTATAAGTCATATTATGATCAGAGACCAATATTTCAGGAAATTTTCTAAGGGTCAAAACCTATGGTGGTATAGCTTCTTTTATCTTTCCTATTGAGTGTGTGATATTACATTATGAAATGGCCTTTCAAGTCCCAATTATTTTCTGAAGAACGTTCTTAGCTATAGGAAGGACATTGATTAATTTTGAGCTATGAATTTCTTGCTATGACTTAATAATTAACATATGCTATTCAATGTATGCAAATCCATCAAGCATCCTGCTGACTTAGGAGTAGTATCCATCATGGATGTTTATGATGAGGAGATGGATTCATTCTATGATATCAATTCATTAACTATCTAAGATGATATATTTTGATACTATCTCAATTGAAGAGAGGTTGGGTGTTGATGCTCTAGTAGTACTGATCATGAACTTTGACAATGATGGTATTGATGAGATTATATGTGCACTCTATCAGAGTGGTTCTTATACTTTTGCACCAAACAATCTTGATTTGGTACAAAAATATAGTACCACTCCACCTTCTTGCCCAACTACTGAGAAGACACTAATCATAGACTTAAAGGCCCTCCCTTATTATTTACGATATGTATTTTTAGTGGTCAAGATCACTTTGATGGTAATTATTGCAGCTGACTTGATTAATACAAAAGTGAAAGATTTATTATTAGTGTGATAGAAATCCAAGAGGGCCATTAGTTAGTGTATTATAGATATTATTACTATTCTATCTGATCTTTGTACTCATATGATCCAACTTGAAATAGATTATATGCTAAGTATAGAGCATTAACATCGACTTAATCCTTCTATGTAGGATATGGTGAAGAAAAAGATAATTAATTAGTTGGATATTGGTGTAGAGTGTCCTATTATTGATAGTAAGTAGGTTAGTCCAGTACAATGTGTTCCACAGAAAGGCAATATTATTTTTTTGCGTAATGAGAAGACTGAGTTAGTGCTAATGAGGCTAGCCCCAAAATGGAGCGTGCATGGATTACAACAAATTGAATGCATAGACTCAAAAGGATCACTTTCCCATGCCCTTCATGGACCAGATGTTTGATACAATTGCAGGCAGAGGATGGTATTCTTTTCTTGATGGGTACTTAGGCTACAATCAAATCACTACTGCACCTGAAGACCAACAGAAAACTACCTTTACTTGTCCTTATACGACCTTGGCTTTCAGACTTATGCCACTTGGGTTATAAAATGCTCCAGCCATATTTCAAAGATGTATGATGTCAATATTCTCTTACTTGGTAGAAGACACCATCAAAGTGTTTATGGATGATTTCTCAGTCATTGGTGATTTTTTTGTTGACTACCTATTTCACTTGTGAAATGATCTTTGAAGGTCTGAATAATGCTACTTAATTAGGAAAACTGTCATTTTATGGTTAAAGAAGGTATAGAGATTGGACACAAAATTTCAAAAAGGGGTATTGAGGTAGATATAGCCAGGATTGAAGTGATTGAGAAATTACCTCCACTAATTTCCAATGAAAGGTGTTTGAAGCTTTTTGGGACATTTTGGGCTTTATAAGAAATTAATCATGAATTTTCAATGATTACCAACACCATTTGTAGGATTCTTGAGAAATGGGTGAACTTTGATTTTTTTGAAGAATGCTTGAAGTCTTTTGAATGTCTAAAATAGAAGTTAATGGTTGCTCTTATCATACTGTCCTTAGATGGGTCTTCTATTTGAGGTTATATGTGATGCAAGTGTATTAGATTTAGGTGTTGTTTTTGTCCAACAAAAATAAATGATGCTTCATATTATCAACTATGGTAGCGAGGCATTAAATCCTGCTAAAAAGAACTACACCATAACTGAACAAGAGTTGTTGGTAGTGGCTTTTGCCTTTGAGAAGTTTAGGTCTTATTTTATTGGGACAAGGGTTATTGTGCACACTGATCATGCAACACTGAGATACCTAATGGTGAAGAAGATGCAAAGCCCAAGGTCATCACATGGGTACTCTTGCTGCAAGAGTTTGATTTTGAGGCCAAGGACAGAAAAGACACTCAGAATCATGTTGTAAATTATTTATCTAGTCTTGAAGAGGACTATATGCAGAATTTTGAAGATGGGATCGAGATTAATGATTGTTTTCTAGTCGATCAGATATTAGTAGCTTCCCAAGATTAAATTCCACCATTTGCTGACTATGCAAATTATCGAGCAAGTGATCTAGTATCAAAAGATCTTTCCTTTTAGGAAAAAAGAAAGTTTATGCATAAGGTAATAAAATATTTCTAGGATGAACCATATTTATTCAGAATTTGTGTGGATGGTATTATTCATAGATGAATACCTAAGGTGGAGATGATGAGAATACTTGAGTATTTTCACTCTTCACCAGTTTGGGGTCATCATGGAGAAACCCTAACAGCCCATAAAATCTTGCAATGTGGGTACTATTGTCCAATAATCTACAAAGATACAGATGATTTCGCTTTAGCTTTTGATCAATGACAATGCCAAGGTGACATATCTTGATTCCATGAACTTCCTATAACTTCTATTTTAAAATTAGATTTATTTGATACATGGGGTATAGATTTCATGGGTCCTTTTATGAGTTCGTTTGGCATGAAGTACATTCTAGTGGATGCAGATTATGTTTCTAAATGGGTGGAAACAGTTATGCTCCCTTACAATGAAGCATGTAGTGTCATAATATTTTTGAAAAGGCACATCTTTTCTAGATTAGGCATGCCATATACTATCATTAGTGATGGTGGTTCATATTTTTGTAATTGTCTATTCAAGAGTGTGATTGAAAAGTATGCAATGAAACACAAGGTGGCAACACCTTATCATTCGTAGACTAGTGGACAGGTTGAGGTGTCCAATATAGAAATAAAGTTTATCTTGGTGAAGATAGTAAGTGCCAATAATACTGATTGGACACAAAAGTTAGATGATGTATTACGGGATCACTGAATAGCTTTCAAGGCCTATATTGGTGCTTTAACTTATCAGCTAGTATATGGCAAGGCTTGTTAATTGCCTATAAAGCTGGAATATAAAGTACTATAGGAATTAAAAAAGCTGAACTTTGAGTAGCAAGATATAGCAAAGTCAAGAATGAACAAGATGAATGAGTTAGATGAATCCCTACTCCGAACGTATGAAAGTTCTGAACTTTAGAAAGAAAATATGAAACTACATCATGATCGCAATATTGTGAAGAGCTATCATAGAAAGAAGATTGGCTATTGCCGTATAATTTAAGGTTTAGCTTCTTTCTAGGTAAGTTTAAGCCTAGATTTTATAGTCCATTTACTGTGCTAAGTGTGGTCTCACATGATGCTTTTGATTTGAGGCGAGATGGTGGTTCCTCATTCAAGGTGAATCTGAAAAGAATAAAGCATTATATGGGTAACACTAAGGATATAAATATAATTTTTGAGATGGATCTTTGTGCTATCTCAGTAACCAAGACAATTACGTCGTGCTATTATAATAAACAAGTGTTGCATGAGAGGAAACCCATGAGACTAGTTGGTGAAATCTGAGTAACTAACTTAGCACCATCGTGCTACAATAATAAATCAAGAGCTTTATAGTAGGAAACCTATGTTTTATATTTGTTAATTTATAGGGTAATATGTGTGTTTAGTGTGCAGGACAAAAGATTGTAGAAAAGAGCCCCAAATTAAAGAAAGTAGGTCATACAAAAAATTCACTTGTCATATCTTAACGTAAAGACTCGTGAGTAGGAGTCGTAAGGACCTGAGAGATGATGCATATCTTGGTAAAAATATCTAGAGTCTTTACGACTCTCAGAATGAGACATACGCTAAAGGTATAATTCGTCACATTGATTCGTATTGAGTATAGAACCTAGGTATAGTTCCAAGTTTTTAAGACTTGAGGAAAAGACCCATAAGCCTAGGTACGATTCATACACATGACTCCATTAACAAATCTTACCAGGTCGAGGGTCGCGGGTTCACTTGGCCTAAATTTCTGGTTTTAAATAAAAGGGGTACCCAATTCGTGTACCCAAAACTCTGAAACAAAATTCTCCTTTATTGCTGACAATATCTTAAGCTCCTAAAGCACGCTTTTACTCTATAACACGTACTAATTCATTGGGTTCCCTCATATTTCTCGAAATTCTCAAGAAATTTGGGTAGAAACTTATGCATTTTAAGAAACCTAGAATCTCACCAACTCAAGTAAGTGATTAAACTTAAATTCAATATATTTTGTGTTGAAATTGAACATTTGTAAGATTTTAAGGTTGCTTTGAGAAGAATATACTTGTTTACGAAAAATATTGAACCCTAGTTCTTAGAAATTAAACTTAAAATGGAAATTAGGGGTGAACTTGATGTTGTGTACTAAAATTGTGTCTTTGGACATATATGCGGTGGAAATGCCATATGATGGGAGGGTATTTTAGGGATTGTATATTGGAATTAAATCAGAAGTTTAACTTCTATGTTGCAGTGGATACGAGACCCCTTATGACTTTTACCCACAAGTAACAAGTCGTGATGAGACTCGTAAACACTGACAGCATAGAAGTAAAAATGAGTGTAGGTTATGGTATGGGTACGACTTGCCTATACATTCGTATCAAACCTATACGACTCATAAAATTAAGTTGTAACAACCTGGGAAGATATTATAATTTATAGTTTTGTTTATGGTCTACTTATGATTGTTGGTAATAAGTCATAACCTATTCTTACGACTTGTCAGAAGGACTCATAAGAAGACCAATGGACATTCAAATACATGATTTTTATCATATGAATTAGTCATAAGGGTCATACCCAGCTGATACTACTCCTAACCCCAGTCATACCATGAATAGAAAATGTCACTGACACAAAATTTTGTTTATTTTTCTTTCCTTTCCATAGTAATTTACTAATGGGTGTTTGTACACAAGTATGATTTTTCCTAAAGGCAATTACTAAAATAAAAACACCAAGAAGAAGTTGGCTCCATTAGCAAAGTGATAGTTTACTGATGAGGAGCCAAGTGACTCAATCATTGATCTTGTGCAGTTCCCCATAGAAAAAGCCTTCCCCAGGGGAAAAAGCCCCTCAAGTAAAAAAAGTAGAAACTACGAAGGACAAACCTACATGGGGACTAAGAATAAAGAACACACGTACCTTTCCTTCATACTTACTTCCTTCTTGCTGAGGATAATGAAAATGATTACTTGAGGGTGATGTGGGGGCAGAGAAGAAAGTTGAATCTAGCTCAGAATCAAGCATATCGGAAGAAATTTTAAGGAATAATACTGTGGAAGATGTTGATTCAACTCCTATTGAGAGACAAGACCTACCCCTGGCCATTACACCTACTGCAGGTTGCACCGTTGAATGGTGAGGGTACCCTTGTATACAAAAATCAAACAATGATAGTTTGAGTAGGCTTCCTAATAAAAAATAAAATGATATTTATATCTGGAGAGAAGATTGACCACCATAGAGATGTTTGAGATTCCTTGATTTGAGGATCGATTCAAGCAATATGATTATCAGTGGATAATCACAACACCCGACAAGTATGCACCCACATTAGTATAAGAATTTTATGTTGTGTATCAGGGTGAATTTATGAGATAATATCCACAGGGGTAGTTGTGGAGAGGTCATGATCCAGTCACCTCACTGATAATTTAAGGAGTGTGGGTAAATATCCCTCGTGTACTATTTCACAATTCTTAAATGGACCAAACTTCCAACCGCCAATAAACACAGAAGAGATAGACTACTACTTGGATAAAATGCAGAAGATCAAGAAGAAGTAACTAAGGTCTGAGGATTAGATGATACATTTTTTATTGATTGAGAGTCTAATTAGTGTGAATAGAGAGGATGAAATTTGGGTGGTATGAGGCCTTATAGGGGCATCATATAAGATTGAGAAATATGCATTGAATTATGAGCCCAAGGCTTGGTATACACTAATCGGGCAAAGACTATGTCCCACTACTGGGGACAACCTACTTATCCCAGTTGGTGCGTTATTAATATCTGGTTTGATGGCTGGGTACAAGTTTGATATGGGGGAGTTTCTATCCTGAAATATTTGAGACAAAGCTATGGGCAGAGAAAAGTTACTTCTAGCTTATTCGTGCATGATTACTCAGTTGTGTTTTGATGTAGAGGTGTAGGAGCTCCCAAGGATTGAAGAGCTGATTGATACCACAAACACTATAGATTTTGGGTGATTAGAGACGCAGCAAACCCAATGGCCAGACAGCCAAGGAAAAGAGTTGAGATGATTGCTAGAAGGTTAGAAAGAGTGGACAGGTTAAGTCTTCTAGATTGATGACTCCATAGGTGAAGGTGTGTGGACTAAGCCACAGACTTTGCATGTAGTAGGTATATCTAGTGACCCTTTTTTAGCTCAATCTGTACCACCTCTATCCACCTCTGTGAGAGTTATGATGACTGGTCTAATAGTGATATCACATGCTATGTTGTATGAAGCTATGAAGGTATTAGGCACATTGGAGGCTAAAGTATGGAATATGGAAGAGGGTGTAAAATCCTAGGTTAAAAAAAGTTGGAGAACCAACGCAGACGAGTGTAGGATAGGATGAATTCATTCGAGCTATGCATACTTTATGAGTTAGGAAGCAACACAATCCCAAATATTATGAAGGTAAAGGCGAAGGTCATCAGAATTAATAAAATAGTGGACGAGCATTATGATAGGCCATTCATCCCAGCATTTATAGTTACAGAAATTAATCCCAAAGCACAGGTTAAAAATATTAGGTTTATTTTAAAACTAGAAGAAAAGAAAGAAGATAGAGAATGAAGAGAAATCACCAGAGTGTGGAAAAATAAGCCTTGAAGAATGGTAAGAAAGATAGCCTACTGAGTCAAAGGGACCCATAGGTGAGGGTATATAAGATGCATATTGGTATCGGTAGCTCAACACCAATTGTTGATGATGTTAATGAGGCCAGTGATGCAGCCCCAACAAGTAATGTACCATTGAGTGAACTGGCCACAACCAGTGCCAATGTTGTGGAGGCAGTCCCAACAGCTGATGGAACTCATATTGATGATGGTGAGACCTAATCTTAGCGCCTACATAATGATGAGGCTCTATGAGCTGGCACCTTGAGCATCTAGGTATGTTCTTTATCCTTTGTATTTCACTGTTAAATACACTGGGGACATAATATAGGCTTTAAGTTAGGGGTAGGGTTATGCCAACGTTGCCACGAACTATACTTGCGATGATTCTAAGCCCATGGCCACATTCTGAAAAATTTAAGAACTGGCATATTTTTGTTTCTATTTTTGCTATGTGTATTCTTGAATAGCTAATAATATAAGGAAAAGTTTTACTTATGGTAGTAGATGTTGTTTTGAATAACTATGCTAAAATAATTGTGTTGAAAAATTGATACCCCTCTTAAATTTTTGTGTTGACTGTATGATGTGTGAGATGATTTTGACTTTGATAATGGCATTAGGATTACGAACAGTACAACCAGGGTGAACAATTGAATAACTAGATAAGTAGTACATAACAGTATAGCCCAGTGCAAGTGTATGTGAGGTGCTACTTAGTTCCTGGTCTGTCAGAATCTAGAACTTACTAGGTTGCTCTTTCCTAGAGTTTAGGATAGTTGAGTAGGAAATAATCATAGGCCATTCTTGTTTTAAGTCCACTCGTCCCTAAATGCCCAACCAAATGTGATATGAATTCCTTGATCCTATTTTTTGAGCCTGAGATCCATTTCTTGATTACACTAATTTTGCCTTCCTATTTCACTTATAATATGGCTTCATTTAAGGTAGATTATGGTTTGAGGTGTAGATATCTTATTGGGTTGTTTAAGATCAGTGAATATAAGTTATCTGGTTTGGATCTCTTTCACCAAACCATGGAGAGGGTAAAGGTGATTCATGATAGACTTAAAGCTGCTTGAATTTGCCAAAAGTCATATGTGGATGCGAGGCGAAGGGAGTTGGAGTTTCGTATTTGTGATTGGGTATTTCTAAAGATGTCCCCTATGAATGAAGTAATGTTGTTTTTTAAGAAGGGGAAGTGCAGTCCCAATTATGGCGGTCCATACTTGGTTTTGAAGAGCACTGGTAATGTTGCATACGAATTAGAGTTGCCTCCTACTTTGTGCTCCATTCTTCTGGTGTTTATGTTTTGGTGTTGAGAAATTGTGTGGGTGATCCCTCAATTATTGTTCATTTGGAGCAGGCGGGTATTTCAGATTCCTTATTTTACGAGGATGACTTAGTTAAGATTTTTATCGGCAAGTCCATCGATCATTAACAAAGGATGTGGCTTCAAAAAAGGTTCTTTGGATGAAAAAAAAGATTGAAAAAGTGACTTGGCAAGCTGAGAAGGACATGAAGTTCAAGTATTTGTTCTTGTTTCCCATTCTAGAGAATCGTGCTTGAGGTATGATTATTTCTTGACATATTTATTTTTTGATTTTGTTATAGGATATGGTGATTTCCTTGGTATATTTGTTTTTTGTTATTGATAAAGGTAAGTGTGGTTATGTTTGTAGTCAAATCCTGTTAATAAATGACTTGCCCTGACATTCAAGGATGAATGATCCTACGGGGGAGTATGTAAAGACAGGGATTTTAGTCCTTGAAAATTTCAAAATATTTATCCTTACTGTCCTAACTATGACTCCCTTGAAGAGTTGTAAGGAGTCTTGACAGGTCTTAGGTACTCGGTCGCAACTTAATCCGAACAAGTTCCTTAGTATTCTTCTTTGAGTATGAGTGGCTCTCAACTAGTCATCAAGACTTCTTATGAGTCATCATGACCACATCGTAAGGTCTCCATAAAGTTTTGCCTAAGACACTATCTTTATTGTGACGTTAGGCGATGTGTCATAAAGACTTTGAAGAGTCATTATGTTCTGATCATATGGTGTCTAGTGTGTCACCCCAAAATGTTATTGTCTTGAGTACTTGAAAGGGTTACGAGTCGATGGTATAAATTGTAGCCCGACCAATATGGGGCATTGTGATTAGTTTTTAAATTAAGGTCACTTTGGACGATTCCATTCTCACCCAATTAAAACTCCATAATCATAAAGAACCTAAGAATGGTTATTTCTCATTTATTACATACTCAAACACTTCAAAAATCTCTTAAATTCTCTAAAGAGTCTTTACATAGGGTTTCCAAGAACTATCTCATCCAAGGGCTCAAGGGTTAAAGTCCCTTTGTGAAACTTGTTATTTAAGGCATGTTACTCTTTCTTCATTGTTAATTTATTAAAAGTATATGTATTAAACTATTGTTTATAAGATATTTATGTTGGTTTTTGAACAATGGTTGATGGTTTTGATTGATTATGGATTGAACAATGTTTATTATGGTTTATATGCAATTAATTATAGTTTTTAACTTGTAGGTGCATGGGCATGGTGAATGAACTAAGGAATCATGATTTTCCACTAACTTATGACTTTTGAAGTGGTTATGACCTCAACTCCATACTGTGAAATTAACTTTAATCATGAGAAATATGGGAATTAAATCATCCTTGAATTATTGCCTTATGGTTTTGAATTGAAGCTTATGGGTTTTGTGTTTTTACAAGCTAATGTATAATTTAACAAAGGGGGTTGTAAATTCCCACATGTGGTGTAATTTTGTTTGGAATGTTTTTATTGCCTTGAAAGTGTAGTTGGTATACTGATACCAATTATGTATACCTTAGTGTGAAGTATGTTTCAATGAATGAGAATGTGTAATAAATTTTTTAATTAGTCTTTATTGAGGGTTCTGTAGCTGGGTCATGAAAATGCTGGTCCCAAGGGACCCACAATGGATTCTGTGGTTTCTGATGTGGGGGTCTATATAACCGAAATGTTTGAGTCTCCATTATTATTATTATGATATATTTGAAAGGTTTGAGCCCCCCATATCTTATTACATGATTTGCTGCTCGTGTGACTTTGATATGTTGGGAGGTTCGAGTCCCCCATAGTGATATGTATACCCTCTGGTTTGTGTGGCCACACATACTAAGGCACTACTATCTAGGGAATATCTCAGACCATATAGATCATGGGTTCCCTTGTATGTTTTAACGGTTGAGCTACACAATCAAGGTTAAACTGTAAAGTGCATGTTAAGCCTTTTCCCCTATCCCGCCAAGTGATATTTATATATATACATATACATATATAAATATATATATATATATATATATATATAAGTATGTATATCCATTGATAATGTGCATTGTATTTGAACGATTTTAAACTATTGAACATGCCCTTATGCTATAATTGTCATCGAGTTACATATTAACATTCACCCTGTTAATCATCTTCGGAGACTGTATCCCTACACGAGGTAGGAACTAGCAATACTTTTATTCCTCTTATTCAGTGATTAGGATCTTGGATCAGTTCGTGAGTTGAGATTGAAGTGGCGAGCTTCCATACTTCAGAAGTCTACATGTCATGTTTTGGTCTCTTATGTCTCAAGTGTTTATTCTTTTTTGCTATAGTCAGGGGCACGTCTGATGTTTTATTGATATTTAGTTTTGGTACAAGATTTATTTGTATAACTATGAATATTGGGAGATGTTGGTCGGTTGTTTTGCCAGTCACCAGTTCTCTTTTATAGACATGTTTTGAATTTTCTTAAGCTTGTTACTTGCTATCTTTTTATATGTTTAGAATTCATTGACCTTGGGGATATTGTGTTTGGTTTGATTAGGTGCACAGGGTGGTCTTTGGTCTAAGTGGAACTTGAGATAACCATGATAGCCAGGCCTTGGTTAGGGTCGTGACAAGCACAATCCTCATATATTGTGCATGCTCATCTCTACTCCTGGCACACACAAGGATATTGTCAATGATAAAACGCACAATGGAATCCAAATATGGCATGAACAATTGGTTCATCAAAGCCATAAATGCGACTAGGACATTAGTCAAGACAAATGACATCACTATGAAGTCATAATGAACATAGCGTATCATACAAGATGTCTTCGGGATATCCTTAGTCCGAATCCTGAACTATTGGTAATCGGATCCCAAATCAATCTCAGAAAACACAGCTGCACTCTAAAACTAGTCAAACAAATCAGCAATGCAAGGCATATAATAACTGTTCTTCACTATTACCTTATCAAGCTGCCTATAATCATTACACATACGCATAGATCTGTCCTTCTTATTCACATACAACACAGAGCTCCCTTAGAAGACAAACTTGGTCTAATAAAACCCTTAGCAAAAAGAGTAACATGCCTAGATCTATCCTTTTTCTTAACAAATAAGGGGCATTGATTTCCTTTAACCTATATATGACCTCCGAACACTATATTAACCTATTTCCATAAGTTTTTATAACACACCATCGATTATTTCACTCTAAAAAATCCTCTCTCAAATCCTTCTTTTTAGGTAAAGTCTAGGATTAAAGAGGTAGTTATCTAGGGTACTAAGGGTGCTTTATTCTTCATGTTTCTTAGTAAATAAGGCATGTACATCTTTCCCTTGAATTTATAATTTTATTAATGTAATAATTTGATATTAAATCAATGGTTTTGATATAGGTTTTGGTTTAGTTGAGGGCATTGGACATCAATTGTCCTTAACTTGATTTTGCATGGTTTATTATGAAACAATAATGCTTTATTAATGTTCTTGAAAATGATAGGGTGCATGGCAATAGTAAATTGAATTTTGGGGTACCATGGATATCCCAATTACTTGGTTTTTGTCTAGTAAATTATATGCCCTCAAAAGGTTTGTGATTTTCCATTTAATATAATTTAGTAATATTGTTTGACTATTCTTGAATACTTGTATTGCACAAAATTATTTGAAGAAAATGAATTATTTTCGGTTGGTTTCATATTGTTTTGGAACGATCTTGGTGGCCTTGGTTTGATCATAAATGTTTTTGGTTAAATTGAAAATGGCTAAGTCTAATTTGATTTAATGGTTTATATGGGTAAGGTAATAGACATGAAAGATCTATTTTTTGTATGACGATAGAAATGGCTAATGACTAATTAAAAGACTCCTTGGTAAATGGTTGAAAATCTACAAATGATTTTAATATGGGCATAAATGGGGTTGTGTAGTAATATTATGAAGGGTAGAGATCTCGAGGGGACCAACACTAGAAACTCACATTTGCCAATATGAGAGTGGTCTTAGAGATCCTTTTCATAATGTCACACTTTGTATTTTAGGGATTCACTAGACATCTTGGGTTCTTTTCTCCGATCATGCAGATAACATGCACTAGGCCTTTCAGCAGGGTAAGCTGAACCAGTATAGCTCGTGGGTTGTTTTAGGATGATCAAGATACATAGTCCAGGTTAAGGTTTTAAAGGTCATCATAATCCTTGTTCCTTATCTTTGCATGGTATATATATAAATAGATATATATATATATGTAAGTATCTGCATATGGTTATGTGCATTGGATTTTGACTAGTTTTAAATTTTCATCCATGGAATTATTTATTCTTTTACCCCTAAGTAAAAATCTAGCGCTCCAACTACTAACTATCTTCAGACGCTTTATCCGCATGCGTTGTAGGAACTGTCTATACTTCTACTCATCTTGCACAGTAACTAGGTGATCTGGGATAGCTTGTGAGTTAGACTAATGTAGGGAGCTTTCGTACTTCAAAATACCCTATTTTATGATTTGGTTTCCTTATGTCACAAAATCTTTCTTAGTCTAGTTTTAGCTATTATCGGGGACATGTCCTGACACATTATTGGTACTCAGTTTTGATTAGAGGCTTTACGGACACTGTGGACAAGGGTATTATGGATAGTTTTAGATATTAATTTTATATAGATTTTGAGCTTATATATCCTATCTAGCTTTATATTGGTATTCTTCTGCTACTAGTTATTTTTGTATATATTAGAATAAACTTAGGAGGCAATCTTTTGTCCTCGGTGGACTTGAGATGCCCATGACGACCAGGCCATGGTTCAGGTCATGAAAAAGTTTTTATCAAAGTCTAAGTTTTGGTGTCAAGGGGTGTCCATAAATTTGTATCTATTAGAGTCTTTCATATGGTTTTTTGTGCACCACACTTATAATCAAGAGGCTACGAGGCATTTAAGAGATATTTCTTATTCTTTCATACCCTAGATCATGTGATTGTGTTGTCTATAGTAAATTTATCTAACATTCTTCTTTTCTCTACTTTGTGGGATATGTCTCATTGTTGATACATACAAGAGTGAAGTCTTATCTTCCAAAAAATGTGGTCCTTTTCGAATGAGTTATCAAAAGTCATGGGATGGCATAGGGACTCAGAAGGAGTCCATTAGTGCGTCAAGGTGTATTAGTTCAAGAGGGTACCTCTAATATCATGAATATGCTCTTCAGCCCTAGATAAGATGTAAATTTTCCTTTTTGAAAACTTTATTAATGATGTCTCACTTAAGTGTAGGATCTTTATTTGGATATCAAGGTGGTATTTAAATCCTAAGAGGTTGTATAAATTGGGGTGTTACAACCTATGAGTAAAAAGGTGATCCCGAGGTTAGTGATATGAATCTTATATTAAAAATTCAGATTGAGGGTATCTCTTAGTGGAAAGAGATAGTTGTAATTGCATGACATTTATGTGATTTGTTGGGGTTGGCATACTCTTATGGTGTTAGCTAAGTAATACACCCTTATGGTAATTGGTAAAAGAGATTGGTTAGTTGCGATATTTGCATCTTTAGTTGAAATGAGAATTATCTCTTGAGGACTAGATATGGTAGTAGTGAAATAAATCATGAATTGTGAATTAAAGATTTGTCAACTAATAATTTGTGAATTTAGCATTCACTTAGGGAGGACATAGAAAGATGGGACTCGGTGGTGTGTATAGAATCTAGAGGATTGTTGGGTTGTGTTCATGGGTAAGTGGATGTGATTTGAGGGAGGTGAATGTCCTATATACTATGATGGGTGAGGTAATTACATTAAGATCTACTATCCATATTAGGTAGTTTGAATACACTAAGGGACCCTTGATTGTTATCTAGTAGTTGTAAGTTTGTTTGGTATGTTAGAAGGTGTGTAAGAAATATTAGGTGTAGTAGTAATGTGGTGAAGAAGAATGTTCATGTGGTCTATAATTAAGTTAAATAAATTATTTACATTGATTTATCTATTATGTGGACTAGTATATTATGCGGGATAGTTTATTGGTGGTCCATGATTGTTGGTAGACACTATGCCGAACTTTAGATGTTAATTGTGGTGACGAAAATATTATCTCAAGGATAATGATGCAAGATTTCTGGGAGTGAATTTTTAGGTTTGATGAAATGCATAAAAGATTTTAGGTTGATGACTTAAGAAATATTGGAGTATGTATGTAATACCCCGAACTTTCTTTAAGCCTTATAGCGTCTCTAGAAGAATAAGAGATGACTTCCAAAGTGAGAATTGTTTAAATAATATAGAGTTTTCATAATTTCTACTTTTTATCGGGTGGGAAATTGAATTAGCTTTCCAATGATACCTATTTCGCCAAAATATAATGTCAAGGTAGAAAGTTATGGCAGTATTACAGAAAGCAGTCTGAACTGCCCAGGTGTGACGGAAAGGGCCGATGGACTGTCGAGCTAGTGATGGACCATCGCCCAAACCATCATAGCTGATGCAGTGCAACCATCTTCTGGCCAAGCTCAATGGAAAGGACCGATGGATCGTCGAGTTAGAGATGGACCATCACCCAAACCATCGCAACCAAGGTAGAAAGATCACATTCTAGCCAAGTACGATGCGAAGGTCGATGGACCATCGATCTAGAGACGGACAGTCTCCCATGCCGTCACACACTTCCATTAAGTAAAATAAAGCTATTTTTAAAAGGGCTTTAGGGTCTTTTTCCACCCTTTTCACATCTAAATACATTAGATTGAAAGCACAAACATTATATTCCCCCATAGCATCCAAAAACTAGGATTCTCTCAAGATTAACCTCAAGAGAAAATCCAAATACTTCTCCAAGAACCTTAATATTCCACCACAACTTTTACAAATTTGTTTAAGATTCTGGGTTCCCAAGACAAAAGCTTCAAGAACCCTCACTCAAGAGTATCAAAAAGAATCTCAAGCAAGCTAGTTCATCTAAATTCATTATCCAAGGTATCTGGGGTTTGAACAAGGGTAACTCTTTTCACCCTTGTTCCCAAAGGCTTATTTTAAATACAAATTTCTACAAATTATGAGATTTTCCCTAAAATTGAAGTTAGGGTGTATGCCCATTATTATTGATTGCAAGATTTTAAGATTTCCCATGGATTAAAGGTTGAATTGCATGATTTTGTTTATATTTCCATGCCTATTTTCGAATTTTTCAGATTTTAAGATGATTATGAATGATTTGTTATCAAGCATGATTTTTGAAATGTTGAAATCATGAGATTCATATTATGAGTTATTTTTTTAATACCTTGATTGAGATATTGTAAGCTTTTTAAGATGATGGTTGAGTAAGATGTTTAAAGATGATTTTGATGCATTAAAGCTTTCTATTTTGATTCCTAAGTACAAGTGATGAATTTAAAAGGATATTATTATCTCAAGTTTTGTTGACAAATTTTGATAAGTACGTTTGAAAAACTAAGATAGGAATCCGCACTACTTATGATTTAAAGTTAAAAGAAGCATAATTTGGTCTTCGTTATAGACCCTTGAGTTATTTTTAGGTGGGTTTCCTAAAAGTTCTAAGCCAAAGTATGGGAGTAGTATTTAGCATCGAGTTGGGTATGATTCTAAGATCTCATACGCTAGAACTATGTTCCACCGTAGGATTGAGATTTATGGGCTCGAGGCCGAGATAGTGATCACAAAAGTTAAGGTTCTGTTTCGATGGCAAGGGTAGAATAGCTCTCCCATATGTTGGCAAGAAGTTGGACTCCAAGTCAGCTCGTATAGTTTATGTCGGTTAGAAGAAACTCCCATGTTTCCAAAGAGTCCTAAAGTTCCCTACTTCCTAAGGTTTCATAATCATAAGTCTTTGAGTTTCAAAAGTTTCAAAGAAAGTTCCTTATTCTCCGTAAGTTAAAAGAATAAGTTTGAAAGTTATGGTTTAAGATTCCATTTTCACTTATAAGCTTTAATAATAGGAGGATAATACAGTATTAGAGCTAAGTATAATGACTCATAAGGTTTATATTACAAATTTCACTATTTATGATTTATGAGCTTTATATTTCAGACTTATTAAAGCTATAAGAGTCATTCATAATTGCATGCATGGTTTTACCAAGATTATTGATATTGTTTACTTAATGTATACACCCCATATACTAAGAACATCCTCAAAGTACTAATCCATATATACATCTATGTGCTACATTGTCTCATAATGTAGGTTCAGGTACTCAGTCTCAACAGCACCAGAGATCTCTGAGTGCCTTGTCTACATTTTCATAGTGGTGAGGCCATATGGTTCAAAGGCCTATTTCCAGACACTTAGTTATAATGTAAGTTGATTTTGTCGATTTTAATTCTAGTCAGTTAGGGATCTATCCCAATGGCTCTCTAGTTCTTGAGTAGTAGAGGCTTCGTCAGACTAATGGTTGATGTTTTCCAGATTATGTCCAGTATTGACATTCAGACAATGTTTTTTAGTTATTTCAATCCAGATTTTGCATAATACGTGATTATTTCTTGGTTTACTTATCCTAAAGTAAGAGTTAGAAGTAATAGCATGCTCAAAGGATTAGCTTAGGGATACTTGTAGCCTCAAACACCATGTGACATCTTGGGATTAGAATTCAGGGAATTACAATGCAATTATGATATATTCATGAGGTCTAGTTTTAAAGTAGAAAGGATTGCTAAATCATAAGAAGGAAAAGAGCCTTAGGTTATAAGAATAAAGTGTGCTCAGTCTTGAGTTATGAGTGCAATATATTCCTAGCTTATTTTCTTAATTTTCTTATTAAGAAGAAGTCGAGGGTGTTGTTATATGGTATTATGTCTAGATAAATTAAGGGAGAAATAGATAGACTATGTGAAATCTTTGTATAGTTTAAAAATCTTGTTAAGTTATAAGTATATGATATTAGAGATGTAATGCTAGTATTCTAAGGAGTTAAAAATTGACTGTTAAGTGGTTAGAATCATGGATGTCCATGCCCATGATAATGTTAGTCATAAGGCGATGACTTTTGGGGTTGGAGGAAATTATGATTAGTGTCCCCTAAGGGGATGTCCTGGAGAGAATTTAGTGCCTTTATATTAAAGTTGTTGAGGAAAGTTTGTGTTCTTCCGCCTAGTGATACCCCTTCCCAGCCCCTAATAGATGAATTATTAGGCGTATAGATTTAATAAGAAGATATATTTTCAAGATTGGGATAGTGACCTTTTAGCTAAGAGGGATATGATACAAATCTTGAATCATCTCATGGGGGTGAGTTTCATGGGAAATTCATGATAAATCTATTATTAATGTAGCAAATTCCTACTATTTCAATATAAATGGACATTCTACAGACATCCCCTATATTCAAATGGTGCCTATATGTGAGTTTCTAATTCTCTGTACAATCTTTATTCGTGTTTTGTCTCTCTAATTATGATCTAAGTGTTTTGATGTGTGGAGCCCTTCGTGCATTTTGGATCATATCTTACATTACAGAATCCACCTTGAGTGGTACAACTAATATGCATTGTATCAGAATACTGTTACTCCTATTTTTGAAGCTCGTACTCTACTCCATAAGTTACTCTCCTGGTGTCATGATGGTGATGGTTTTTGAAGCAAAGTAATGTTCAAGATTAGAGAGTGGTTGATTTTTCTTGAAAAAAAATTTTGTGGTTATTTGTACTAAGGTTATAGATGAAGCAAGAAAAGTGACATGAGACTTTGGTTATGTGAAATAGTTAAGAGGTAAATATGTGGTAGAAAAATTCTTGTGAAAGATATTAAGGTTATTGGGGTTTTTGTGGGGATATCCATAAAGTGGGTGTAGTAAGGATAATCTTGAATGTTGTGATTTATAGATACACAAATCATGGTGTTATGTGTCCAGTATTCTTTGTACGACATGATGTTGTTTAACTATAGTGATAGGATGGAGTAGTATTCTTTGATGGATGCAAAGTATAGGGTCCCATAGGTTAAGCTAGTATATTCAAATCCAGATTAGGCTTTAACATGGAAGCAAGGTATAGTTAGACACCAGCTCTTGTCACAATATGTTTTGTGGGGAAAATTCTAATGCAGAAATGGTGAAGTGTGGCATTCATAGGTGAATTAGTATTTAAGAAGTATTGTAATATCTAAGGGCTATTAGTATAAGACCCTCAAAATTTCGATCATTTTACTTTTGAACCTACTGTATTTGAAACATCGATTTTTAACTTACATGGTATTTGGGTATGATAAAAGGATCATCCGGAGGAGTTTTAAAATTTTCAGATGGGATTAATGGTGGTTTTGGACTTCAAAGAAAGTGAACCTCCCCGATATCTCCGTGTCATTAAGGATAGACTCCGCGATAAGGTTCGCGACAAAGACCTAGGTAAATTTTTTATTGTTTTGATTTTTTTAATTAGGGAGAGGGGATTTGGGAACTTTTTACCCCATGTACTACTCTAGACTTATTTATGATTTGTTCTTTCATAATTTACTTGGTGATGCTATGAAGCCCTTTTCATTTGTGTCCCTATACCTTTTTTGTTGAAGGATAATTCTTAATATGAAGTTAGATACTTTTTTGCATACTTCTAAAGAATAAAAATATTTCTATCCATCATTCGAGGATGAATTATTCCAAGAGGTAGATAATATAACACCCTATATCTTTGAGCTAGAATTTGAATCCTTGTTTCTGTTTATAAATACGAATCCAATTATTTCTATGTAAATATAAGTGTCATGATCATTATTATATGTGAAGGGTATCTTTTAGGGTAAGAATGTTCGTATTAAACACTTATAGTGAAATAGAGTTAAGAACTTTCGTTATCGACTGAATTTTAGAAATCAATTCTACCAGGGTCAACTTTGAACGTGTATAAATTCTGAAATATGATGAATTTTCAGACATGAGACCCACCAAATAAAATATAATTAAGTCCTCTTTAAAAATCTTCTGATTTTTCCTTAATCCAACACTCAAGCGAATAGCTGTGAGCATTTTTGTGAGGTGGCAGTAAGGGTCGACGATGACAGCGCAACATAGAGCTCATCGCAGAGATTACCCTTCTATGATGCGCTGATTCTAACAGTTTTGGTTTTGTTTAGTTTGGATGAGGGGTATTGATTTCCTTTCACTTTTATAAATGAACTTTGAACACTATATTATCCTATTTCCATCAGTTTTCATGTCATAATATCAATTATTTCACTCTCAAAAATTCTTTCTCAAATCCCATTTTCAAGTATAGGCTAGGGTTCAAGGAGGTGGTCACCTATGTTCCTAAGGGTGTTGTCTTCTTTAAGTTTCTTCTTAATTAAGGAAGGTGTCTCTTTGCCTTGAATTTATAATTTCATTATTGGCATAAGTTGATATTAAATTCATGGTTTTGATGTGGGTTTTCATTCAGTTTAGGGCATTGCACATGATTTGTCCTTAACATGATTTTCCATGGATTATTCTGAAACAATCATGCTTTATTAATGTTTATGAACATGGTGGGGTTCATGGGATTGGTAAACTGAATTTCGGGGTACCATGGATTTCCAAATTATTTTGTTTTGGATTTGGAAACTATATGCCCTAAAGTTGTTTGTGAAATTGCCATTGAATATGATTTTGTCATATAGTTTGACTATTCTTTAATCTTTACAGTGCATAAATGGTTAAAGGAACATTAGTTGGTTTTCGTTGGTTTTATATGGTTATGGTAATGCCTTAATGACCATGGTTTGATTATAAATGGTTTTGGTTAAATTTGAAATGGGGGAGTCTAATTTGGTTTAATGGTTTATATGGCATAAGGTAATAGACTTACAAGCTCTAATTTTGGTATGATGATACCAATGGTTAATGCCTAATTAAAATACTCCTTGGTAAATGATTAAGAATGTGTAAATTATTTTAATATGGGTTGAACAGGTGGTTGTGTACCCATGAAATGGAAGGTAGAAGTCCTGGGCGGACCGACACTGGAAACTCACATTTGCTGATGTGAGGGTGGTCTTGCTGATCGCGTGCATGATGTCACACTTTATATATCAGGGATTTACTATTCATCTTTGGTTCTTTTCTCCAGTCATGTGGTTAAATTTTACTGATCCCTTCAACAGGGGGAGATGAACCCATAAACCCCATCTGTGGTTTTTGGAAGATCAAGCTACACAATCCGTTGTATCCCAATGTGATGCAAGAACTGGCCATACTTCTACTCTTCCAGCACAGTGTCTTGATCATGGGATAGATAGTAAATAAGACTGACATGGTGAGCTTCCCTACTACAGAAGATGCCATTTCATGATTTGTTTTCCTTAAGTCATATATTTTTCTTTGGTCTAGTTTTTGCTATTGTTGGGGTCATGTCCCGACACTTTATTAGTACTGACACGACCCGAAAATCGGGCCTAGTCATATGGGCATGTTGAGCCCAAAAAGGGATGGGGATCACAACATTAACCCAACCTAACCATCACTCCAATCCACAAAAGTCAGATGAGCTTCGAACCTATAACAAGATAGAGGAAACTAGAATAACGCTCATCACTTAAGAAGTTTCCAAACAATAAATTAATGTCAACACACTAAACAACATACCCAAATCCACGTTCATCCACAAAGCCACTACAAATCTGATGTCTTTAATATGTCGGGACATGCCCCCACAGTAGCAAAAAACCAAGTCCAAAACATGTCTATGACATAAGATAGAAAGAATCTGAAATGTATGTCTTCCGGAGTATGGAAGATTACTAATTCAATGTTAACACAAGAAAAACTCAAACACCTGATCACTACATAGGAAGAGAAGAAGAAGCTTCGGCCCATGTGTCGCTTGGGGTCACAACATCCAGAGACACTTAACGGTTGGAGAGCTAGCATGTAACTTAAGGGTAAGGATAAAATAGTGTCATCATTCACAACCAAGTCAAAATATCACATACAACCAAATTTATATACATAGGCATACTTCTAGATATATAGATACTTCGATTGTCAGGAATGGAAAAACAAGGAATTAGCAAGCATTTCGAAACATCCAATCACTATACATGGAGTGGAGGAATCTAACCTTCCACCCTTATAAGTTAGAGGGATTGAACTTCCCAATCACGTTAGGCAAGGGAATCTAACCTCAAGTCATCTTATTAGGCAAGGGACTCTAACCTCAAGCCATTTCATTAGGCAAGGGACTCTAACCTTGAGCTATTTCATTAGGCAATGGAATCTAACCTTAAACAATAATATTAGCAAGTGGAATCTAACCACAAGATGTTGTGACCATTACTAGTCGACAGTAGGACTCTAACCCTTTGTCCATGCACTTACATCCACTCAATTCAACATTTAAGGACTCTAACCCACTTACCAAATTTAAGCCATCAAGGCTATACTTCAACACCGCACGTGACAACAAGATCCTCATGAACAACTTATCAATCAATCATATTTATAAGCTAATAAATTAGTTTTAACAACTATCAAAGTCAATTTATTCTCATCAAGAACTATGCAACACCATTCATTCTTCATTAGCATTCATGTACAAAACTTTAGTCAAGACACAATTCAATTTGAGGTTTCAGTCTCTAACCCCTTTTAACCAAGAAATCAACAAAAGCCACCAACTAACTCATTAAATAGACAACAAGGACTTTACAAGTCAATTATCAACCATTCTTACTCATTAAGCCCTTGCCTTAGTTCAAGCCACTGTTACTATGTAACTAGTCATTTCTCTTAGACATTTTCACAAACACCCCGAGGGCATACTTTTATCATGACAAAAACCCAAGTGAAAACAATAAAATATAGGTTATTCATGACCCCTTAGTTAAACCCCAGTCAACAAGAACCCATATAAGAAAATAATCACCAAAAACATGTATGAACATATGGTTAAACAATTGTCATCACTATGTATCTAAACCCTCAACATTTGATTTCAAAACCACTATTTACAAATAATAATCAAGGTTAAAAACATATGATATTCAAAAAATAGAAATAAGGGGAGAGTCAATTCCTTGTACAAGATGATTCACCGAGAGATTCTTTGTCCTCAAGTCTCTAGATAGCCTTTTTGATAAACCCTATCCCAAATTTGATTGAAGAAGTTTTGAAAGGATTTTGGAGTGTTTAAATCTTTAATAAGTCATGAATGAAATGCCAAATAATGTTATAAGTCATTGGTAATACGGGTTTAGGGGTGGTAAATACCTAAAATGTCCTCAGCTTAAAATCTAAAAATTTGAACCAAGGAGGGTACGACCACCCTACCCTACATGATCCATACCATAGTGTAGGAGTGGTACCCTAACTCTTAACCTAGACCTTACCTACCACCCTTATACTAATCAACATCTGATGATGTACCCTTAGAGTTATACCTTCGTTAGAATCATCACCATCATCCTCAAAAAATCATACGACTTGGCAACATACGACTGGTACCTTAACATACGACTTGGGAGATGCCAAACCATACCTTTGACTAAATGTTGTCAAACTATATCGATCATCATACGATAGGGTGGGTACTAGTCTTACCCTAGTATACAAGAGATATGCTCAAACCGTGCCCTACCCAAAATCATCAAACCTAGGAAATTCTCTAAGGGTTGAAAGGTAAGGTATGTCAATTTTCCCCCACTTGGATCATCCGTCTTTGATTGACGGGTAAGGTAAGAACAATTACAAGTTAACACATCATTACACATACGCCAAGCTTTTAAACAAGTTAGAAAACAATGTCATACAAAAAGTGTAAGACACATATATGATTATTATCAGTCATCCATTCATTCAATTGACTTTGGGACTCGAACCCATTGTCTATCAAAACACTTGCTCAGTTAAAAATTTAGGGACTTGAACTTATTTCCTAAAAAAAACATAAATTATGATAAGAAGACTAACACATAGCTCAAGTACAATTTTCTAGAATAGAAAAAAAATGTGGATACTTGGACTTCATATCCTCTTCCGCCTCCCAAGTGGCTTTCTCAGACTCTGGTTCAGCCATAAAACCTTAACCAAAGCCACCTCTTTCATTCCCAACCAGCAAACTTGTCGATACAAGATCCTTACCTGGACCTCCTCATAGGATAAAGAGCCTGAAATACCACATCCTCTAAGGGATCAACAAACGAGTGGTCACTAATACATTTCCATAACATAGAAACATGGAATACTAGATGGGTAGATCTAAAACTAGAGGGCAACTCCAATACATAGGCAACATTAGCAACCCTCTTAAAAATAAAATATGGACCAACATATCGGGGACTAAGCTTCCCCTTCTTATCAAACAACATCACTTCCTTCATGGGAGATATCTTCAAGAATACACAATCGCCAATATTAAACTCCAAATCCCTATGCCTAACATACGCATAGGACTTTTTGAAATTTTTAGTGGCTTTCAACCTACTACAAATCACCTTTACCTTCTCCAAGGCTTTGTGAACTAAATAAAGACAAAGCAATATACTGTCACCAACCTCATACCACATAATAGGAGAACGATACCTCCAACTGTACAACGCATCAAAAGGAGCCATACAAATGCTAGAGTGGTAACTATTGTTATAAGCAAATTTGATCAAAGGAAAATGGTCATACCAACTACCACAATAATCAATCACACAACATATCCTCCAATGCCTGAATGGTCCTCTCCTCTTGTCCATCCATGTATAGGTGGAAAGCCGTACTAAGGAACATCTTAGTTCCTAAACCTTTTTTAAATGAATTCCAAAAGTGATATGAGAAAGGAATACCACGATCCAAAATAATAGAAACTAGAGCACCATGTAACTTCAAACTCTCTCGAACATATAACTTGGCGCAATCCTCCACCAAAAAACTAGTCCTCATCAGCAAAAAGTGGGCAAACTAGGTCATTCTATCCTTAATGATCCAAATAGAGTTACGTTGATTCCGAGACCGACGAAGGCTGGTGACCAAATCAATATTATTTGTCTCCTATTTCCATTTGGAAACTCAATCTCTTGGTACTAATCCTCAGTTCTCAAGTGCTTAAATTTGACTTGTTGACACACCATACACTTAGCCACAAAGCTAGTCTCATCTATTTTCATATTTTTCAACCAATAGAACTCCCAATGATCATAATACATCTATGTAGAATTGGGATGAATAACATACCAAGATCTATTAGCCTCATCAATAATCTTTTTCTTTAATCCATTGACTTTGGGAACACATAACCTACCTTGGTATCTCAAGATACCATCACCACCAATCGCAAAATCGATAAACTTTTATTGACCTGCACTACTCTTAATCTTAATCAAATTGGGTTCACTCATTTGCTTTTCCTTTATCTCCAGAATAAGAGATGACTACGATACCGAATGCATAAATACACCATCATCGTCTGATTTTATGAGACAAACCAAAGATTAGACAAACGATGAATGTCCTTCACTAACTCCCCCTTATCCTTATCAACCTGAGCTAAAGTCCCCATGGATAACCTGCTAAGGGTATCAGTAACAATGTTAGCTTTACCTGGATGGTTATAGAGACTGATATTATAGTCATTTAGCAACACCAACTATGTTCTTTGTTTGAGATTGAACTCCTTTTGAGTAAAGGCTCTTATAAATAGAAAAGATATCCACATGAACCCTATATATAGTGTCACCAAATCTTTATAGCAAATTGCACGGCTAACATCTCAAAATCATGAGTAAGGTAGTTCTTTTCTGAAACATTCAATTACCTAGAAGCATATGCCTCCACCCTACAGTACTTTATCAATACACAACCAAGCCTAATGTAAGAAGCATAACAATATACCACAAACCCATATTTAACCTCGAGAAAGGTTAAAATTGGTGCTAAAGTCAATTTAACTTTCAACTTCTCAAAACTACCCTCACATGCACTGACCATAAGAACTTGACCTTTCTCTGGGTAAATTTAATCAATAGAGCAGCTATCATAAAAAAGTTTTCCAATAATCTCCTATAGTAACTAGCAAGACCCAAGAAGCTCTGAATATTGGTTGGAGTCACAAGTCTACATCACTTCTTACCCGCTAACATTTTGTGGATTCGTCATAATCCCTACACTAGAGATAATTTGACCAAAGAAAGTCACAGGATCTTTCAAGGTTTGCAACATAGCACGGAGGTGATCAACATGATCCACATCACTTTAGAATAAACCAAGATGTCATTAATAAAGACAATGACAAACAAATCCAAGAACGAATGGAAGACTCTATTCATTAAGTCCATAAATGTTACTGGGGCATTGGTTAACCCAAAAACCATAATGAGGAACTTATATTGACCATATCAGTCAGGTAGGTAGTCTTAGGGATATCCACTTCTCTAATATTAAGATAATGATATCTCAACCTAAGATCAACATTAGAGAAATACTTCATACCTTGAAGCGGATCAAATAAGTCATCAATCCTTGAAAGAGGATAAATATTCTTTATGGTCATCTTGTTCAACTGATGATAATCATTGAAGATCCAAAGTGAACCATCCTTGTTGCACATAAACAACAGTTGAGCACCCTAAGGAAATACACTAGGATAGATAAAACCCTTGTCTTAGAGACCCTTCAATTATTTTTTAAGCTCCTTCAACTCTACCGGAGCCATTCTATAAGGAGTGATAGAAACTAGACGAGTGTCTAAATAAAATCAATCCCAAAATCAATTTCCTTATCGGGAGGAATACCAGGAAGTTCATCGAGAAAGAACTAGGGTTTTTCACTAACCACAGGAATAGATTCTCGAGAAGTACCTTTTGAGTTAAAATCATTAAGTCAAACCAAATAATACAAGCTCCTTTTTGAAGTCAACTTTCGGGCTCTGAGATATGAGATGAACCTCCCCTTAGGCACTAAAGAACCTATTCCCATATAATGACCAGCTCATTATAGAATTTAAATGTGACCTTATGGGCCCGAAAATCTAAGGAAGCATAGTATAAGTGCAACAAATCAATCCTTAAAATAACATAAAAATGACCATGTCCAACTCTATCAAGTCTGCCAAAGTCTTTCTACCACTAAAAACTACCACACACCTCCTATAGACTATTTTAAAAACCATAAAGCCTCCTATCAGGGTAGAAATAGAAAAAGAAATCGAAAGTCTCTCAAGACCAAAACCAAAATTCACATCCACAAATGGGGTCACGTAAAATAGGGATGAACCTAGATCAATTAAACAATACACATCACAAGAGAAATGTTTCAACATACCAGTAACTACATCGGGAGATGCCTTAAAATCTTTGCGAGATGCTAGAGCATATAACTGATTCTAGCTAGTGTAGGTACTAGTAATAAAAACATAAAAGAAGTAGCACCCTTTTGTGTAGAAGTGGATGAATCAGAAAGAGGGGCCTTGTTGGATCAACGAGCCACTAAAGAAAGGCAATCTCACTGCATGTACCCAATCTGACCACATCTAAAACATTTTTTCCTCTTTTTCTCACACTGGCCACAATAATGCTAACCACAGAATCTACAAGCATGGTAAGATGGAGATGACTAAGACCCAATATCCTGAGATTAGATATCCTATTCCCAGAATCTACCATCAAACTAAGATTGACGGTCATCCGATGACTTCAACTAATGAGCTCTAGCCGAGAAGAAATAACTGGAACTCCCTCAGTTCATTCTTATCCACTTACCTCTATCTCTACCACCTTGGTCAGAAGGCCTAAATTTCTTCCCTTGTCTTTCACTAAATTCAACTACTTTCTTCTTCTCTTTCTCTATTTGTTTAATATACACAACTAATCTAGAGATCTACATGTCTTTGATAAATAAGGTTGCCTTGTTCTTAAGGACTGACCTACGAGACAAACCCAAAGAAAATATATGCATTCTAGCCCTTCTGCTAAAAACCATCTTTGGAGCATACCGAGATAGTTGGTGAAACTTCCAGGCATAATCCTTGACTAACATCCAGTTTTCCTCAAATTAAAAAACTCCTCAAATTAAAAATCTCCACCGCCTTTGTTTCCCTCGAATCTTAAGGAAAAAACAACCCAGAAATGCATTAATGCATTAGTGAAATCTTCTACAAAGATAACTCATCAACATCACCCCTTGCCTGATCCTATTTCTTTTACCATTAGTATGTCACACCCTTTAGCTGATAGGCTGCAAACTCTATCTCTTCCATTTTAGTGGTATGCATAGCTCTGAAAATTATTTCAATCTCATCTAGAAAAACCTTGAGAATCCTCCTCTACATTAACCTCGGTAAAAGTTAAAGGACTCAATCTTACGAGATGGTTAACCCTTAGGGCCTTAGAAGATGTAGTTGGATGAACTTCAAACATATAACAAGATAGTAGAAATAAGACAAATGATCATACTTAAGAAGTGTCCGAACAATCCATTAATGTCAACATACTAAACACATACCCAAGTCCACATTCAACTATAAAACCTCTACAAATCCGATGTCTTTAATATATTGGGATATGCCCCTGATAGTAGCAAAAAAAAGTCTTAAATAAGATAATTACATAATATAGAAAGACTATAAAATGTATGCCTTCCGAAGTATGAAAGATCACCACTTAGATATCAACACACGAACTTCTCGAACACCTAATCACTACATATTAAGAGAATAAAAAGATATGGTCCCTGTGTCGCTTGGGAACACAACATTCAAAGATAGTTAGCGACTGGAGCACTAGAAAATAACTCAAAGATAAAGATAAAATAGTGTCATCATTCAAAACTAAGTGTAAACATCACATGAAGTCACATTTATATACATATTCATACATGTATATATATAGATACATTTAGTGTCTAGAAAGGAAAAATAAGGCCTTAGCATGCACTTTGAAACATCTAATCATGATACATAGAGTGGGGGAATCTAACCTTCTTTATAAGTTAGAGGGATTGAAATTCTCGATTAAGTTAGGAAAGGGACTCTAACTTCAAGCCATCTTATTAGGCATGGGACTCTATCCTCAAACAATTTCATTATGCAGGGGACTCTAACCTCAAGTTCTTTCATTAAGCAAGGGACCCTAATCACAAGTCGTCGTATTAGCAAGTGAACTCTAACCCCAAGTCATTGTGACCATTACTAGTTGATATTAAGACTCTTATACTTTGCCCATGCATTTATATCCATTCAATTCAACAATCAAGGACTCTAACACACATATCTTTTTAAGCCATCAAGGGTACACTTCAACACCACAAATGACCAGAAGGTCTTCATGAACTACTTATCAATAAATCATATTTATAAGCCATTACCTTAGTTTCAACCACCATTCAAATAAATTTATTGCTAACCAAAAAATGCAACACCATTCATTTTTCATTAGTATTCATGTAACCACATTTAGTCAAGACACAATTCAATTTCATGTTAGGGACTCTAACTGCTTTTAACAAGGAAATACACCAAAGTCACCAACTAACTCATTACATAGTCAATAAGGCCTTTACAAGTCACTTATTAACCATTCATAATCATTAAGACATTGACTTAATTCCAAATACTATTAGCATACAACTAGTTATTTCTCTTAGATATTTTCACAAACACCCTAAGGGCATACATTTACCATCAAATCTAGGGTTACTAATGACCCTTTTGTTATACAACAATCACCAAGCACCCACAAATGAAAATCATCCTTAAAAATATGAATAAACACAAGGTTAAACAAAGGTAAACAATACACATCACTATGCATCAAAACCCTCAACATTTGATTTCAAAATCACCATTTGCAAATCATGATCAAGATTAAAAATACATAATATACAATAAATAATGATAAAGGGAGATTAACATACTTTATAAAAGATAATTCATGGATAGATGCTTGGTCCTCATGTTTCTAAATGGCCTCTTAGATAAAATATAGACTCGATCTTGTTAAAGAAGATTTAAGAGGATTTTGGAGTATTTTGATCTTTTCTAAGTCAAAAATGAATGCCAAATAATGTAATAAGCCATGGGTCATAAGAGTTTAAGGGTGGAAATGTCTAAAATATCCTTAGCTTAAAAGCTAAAAATTTAAACCAAGGAGGGTATAGCCACCCTACATGAATCATACCCTAGGGTACGAGTAGTACCATGAATCGTACGAGTTGAACGCTAACTCATACCCTAGACCTCACCTAACATCCCCATGTTTATCAACATATGACCATATAAGGGCAAGTTGTACCCTAAGGTATGAAAAGTATTCTTAGAGTCATACTTTGGTTAGAATCCTTAAGATCATCCTCAAAACATCATACGAATAGGTAACATACAATAGGTACCCTAACATACAACTAGGGAGAGGACAAACCGTACATTAGATAAAATGTTGTCAACCTACGCTAATTATCACATGAGAGGTTAGGTATTAGTCGTACCCTAGCATACGAGAGGTATGCTCAAATCGTATCTTACCCATAATCGTAAAAATTAGGAAATTCCCTAATGATTCAAAGCCAAGTTGTTTCACGTATTCGGTTTTTGTTAGATTCTTTATGGATATTATGGACATAGGTAATGTAGATAGTTTTGGATATTGATTTTATATAGACTTTTGATTTTATCATTACTATATTTCTTTATAACTGTATTCATCTGCTGCTAGGTGTTCTTGGTTATATTGGAATAGGCTTATAGGGTGGTCTCCGACCCTCGGTGGACTTGAGATACCCATCATGACTAGGACCTTGTTTGGTTCATGAAAACATCTGTCTCAAAAAAAGACTAAACATGAAAAAATAGATAGAACTAGGTGACTTCGACTCCTAAAGCTCACCCTATCTCTGGATATCAGCATGTGATGAACATCGATCAATGGCGGCAAGTCATACTTTGATTTGCACCAAAAAGTTTTATCAATGTAGTATGAGTACAAAAACTATGAGTACTCATTAGGCTTCATTAACTGACTTAGCTAAATCATGATATAAATATGATAAAATGCAAGATAAGATATCTCAGAAAAGGTAGGCATGAACCAAAATATTCATCAGCATCATTGTGAATATATAGGTAAATAAACAAATAATAGCATAACAAACATAAAGTATCAACACAACCAATCAAAACTACAAAATTAGCTCCCATATGTCAAGTAGTGTGGAAAAGTAAATAACCCATCACAAGCCCCCATAAGTCTGGAGGTACAAACCAGGTAGAAGAATCCACCACCATTATTTATCAACTCTCATAATGCAATTCGAATTCATCCATGCCATGCCACACTATATCCATCACTTGTCCATAATCATCATTTGTTATAATCTTCACTTATTAACTAATCAGTATCTCACCAGAATTTATTTATATACCATTTCCTTATTTTTAACTTAGCTAGATTATCAATATCACTCCCTAATATTATCATATCATAAAAAGTGTATCATCATAGCTCCATATGCATACCTTGACTCAAACAGATATATATAATCAAATAACTAGACTTAAACCACTAAATATAATTAATAGCAGACTTGAAACGGTAAATACATAATCAATAGCTACACATGAATTGGTAAATATAATCAAAAACGGATTTAAATCACTAAATATAATAAATAGATGAACTTGAATCGATAAATATAATCAATAGCTAGACTAGAATCGGTAAATATAATTAAATACTAGAGTTGAACCGATAAATATAATCAATAGTATCATCAATAGCAAAACTAATAGCATAATCAAAAGGTATTGACCCTTGTATCAACTAATATATCAATAAATTTTCAAGGCTTCTTAATGTTACCTCAATAAGAATTTCCAAGAGTCTAAGAAGCGTATAAATGTTTACACAAGATAACATGCATCTTAGCCTAAGATGGGTCAATGGCCTATTTCTAATCCTTGAAGTTACATTTTATGTAAATTCTACCCAAAATAGGCTTAAGGTATCTAAATTCACTTTAAGATGTTAAACAAGCTTTAATTATCCCTAAGATAGGAAATTCACCTAAAATATAAGGAACTAGGTCAATTATGCCTAAGTTATTATTTTCGAATAGAGTAAATGGTCCTACTAACCCAAGCATAGAATTCATCATACCAAAATCAAAAACCCATCCCAAATATAACACAATATCATGAACATAATATGAATTAGATCAATCTAACAAGGGTAAAACCTAGTCCACCTGATGCCAAAGAAAGCTCAAAGATTTACTAAATCACCATTTTTCCCTTTCGAGAAGCATTTGCAAGTGCCAAGCTATAAAAATAACATTTTACTCATCAATACAAGAATAATTAGACCCATATTTCCCTATTGTACTTTGCATCCCATAAATCACCAAAAATCTTAAGTGAGTTCTCCCATTTATGGAAAATAATATTTTTTAAACTAGATTTATGTTCTCTCATGCTGAAGGAGTTATTACCCTCTAAAATAGGAGAAATTTGAGCTAATTTGGTGCAAAAATCAAGTATCTAAGGTTTTAGAATTTTAGAACAAAAGATGGAAATCTACCATTAAATTAGAGGAATCATACCTCATATTCCAACGAAAATTGCCTACTCAATCAATATCTCTTAGGAAAATTGATGAAGAATGGGCAAAATTATGCAAAAGGGGTTTATTTAAACCCATGCTGGGTACTCGGGTCTAGCTATTGCAACCCTAAGTTCACAATCAAAATTTGGGTCAACAGATGTGGATGTTACAATTGTGACACTCCCGCATTAAGATCGCAATATGGTCAAGGATTCTCGTTTGAGACTAAAAGTACTGCAATCAAAACACTTGCTACCTTTTTTAGGGAGTCATAATCACAGCCAAAGCCATCACGATTTTGATGCACCAGAATATTAGATGCAATTGAGACTTTGGAAATTTTCCAAGTGTCTGCCAAACCCTTAGGATTCATCCAAAAATATATATACACAAACGAACTATGTAACCATACCAAATTTAAAGCTACAAACTCAATAGTATAGTCTAAATTCCATCCAAGGTCATTTTGAGGAAATGTAGGGCACACACCAAAGATCCAATTTCTTAACTTTTTGACTAATAGGTTGAAATAAGTACGGGTGCCTCGGGGCTCGAAGCAAGAGTCTACCTAGACTATAATTGTGAGCTGCTGGAATATTTAGAATTTGCATTCAATTTTGTTTACCTCAATTTTATGTATGATTAACAGTTAGAACCATTAAAGACTTCAATGCAGGGAAATGACTCTAAATACAAATTAAACTATCCAATAACTGAACTGTAAGTTTCATTAAGTCATAAATGAGTTGGGGAAACCAGAGAGAAGCTATAATACAAAAAATAAGTAGAAACATGGAAAATGACTTGAAGGGTCATTACATTAGTATTTTACCCTAAGCGTCTATCCACCCTTCTTTCCCAGATCTCATACACTAGACTAAGTCATTGGGTTCTACCAATAATAACATCCTAACATCCCTATCTAACATGCAATATATATGACATAATATCATTAAAAGGATTAGACTGAAGCTTACCTTGTTACCAAGTTACATTCCTTGAATCACCCTTAAATCATCCACATTTACTCCATGATCTCGAAATGATGCCATGCTATCAAAATTGTAATGGTCATGTAACTAAGAGTAAAAAAAGACCCATATTGCTATATTAAGGATCAAATTGAAATTTTGTCCAAAAACAGGCCTAGGAGCCATAAATAGAATCCAAAATTATATCTGCCACTAGGCCCCTCGAAGGACTAGGAATCTACCATGCTATCACATATGGAGCACGAATTATTTCTCAAATCATCCTGCAAGACCCGACAAAATTCTAAGCTTAACTCAGTCCTTTAGAGCATGAAAAGAGGTCCAGACTTAGAAATTTTAGCTAAGTTTTTATACTTAAAAAGCAGGAAGTGAATAAGGAAAATAAAATCTATCATTCAAAAAGCATAGTACTAAAAGACCTTTATCTAAAGAAGTAAAGATAACTACTTTTGAGTTAGGGAGTATTTTGACGTCAGGAGGTGGCTCAACCACGATTACTTGGGATGGACTAGCATAGACTTTAGGAAATACTATCTAAACTTGGTGAAAGAGTTTTATGCAAATTATAATTCTATTTTGGTTATCAATAGCAAGAAAGTGCAGAAAGTCACTATGTTTCGAAATTGGAGCAAAGTTCAAGTAAGGGGAGTTTCACTAAACATCTTGGATCGAACTACCCATTAGTTCTTGTGTGGGATAAATTTGTTCCATCCACACCCCAGAATTCATGTATAATTTTAATAACAAGTACTTACTTAGGGAGATCCTTATTGGTTGGCAAATTGCAATTCCAAAATCAGCATGACTTCCTTATCTTTTATAGAAAATTTCTGGTGAGCACTTTTTATGGTTCATGTTGTTACCTACTAGTGGGGATAAAATCAAAGGTGACAACCAAGAAATTTTTGTTGCATTATTAAAAACCAGATTCACGCTAAATTTTTGTGAGATCATAGAAAATGAATTGAAAATTCGAGTAACAAAACATGACATATCCTATCCTTTACCATGTTTGATCAAATGATTGTCTGAGGAAGCTTATGTACTGATATTGACTTGTATTTATGTTGAAAAACTTACCATTAAGACAAATAATAGTGAGAGATTTAAAGTTTAGGGTAAGTTTTCACTATGTCTGAGAAAACACACACATTTGGGGTTTGATACTATCATGACACAAGGTTCTACTATGACTATGGAGACCTCGGGCTCTACCGCAGGCATGCAATTAGCTATTTCTATGGCTTTACCCACCGTTTCAACAACAGGAACTATATCTACAGCTGAGACTATAGATACTACAACTGCTACTACTTAAGCTTAAGAGTAAGCAATTACTATCCATAATTTCAGTAAAATAGTTTAATAAAGTTAGTGGTTTGACTGAAATCTTAAACATTTTTAGAGAACTTTAAATCATTGGAAAATCAAGCACCACAAGCTGATTTGGTGCCATATGCTAGCCTCAATGGCCTTTATAATACCCCATAATGTCCTAGCTATACTTTTGACCATTTGGCATATTTTATAGGCCCAATAATGAATAAATATAATCATAGATAAGTGTCATGATCATTTATCTAGTGGTTCAGGTGCCTTAGATTCAAACAACGGTCATAGGAAACGTTTATAGTAAAATTGAGTAAAGAGAATTTGTTATTGATTGAATTTTAGTATTTGAACCTAGAATGGTCAATTTTATGTGAGTATAAATTCTACAATATATAGATTTTTAAGATGAAGAGCTAAAAAATTAGTGGTATTTGAGTCCTTTTTCAAACGCATCAAATTTTTCCCAAATACAATACTCGGGTGAAAAGGTATGAGCATTTTAAAGAGTGAACAGGTAAGGGTCTATAATAAGATTGTCGCATGCGAGATATACTCAACAGTAAAGGAGTTCCATGCCAATTGTCATACTGACTGTAAAATACTTTTTTCTTTCATTTGTTAGAGGCAAAATATTCATTTACATACTAAATGGTCCTCTAAATTATACTCACACATTCTTCCCTCATTCCATAACATAAATTCATTGAATACTCTTATCTCTAACCCTCAAGTACTAACAACCAAGGAGATTTATAAAAATTAAACTTCAAAGGATCCCTCCTCAAATGTTTCTCCAAGAAATTAATAATTTCAGGTATGTGTGGTTTGACCATGGATTTTATTTCATCCTTGTGCCTAAAAACATTGTTTTTACAAGTGAATTTACGAAATTTTAAATTAGGGTACATAACCAATTTACATGATTTTGGAGTTATGATGTTCCTTTATGAATTGAAGTATATTTAGCATAAAAATTCATGGTTTGCGCTTGTTTTTACATGCATAACAGTTCTCATGAAATGTATTTCAGTGTTATTAACAATAGTACCATAGTTTGATAAAAGTGTGTGATCTTACCATAATTTACTTAGTTTACAAGAAGATTGGACTGATTATTTAAGATTACAGGATATTACAACATGATTTCAATTTCTGTTCTGATCTTATGATTTCATACAATAACATTTAGATAAGTAATTATAATTATGAGATAGAAATAGAAGAATACTGTATTTTAAAACATATTAGCTCATTTTCTTATTTTAAGGTGAATTTTTATATTTTATGAGAAATAGTATAATTTGGGAGTAGTACCTAACATCAAGGAGTGAGGGTTTATGACATGACCTAAACCAGGGCCTCATCGTATCTGGCATCTTTTGTCCAACAAGGACCGAAGACTACCCCCTATACCTAATCCTACCAACGTATATACAACCCATGTCGGATAAATTCCAAACATATAACAAGTTAATGTATTTAAATTTCAATCAATTTAGGATAATTATAGAACTAATAAAAACCAAACCAAGTCATACTGTCCAAACCAAAAAAACAGTAATATACCCAGGTCCACAGTTGTCTATACAAAGCCTCTAAACAATGCTCAAGAACATCTAGTTGGGACAGGCCCCTGAATATAGCATAAAAAATGTCACGAGAACAGTAAAAGCATAAGATAAACCATAACATGAAATGGGCCTTTCGAAGAATGGAAGCTCAGCACTCCAGTCTGACTGAAAGCTTTCCTAAAGTCCAAATCACTGAGTAGGAGGAATGGTAGTATGTTCCTGCATCGCATGGGGATATAGAACTTAAAGACAGTTAGCATGATGAACACTAGCATATACTCACGAATAAGGACGAAATAATGCCATTATTAAAAACCAAAGTAAATAAACATATGCAACCACATACAAACACACACACATATATATACAATGCTAATAAAGGGAATTGGGTTTAGTATGTATTTAAAATGTTAACCTGGGTTGTGCAGCATTACCGTCATAAACTACCCATGGGCTATATGGGTCCAGTGTTACCACCTAAACAGGTTCTAGTGCATGTAGCCACATAAACAGAAGATATCATAGGGGCCAGGGATTCCTGTGTACTCTTCGCCCTCCATGATACATATATACAAGTATAAACTTAGGGGATTCCCATTGTAACACCCCAAGTCTATACCCTGGATGCTACACTGTGCTCATAATCTTGAGAGACCACAAACTAACCCATGACTAGTACCTGCTGAAATAAATGTATAATAATACTATAATTCTATGGAAATTAGGCAGAAAGTAATTACCGAACACTAAAAAATTAAATACTAATACATTTGTCAAAAATACTCTAGTCTGAAAAGCCTCTACTTTCTGAACAAGGATTTGATGGGACAAGTCTCCAACTAATTCCAACTACTGAAATAAACTAAGTACTGAAATGCTGAAATAATAAGTCTGTCCTCAAACAATAAGGACTCATCACTAAGTTTACTGCTGATAAATTGGGTTGCTAAGTATGATTGGGAGCTCGTGCGTCTGAAATTATGATATAAGACATCATAGCACAAAAGAAAGGTATACGTCAGTACTTTAAATGTAATGGTATGATAAGTGAGGTAGGCTGAGATGTATGGGTTCATATGCATGAAAAATACTGACTGAATGACATGATTATAATTGAATAAGAGTACATGTGTGAATACGTAAACTATAACTAAGATCGTGATAACACTGGATACTGAGTTCTGAGTTACTGATACTGTGTAGCTAATAATTTAGTGATTATATCTAACAGTCTTAATCCTGTTGAACTATACTAAGTTCCATACTGAATGGGTGATTGTATTTGACAGTCCTGAATCAATAGAATTGAATTGAATTCTATTCTAAGACTGAGACTGTGAGAAGTAATCATCTAACAGACATTCCCCTTTTTGAATAGATTTGGGGTACAAAATATAACCCTAGTTGGAAGGATGTCAGTATCATGCCATGGGTAAAGAAAAGCTGTGAGTTAAATCTCTCATACAAAAAGCTCTTTTATCAACCCTTGCTGATAGGAAAAACTCAAATGAGATGTATCATCACTTATAATATCTAACAGTAAGATATTTCAACCTACACTGGCTACGTAGTTCTATAATGTAGGGATTTCTACTAAGCGTCAGACCCTCTAGTTACAGGAATTCCTCCATCCATAGGTTAACTCAGTGCTAAATTCTACTCCTATCTGAATAGACACCGAACTGATTCCTAGTTTATACTAGACATGACTGAACTATTACTGATTATACTGTCTAACTGAACAAAACTGAGTTCATAAACTTTCGTTGACTGATGGAATACTATAGAATTCTGTTGACTAACTAAATTTACTGAGGGCTAAACTGAATACTGAACTAGATTGGATTGATACTGAGCCTACTAAGTTTTTCATGAGTTCTGTAACTAACTTAGAGTATTAATGATTGTGACATGACTGATACTATCCAGAGACTGATCATGGCTCGAAGTAATCAGCTAAATTATCGGGTATTAAATACCCCCAGGACTCAATAGGATAAATTATAAGACATGACACAATTTTTAAACATGATAAATAACTACTTGTTCATCATTCATTCATTGGGACATTCTAGCAAACACTTGTATGACATAAACTTGAATACATGCTAATCATGATATAATTTCATTATTTACTTCTCATGAACAACTCATCAAACACTTGGAAGCTATTGTATATGCACATAATACTAATCAACACATGAGCATCACAATTTCAAGGCTTTAACATGAATTAACATAATACTACATACATAATAGTTGTTTTAACATAAATCTTGCACTTAATAAAAGAATAAAAATCTAGTCAACATTATAATCATGAATACACTTGAATCCAAATCATGGAAAATATGAAATCAAGCTACTTAAAGTTTAAAAGAGTTTCTTGGACTCCAAGGGTAGAAGGAACCCTTGGATGAACACTTGACATTCCTTGGTTGCAAAATTCCTGAAGATTAATGGATATATCATGAGCCTTGAATTTGAAATTTAATCACCTAGGGTTTTTGTTCTTGAGTTTTTTGAGAAAGAATGAATATAATTTGATAATTCAAGGCTAAATTTTGTGTTATGAGGACTGAAGAACATGAGAAAAAGATCCAATTATACCCCAAGTTGTGGCATTTTAATGACTGAAAATTGAATCATCAATGCAGAGGACGATGTACCGCATCATTGGTTTCAATGCGATAGCCAACGCGCCGCATCGAGTCTATGTTGGTTCACTGAAATTGCCACTAGGAGTCAAGAAACAATATTGATCGATGTAATGGACGATGGACCACGCCGACATCATTTCAATGCACTATTTTGGATTTCCAAATGTAGTTCAAATAATGTCCGAAAAATAGAAAACTCATCCGAAAAGACCTATTGACATTTATGATCATGAATTAACCTAAAGATAGATACTTTAACATCATAAGAGTCATGAAATAGAGTTTCCAACTTACGAAAGCTAAAATAACACTAAGTCTGAATACTTAGCAAGAATTTTCTATGTCTGGGACCCTTTACCAAGCTTTAAATAATTGAGTTGAGCTTAGGTTTTTGTGGGGTTTTATAATATCTCCCCCTTGGTAACATTTGTCCTCAAATGAGACTGATTAAATTAAGAATACAGATAGGTTGGATTTAGACACTGGACATGCACAACTAAAGTATGATTTCATGACTGAAATTTCTGATATACTAAATTGTTATTCTTAACATGCATATCTGATGCATTAGTACATAGATGAATATGATTCATGAATGCATAACTAGGATTACTGATAAGCTAATCTTATATACAGGACATGCATGTCTGATGCATGGGTACATGACTGAACTGGTTCATGAATGAATGACTGAGTATACAATGTTAATTGATACCAAGTTGGTAGTTATATCAAAACATTAGATTGAGTAAATTCAAATAAAAATCATTAACTTGGGCTAAGTCTAAGCTTGCGGAGAAGAGACTTTACTAGAGGAACTTCTTTGTCCCTCAGTCTATGAATTTGATATTCAAGGATTTCGATTGGGATTTCTTCATAAAAGAGGTTGTTATGAATATCCATGCCCTCTATAGGGACTAAACTGCGGGGCCACCTATGCACTTCTTTAGCAAAGGGACGTGAAACACTAGATGTACTGAAGCTAATTTTGAAGGTACCTTGAGCTCGTAATCTACCTTTCTAAAATAGCTGAGAATTCGGCAAAGACCGACATATTGGGAACTGAGCTTCCCCTTTTTGCCAAGCCACTTTACTCCTTTCATAGGAGATATTTTTAAGAATACCAAATCACTGATCTCTAACTTGAGATTATTTACTGAATACGTATGAATGGGAAAATGAGAACATAACTAAGCCTAAAAGGTGATCCAGGAATTGAAAATCATGAACTAAACTGAGCCCCTGAGAACATGGCTTATAGCTAAGACTGGAACTTGAGGGTCTACTTATGAGTACCCATTATTCCAAACTGGATTCATTACGTGAAGAGAAATTGGGAGATTTAGGACATGAAAGTTCAGGGATTATGGTGCATCTCTCCCTTTGGGCATTATGTCCCTTGAAGAATGTTTACTTGGCTGAGATACTGAGAAAAACCTGGAACAATGCATACGGCACATCCAAAGTGTCATTACTGAATATATGGGATCTGAATCTGGGACATGATACATGAACTGAGCTGAAAGCACAACTACCTTGTTGCTCTAACTTGGAATAGTTACATTAATGAGGCTTTGGATATTGTGACCATATAGAAGGATAGGAAACCCAACCATACGGACATTATTTGCCTAACTACTAAACTAAACTACTGGATTTGCAAACTAACTTTGCTGAAAACTCATATTCAACTGGATCCTTTCTTTGACACTCTTTCTATAGAGTTTTAGTGGCTTTAGGAAGCAAGGAGTCTTGGTATGGATGAATAAAAATCTGAATATGTAAATCACATCCTGGCTAAAATTTTGTAATATGAGCCGAGGCTTACGAAACATCATCTAAAATGAACTGAGTAAGCCTTATGCACTGCAACTACAAATTTTAAATATTAGAAATATCCTTTGAATACCCTCTCAACTACACTCTCCACCTTAGTACAGCACTTCTTGTGAGACTACTGAAATATTCACATGGGTGCTGAACATGAGTGCATAAACATACTAGCTTATCTGTTTATCTGAGTGGGTGATAGTTGAATACTTTGTCAAGTAATATTAAACTATACTTAGTCTAAATAACTGTGGTGAAACTGTAGTGTATTATGCATATGAGGCAAGGACTGAATGTGTAACAGGAGATAACTGAGCTTAAATTCATGAAAATTATTTTATTTGTGAAGCAAAGGCCAAGTGTATAACATGACTATAAATAGTTTGTAAACTGAGGTACTATATTACTGATAACTGAATAACTAATAATTGAATGCTATAATCAAGCAAATCTGAAATTGAACTGAATTACTAATATGATTACTGGACTCGGACTGTGCTGAGACTATAACTAAGACTACAACTGAGACTGTACAAGAATTAAATATTGGGTCTTGATAACTCTACCTACTGAGGTCTAATCTAGGCTGAATTCTCCCTCTATGTTCAAGCCTACTCAAATCTCGAAAATGCATTCAGTCACTTACACATCAACATGATATTCAAGCCTATCTTCATAACTACAACCTTGTGTAAAACTAGCATGCAATAATATTTTCTTAACATTAAACCTTTACTCTCTCCCACCTAAGCAATCACTCATCACTATATCATTTTTTATGGAGAGTCCACTGAAGGTTCAAAACATGAGGACCTGATATATGCATGAATACTATACCAAACTCGACACTTAATGAGGTCTGAGGAATAGAATATCAACACCATGGATTTATTAAAAAATCTAATCTAATGATATGCATTACAAAATCAGAACCTAGCTGATCACTGGAAGTGTAGCATGGGTAATGGGAACTGAGCATACTATATAGCATGACACGGGTACCTGAGTCATAAGCTGCATGACCTGAGTCTAGAGTTTCTGTATTCATGGAACATAGTTTGTAACACCGAGTGAATTGGAACTCCTTATACTAGGTACTATAAGTGTGCATGATTACTAGCGTGCATGAGTATGGGCTATGATCATTGAGCTGACATGTAAGAAAATAATAAATATCATGATAACTGATGGGTTTTGAAATTTTGGAATACGATTCTGAGATGTCCTGTTCGATTATTCTCGCTACGAGAATAGACAAGAATGTCATCTATGTAGACAATGACGAGCATTTCCAAGTACTTCTTGAACACATGGCTCATCAAGTCCATGAAAGTTGTTGAGGCATTGGTAAGACCAAAGGAAATGACTAGAAATTTGAAGTGACCATACAAAGTTTTTAAGGTTGTTTATGGGATGTCACTTTCTCTGATTGTAAGCTAATGATAGCACGAGCTGAGTTCTATCTTTGAGAAGTAACTGGCACCCTGAAGTTGGTAAAAAAATTCATCGATTCTAGAAAGTAGATACTTATTCTTGACCGTGACTTTATCTAGTTGATGGTAATTAATACACATTCTGAGAGAACTACCTTTCTTATGTACGAATAACACTGGGTCTGATGAATCCTTTATCTAGGAGATCCCTTAACTATTTTTTTAATTCTTTGAGTTCCATAGGTGCCACTCTGTATTGCGGGATAGATATGGGCAGAGTATCTAGAAGAAGGTCTATTTCAAAGTCAATTTCCCTTTTGGGAGGAACTCCGAGAAGATCTTTAGGAAACACATCTGGGAATTCATATGATACTGATACTAATTCAAGATTAGAGGTTGCTAATCTACAGTCCTGGACTCAAATGAGATGGTAAACATATCCCTTAAATATCATTTTTCTCGTTCGAAGGTAAAAAATAAGCTGACCCATAAGTGATGAAGTACTACCCCTCCACTCAAGGATGGGTTCATTCAGAAACTGAAACTAGATAATTCCATTCCTATAGTTGACTGAGGAATAGTAAGAATGAAGCTAATCCATATCTAGAATGACATCAAAATTATTTATCTCTAATTAGACTAAGTCTACTGAAGTAATTTTCTAAGATATCATAATCGAAAAGTTCCTTTATACCCACCAGGCTATGATAGATTTACCCACTTGGGTAGTGACTGAGAAAGGCTCTGCTAGGATTTTGGGACATACCTTAAATTCAGCAACTATATAAGGAGTAACAAAGGACAAAGAAGCTCCTGCGTCTAGCAAAGCATAAACATACAAATTATAAACTTACAACATACTAGGGACCACATTAGGAGACTTTTTAGATCCTATCATGACTGAAGAGCATAGAGTTTATTTGGACACAACTCACTGATGTCATTAGATGCAGCACCCTACTAATTCAGGCACTCAGACTAAGCTGGGTGACCATTTTACTGAACCTAAGAACCTGACTGGGGATAATATCTGACTTTGTGTCCTGGCTTGCCACATCTGAAACATACATCACTGCCAGCTCTACAAATACCCTGATGGTTTTTGTCATGCTTCTGACAAAAGAGATTAGTTTGGGCACTCATTGGCCTTGATATTTTAGACCTCTTATTCTTTCTCCCATTTTTCTTGCACCTCTTCTCCTTACTCTACAGGGAAAGAGCAGTAAGCATAACAGCCAGCTAATTATTTTGAGCAACTAATGAATAATCTAAGATGGTGAAAATAGCCCTTAATTCAACATGAGAAATGTGCTTATTTAGGGGATCTGCCTGAACGGGCAGAGGGGCTAACTGGTGTTCATTACTTTTTTTGTTAGCTTCTCTGGATTGCATGTTCTGGAAGTATAAAGAAGAGATGAATTAGAATGAGAGTTTAACTTGATCTCATGCTAACTCATACGACATAAATACTAAAAGAAGGAAAACATTTCCTAAACCATCTAATAGCCTCTTGTCCATAAGTGTGGTATTCTACACACCTATATACAAGACTCTACTAGATGCGCCTTTTAGACTTCCTATGACTATGTTGAACCTTAGGCTCTGATACCAAGTTTTTAATGCCCCGAGTAAGTACCTCGGATATTACACGGTGCTCATATTCCTGAGGGACCACAAGCTAACCCATGACTGATACCTTTTATAATAACTATTTAATAAATCTGTAATTATACAAAAATTAGGTGGAAACTTTCCATAAGGTTCAAACATGAAAGTAAATACAGAACACTAAAAAATTGAATACTGATACATCTATCTGAAATACTCTATTCTAAAAAGGCTCTATTGTCTGAATAAGGAGTTGATGGACAAGTCCCAAACTAACTCTGACTACTAAAATTAATTGAGTACTAAAATACTAAAATAATAAGTCACTCCTCAAGCTATGAGAACAAACCACTAAGTCTGTTGCTGATAGATAGGGCTTTTAAGTATGATCGGGAGCCCGTGCATCTAAACCAACGATATAAGATAACAAAGCGCAAAATAAAAGAATACATCAGTACATTGAATATACTGGTATGCTAAGAGAGGTAGAATGATATGCATGGGTTCATATGCATGAACAATACTGTATGATTTACATGAGTATAATTGAATAAGAGTATATACGTGAATACGTAAACTATAATTCAGATCCAGACTGAGTTTTGAGTTACTAATTTACTAATATTTGAGTTTACAGATACTAGGTAGCTGATAACTGAGTGAATATATCTGGCAATCTTGATCCTGTGGAACTATACTGAGTTCCTACTGAACTGAGTGACTATATCTGATAGTCCTAAATCTATAGAATGGAACTGAGTTCTATTCTGAGACTAGAACTAAAACTAAGACTGTGGGAGGTAATCATCTAATTGATATGCCCCTTTCTGAATAGATTTAGGGTCCAACCTATAACCATATTTAGAATGGGGTCAATATTATGCTAGGGGTAAAGATAAGTTGTGAGTTAACCCTCTCTGACAGGAAGCTCTTTCATCAACCCTTGCTGGCAGGAAAAACTTGAATAAGATATATCAACCTTCATAATATCTGGAAGGAAGATATCTCAATCTATGCTGGCTATGTAGGTTTTTAACTCAGGGATTTTGAATAATCGTCAAACCCTCTGCTAACACGAATTCCCCCATCCGTGGATAAACTCGAAGTTGAATCCTACTCCCATCAGAATAGACACTAAACTAATTCATACTTCATACTAGGCTTGACTAAACTGTTATTGATTATACTGTCTAACTAAACTGAACTGAGTTCACTGAGTTTCATTGACTGACGGAATACTACTGAATTTTATTGACTGACAAAATTTACTGAGGATTGAACTAAATACTAAACTAGACTATACTGATACTAAGCCTACTGAGTTTTTCCCTAAGTTTTGTAACTGACTGAGAGTACTACTGATCATGACATGACTGATACTATTCTTAGACTAACCATGGATCTAGTTAATTAGCTAAATTTTTGGGTATTAAATACCCCCAGGACTCAATAGCATAAATTATAAGACATGGAACAATCTTGAAACATGATAAATAACTACTTGATCATCATTCAATTATTGGGACATTCTAGCGAACACTTGCATGACATGCACTTGAATATATGCTAATAATGAAATAATTTCATTATTTACTTCTCATTAACAACTCATCAAATAGTTGGAAGAAATTGTATATGCACATAGTACTAATCAACACATGAGCATCACAATTTCAAGGCTTTAACATGAATTCACATAATAATACATACATAATAGTTGTTTTTACATAAATCTTGTGCTTATTCATTGAATAGAAATACAATCAACAGTATAATCATGAATACACTTGAACTGAAATAATGAAAAATATGAAATCAAGGTACTTGAATGTTTAAAAGAGTTTCTTGCACTCCACGGATGCAAGGAACCCTTGTACGAATACTTGACATACCTAGGTTGCTAAATTCCTAAAGATTAATGGTGGAATCTTTAGCCTTGAATTTGAAATTTAATCTCTTAGGGATTTTATTCTTGAGTGTTTTGAGAAAGAATGAATAAAATATGCTAATTGATGTCTAAATCTTATGTTTCTGAAGGACATGAGAAAAAGACCCAATTACCCCCAAAGACGCGGCTTTTTAATGACTGAAAATTTAACCATCTATGCACAGGACTATGCGCCGCATTGTTGGCATTGAAGTAATAGACAACATGCCGCATTGAGTCCACGTCAGTTCACTGGAATTTCCACTAGGAGCCAAGTAAAAATATTAATCGATGTAACGGCCGCCACGCCACGCCGAGATCATTTCAATGCACTATTTTGGATTTCCAAATGTAGTTCAAACGAGGTTCAAAAAATACAAAACTCATTTGAGAATACCTACTGACATTTTTTATCATGAATTAACCTAAAGATCGATATTTTAATGTCATAAGAGTCATGAAATACAGTTGCAAACTTATGAAGGCCAAAATAACACTAAGTTTGAATACTTAGCTAGAATTTTCTATGTCTGGGACCTCTTAGCAAGCTTGAAAATACTGAGTTAAGCTTAAGATTTTGCGGGGTCTTACACCAATGTAACCTACAAGTATATGGTCACTATAACAATCCCTCATATCAGAAAATATAAGTTTCCAGTGTCTATCCATTGGACTCACACCTTCACGATTAGCTAACACAACCCGCCATTATTGCACAGTTAAAACCATTAACACAAAATCAAATTACGAACTCCAAGAGTTTATTACCAAGGCATTATGAAGTGGTTTTTTCATACTAAATATAGCTTATAAGCAATGTCATTAGCCAACACTTAATTGATTACCATGCACTCCACTAGTTTTCCAATTAAACTATAGCCATGGCCACCAAGGCCTTTCCAATCAATTTAAAACCATCAAACAAATTCAAGTTCCATTACCATATTATGGAATGTAAAGATTTCAAGCATAGTAAAACTATGTGAAAAAATCATTTTCATTGGTATCTTAACAATCATGTTGATGACATATAGTTTCCAAAACCAAAATAAGTATCAATTGACTATTCCCTTGCAACCATATGTTCAAATCATAATTACAATATCAAAAAACATGGGAAAATATCATACAACTAGGAACAACCAAAACCTCCAACATCTATTTCAAAACCCCATACAAATCCATAATAATACCATGAAAACCATTCATTAAAATATGTTTTTAGTTAAACTAACAATGAGCTAGGAATAACATGGCTAAGTTATGAAGATTCATTGAGTAATTTTTTATCTTTAAGCCCTGTAGATAACTACCTTTAAAAATCCCTAGTTCAATCTTCTTGAAAGATTATTAGAGAGAGTTTAAAGAGTGTTTTTAATTTTTTGATGTGTATAAAATAAGTATAATGACTTGCTGGCTTTTTCAAATGCTGCTTTATGATTTATGCTTTATCATTTTCGGCTTTTAATTTTATTTATGAACATGGTCAATCTATCTACACTTAGAATTCATGTTTTAATATTATTTTTTATATTATTTTAATTATCCTTATTGCATTAACTACCATGTACTTTATCCATTTCAAAATTACTAACCATATATTACATTCTATGTGGCTACATTATTTCATAATATAGATACCTGTTGTAGCTTACAAAATCATGATAAATTAGTTCACAGTTTCTAGAAAGCAAGTGATAAGTTCTATTTATTCGAGCACTCAAGTTTGTTACAATTCTAGTATTTTATTCTTATTCACTTATATTGATTTATAATAGTTGGAGGCCAACTTCCGACTACCTATAGTAAGTATTAGCAAAGGCTCTACTAACAACTAGTTATAGTTGATGTATTTAGTTTTAGTTTCATTTTGAATAAGCTAGTGATATAAATGTTCTTAAATCTAATTACATTGTTTTCTCTTAGTATTTTCAATTTCATGTACTTTATTTAGTTTCTTATGAATTATACCAGTATCATGGGTTAGCTTTTGATCGTTTGTGGTTCTATGCTCTGTGTGACATTCAGGGGTTAGTCTCAAGGCATCATAAAATTGGAATTAGAGCATAACATTCAAGTGTACTAGGGAGTTATGAAGCTGTGTCTGTTGGATATTTTTTATGGTTATGACGGCCCCAGTTCTATAAATAAGGGACTACCACTATTTAAGAAAAGTTTCTTATTTTTCTTACTCTAGATCATGCAATAAAGCTATCCCCTTAAAACTTATGCAAATTTGTCCATTTCTCCAAATTTTCCATCTATTCTTCATTCTTGAGATAATATAAGTAGTAAATCTCAGTTTCTATTAATATGATGCTCTCATATTTTAGTATTAGAAACTTTAGAAATTACACAAAGGGATTGAGATAAGCCGGTTAGTATGTTTTATATGCTTTAGTTTCAAAGCTTATGTCCTCTTCCATATGAATCATATGGTTAAAACAGAATATGTTATGTATTTAAATTCCTCTTTAACCCTTTATTAGAGATAATATCTATGAGAGAAGAGAGTGTGTACCTAGATTATTCCGTAAAGTTTTTATTTGAGGGACAGTGTAAATTAGGGTGTTATGATATATAAGTAGTAGAACACCTCAAAGTTGGAAGTAAGTATTTAGTAGTGTAGTAACTTGTATGATAGGGATAACGATTGGTTAAAAACATATAGCTTGATCTATATATGCTACAAAGTTAGGACTGAGGTCATATTTCTTTGGGTATTAAATAAAGATAATGAGTGTGGTGCAGATTTTATGGTGGAAGGTAGAGACGAAATTATTACTCAAGGTGAATTATAGTATTTTTGAACTATGAAAGGAGTTCATGATGGAATTTTACTATGTCAAGAATGAATATTTCATTAACAAAAGTATTAGGTTGTTAAGGATTATTAAGCTAGAATTGCCTTATGATAGTGAAAAAGAAATTCATTGATGCTTATAGAGACATCAATATAATTTAGATGTATGGATGGATAAGTATTTTTGATGTATGAAAGAAGGATATGCTAATTGATTATAATAATATATACCATAAGATTTTGATAAATTATTGTTATTATAAGGTTCTAGTGGACTAGTATTTCTTGATGTTTTGCCAAGCAAGAATAGTATGTGAGTTTTATTGTTAATATCGTCTAGTACTAGACTCTAAGATTGATAATGGATGATTATAAAGGTGTATATAGTTATTGCTTGGGACGGTGATGTTACTTATATAGAAGGTGAGTTAGTAGTCTTGATATAATGTATGCAAGTATTTATGTTCATTGATTTGCAATTAAGTATGAAAGTGTAGGTATGATGTAGAGGTCCATCCAAAGTAATATGTGTCCAAATTATTTCCTATGATTAATAAGTATCGTATTTTCTTGCATAGTACCTTTGAGTTGCTAAGTATGAACAAGGATAGTTATATTATATATGGTTCTTAATAGAAAGGTTAGGAGTTACAAGTTGACAATGTTAGGTATTTTAGTGTAATAATAATTCTCATGGTTGACAATGTTAGTCTTTAATCTAATAGTAATTATCATGGTTTTAGGAAAACAAAATTTTAGAGCTTTGTTATTAGCAAACAATGAAGAGAAGGGTAGATTATCCATTTAGAGAGGCACGCATGTTTACCAAGAAGAGTGTAAGTTGGTGATGATGATTATTAAAGCTAGAAAAAGTTAAGGTTCTATATATGAATGAGTGTCCAATATTAATGAAGGTAGTATTTTTTGAATATAGTTTATCCAAGTAATTTAAGAATTCAAGTGTAGTCCGTTAGAGTACTGAAATTATGGCTCAGACTTAAGGATATTAAATAGGCCCATAGGCTTAGAATGTCAACTTTAATCTAAGGGGAAGATGATATTGTTAAGAACTAAATCAGGTTTTGTGAATTAGATTTAATAAATGTCATTAATATTTCTTATTAGATAACTATCCATTTTTATCAAGTGTATTCCTTGGATTTTGTCACTAAGACACCTTATTCATGTCTTGTGTCATAGATCCAAGCCCATGAACAATGCCAATACACCTCATGCATGTTCATGATCATTCTTGACTCCTAGTAAAATAAGTAACAACTTCACTCAGTGATCCTAGTCATTCCTCATAAATCTATGATTTCGAGTCTTATGTTAAGTAACTTATGATAAGTATGAAACGTGTATAAAACCATATTTCATAGTCACTCAGTTCCCTAAAATCATGGTACACCCTCAATGTTTATTGCCACATTATGTTATGTATGTCCTTAATTTAGATCTCCTTAAAGTATCCATGCCTACGATACTCTATTCTCCAAGCCTTAATAAAGTGACAAAGTTATGTATAGTATTCTTTTATGCTTAGGTCCTCACTTTCTATCACTTTAGTGACCCTCTTTATGTTAAGATAGCGGTGATATGAAAAATTGATGAACAATGGGTTATAGGGAGAGTGTAGATGTTCATTACTTGGGAAAATTATTGTATGCATGCTTTATCAAAGGATATATGTTTAAAGGAAGATCAAGACAAGGCTTTGGTATATGTCATAGTTAGCAGTGATATTTTTGGTGTGCCTTCTTTAAAATAATTCATGCAATAGTTATTGATAAAGGGATTAGAGATTATGGAAAAAAATCATAGATGGATTGGTTTCCTAGAATTTCGTGTCATTATAATGATAGCATAATGTCATGTTGGTATATAAGTAGATGAATGCAAAGTTTTCTATGGAGTTCCTAACTAGAGCTCGGAGTTGGTATATGAAGTTGTAAAAAGTATTATTCTCTAGATGAGTTCTCTGGAAAGACATAGGATAGTGAATCTTGTCTTTTAGAATATTATTATTGTATCATGTATAGTACCTTGTGGCTTTGAGTTAGGTATTGTGGGACTAAGTTGTTCACCTCAATCTTTGTTAGGAGTAGTCACCTACGCCTATTTAAAGGTTACAAGTTGCATCAAATGAACTATAATATTTAACAGTTGCATTGCCTAAGGCCTAGTAATCCGATTCTTGCTTCTATTTGATATGTACGATCGTGTCATGAATACCTTAATTGAGTTCTATACTCTCAGTATGAATCAACTCCTAATAGTAAATCAAATCAGTTCCAAAATCGATTTTATGTTAGGGTTTTATTTTTTTAGCTCAGCTTACCCTTCATTAGCATACATGAAGGCCTATTAGCTTTATTTCCTCACTTAATAATTCATCTGTGGTAGCAGATTTCCCTTCTATAATATTGTTCTTCCAATTTCATATCTAAATTATCCCATACAATTCCTTTGTGTGTGTTTATGTTACAAATGTATCATTTGAGTCAGTACACTATTAAAAGGTGATTCCAGTGATAAAACATAACAAGTTTTAGATATTCAATTTCATGTGGTTAACTATATTATTTTCATCCCAAAATCAGTACTCATTCAATGATGATGATTTCACAGGGTGATATTATAAAACCCTACAAACTTCTAGATAAGCTTCTAACTATTTATCATATGTTTATATGCCCAAAAGTGATTATTTATAATCATAATAAGTGTCATGATCATTTAACTAGTTTTTCAAATCCTTTAGATGCGAATCATGTTCATAGGAAACATTTAGAGAAACTTTGAATTGAGAGAATTGTTATTCATTGAATTTTAGTATTCAATCCAACTAGGTTCAAATTTAAATGAGTATCAATTACAAAATATATATATTTTTGGAGAACAAGACCAACCAAATTAAAGGTATTTAACTCCTCTTTCTAAGAGATCTAATTTAGCCCTAATTTGATACATGGGAGAAAAGTTATGAGCATTTTTTTAAGAAAACCAGTAAGTGTTCTTGATAAGAGCATGGAAAGCTAACTATCCTCTGCGATAAAGGAGTGCCATACTGGTGGACACACCAATGCTACAATACTATTTTTCCTTAAGTTTTTTAGGGTAAACTAGTCATTTACGTCCTAAATGGTACTATAAATTACACTAACAATTTTTCCCTTATTCCATAATCTAAATTCATTGAATACTCTCCTCTAAAATCCTCAAGAACTCGCAAACAAAGTGTTCTCTAAATATTAAACTTCAAGGGCTCCTACCTGAAATATTCCTTCAAGAAATCGATAATTTCAAGTATGTGAGGTTTGAATAAGGAGTTACTTTCATCCTTGTGAACAAAAACTTTTTTCTTTACAAGTGAATTTATTGAATTTTGTATTATGGTTCATACCCCCCATTGCATGATTTTTGAGTTATGATGTTCCTTCATAAGTTAAAGTACATTTAGTATGAAAATTTATGGTTTGTTCATGCTTTTAGATGCATAGTAGTTCTCGTGTACTGAAATTCCATATTATTGACAAAAGTACCATAATTTGGGAAAATTATGTGATTTTACCATGATTTAGTTAGTTTATAAGAAGCTCAGACCTACTATTTCATATTACAACATGATTTAAATTTAAATTTTGATCTTACAATCTAAGATAAGATGTGAAATTGACATAAGTAAATATGATTTTAAGATAGAAATAGAAGCATATTGTGTTTCTAGACTTATAAGTTCATATGCTTATTTTAAGGTGAATTTCATATATTTTATTAGAAATAGTAATATTTGGGAGTAATACCTAGAATGGCACACCCTAGTTCTATCAACTATATGCCACTACATGTTATTATTCAGCTTGTCAAAATAGGCATGTACAGACATTATTCAACTTGTCCTAATGGGCATGTACATACATTATTTAGCTAGTTCAAATATAGATGTATAGTTGATCACCCTGGCTAACCTATATACCTTAGCAAGGTATATCAGACCCTTTTACTGGATTTTTACATCGAACTACATGTTGCATGCAACAATATTGGTTAAGAGAATCATCCACAAAATAGATAACTTTAGAACTAAGTGTAATGACGCACTGGCTTTATAAGATGTTGATTTACGATTTATTCTTTATGATATTTAAGCTTTCAATTTTATTCATGAACATATTGAGTCTATCTACACTTAGAATGCATGTTATAAGATTATGATATACAATAATATATTTTTATTTTTAGCGTTCACCACCATATACTTGGAATATTCCAAAAGTACTAACCACATATATGTCGGTGTTGCTATAATATTTCATAATGTCAGTACTCAATATAGCCCACATAATCATGATCATACACCCTATAGTTTTCAGCCAATAGGTGATGTGTTCTCTTTCTTTTAGTACTCAAGTTAGTTACAGTTCTATTATTTTATTTTTATTCAGTGATTTTGATTTTCAATAATTGGGGGTCATGTCCCAGCTACCTATTGTTAGTATTATTCGAGGTTTTATAAACAATCAGTCAGAGTTGTTATATTTAACCTAGTGATGTTAGATATTTTAAAATAATATTGTATTGAACAATTTTATCTACGGACATTATTTCTACTTTGTATTTATAGTCTCATGTATTTTATTTAGTTGCTCATAAATTATGCTATTATCATTGGTTAATGTTTAGTCACTTGTGGTTCAAAGAACTATGTCACATCTCGGGGGTAGTCTCAAGGCATTAATTGTGTATTGACATGGAGAGTTGTATCAATAATAGATTAATGGCCATAACATTATTGGATGTAGTTAGGTTTGTAGCTGAACTGGAGAAAACTCAAACTAAGAGTGCAGATCTTTAGAAAAGGCCTGCCATGATATTCCTAACTATAGATGTTGAGAAGTCAAAAGAAGAAGAAGAGGATATTTTGTATGATTTGAAGTTAAATCCTATTCTAACAAAAGGTAAGAGTTAGAGTAAAATAAAAGACAAAGAAGATCCAAAAAACAATGTGAAAAAAAGTAAAATACAAGAGAGAAACGATATAAAAGGAGTGAAAATAAAAGAAAAAGAAGCTAATAAACAACTTGAGGATTCATTAAGGGCTCAATCTGTGCGATCCTTCTCTGGTGCCATACTTGGGAATTCGGCCTTGCAATATTTAGCATGGAGTCTTCCATCCACCAACTACTGCCTTGAATATGTTGGTCATTCCTTATGCCACCACTTAGGATCTATAGTTGATGTTTTATCCTAGTCTATGTCAATGACACAAGTTCCTAGGGTTCCATAGGCACTTCCTTACTCTAGTGCTTATAATATTTTATGCATTAAATATAATGAATAGTTTTTTAATGGGGATGGGGGTACATATGTTTGCACAAAGTTTTTTCTTTCCATGTATCTTTTTCCTCATGTGCTATATAGTTGAACTGACATATTTAGGGTGCTTTATGTTGATTGTTATTTATTTTATAAGAAAAAAGATAAGGAATGTATAGGATCTATTTTTGATCTATATTATGTTAGTAATAAGAGGATAAGGAATGCATATCAGTTTTTGTTGTTGTGATTCTTTTTGAAATGAAAACCTATGAAAATATTTTGTGTACATTATGTTCAAGTTTTGGCTAATTAACTGTTGCGGATTTGTTTCCTACATTAGTGACATAAGAGTTGGTAATTTTTTCTCAAACTTTAGTAAGAGTCTTATATCTAGTAGTGATAGTCTTATTCCGTGCGAAGAGAGTGTGAGACTACCTTGGTTTTTTCTTACTTTATGAATGCATGTAGAACCTTTTCAATCTATTCAATTAGGTTAAAAGTTGGGTAGTTAGGAAAAGGTCACAAGCCCTATTTTAAATCCAATCCACTTACCCTAAAAAGATTAATCAAATAATGTTAGTAAATCCCTTTTAAACCCTATTTTAAGCTTGTGTAACCATTTTCATTCAGTAATCCCATTTTTTATCTTTGTACCTCTATTTTGGCTCTAGTCCCTCCTTGTACTTCGTGCACCATAGCTCATGCAAATCTCTTAAGTTGAAGGTTGCTACTGTAGATGTAGTGATAAGTTAACTTGTGTATTAAAAGATGGGCATCGATGAAGAAAAATCAGCAGGTGTGAGAATGAAAAATAAAAGTGTGAAAGAAAAACAAAAAGAATAAAAAAGATTAAAAATCTGAGAAGGAGAATGTGAAGTCAAAAGAACTGATCCACTTATCAAGGGAGATAGTACATAGAAAATGGTGAATAGAGGAGAAATGGTTAGGTAAGAGTGTAAACAGAAGACCATAGATGCCAAGGAAGGTTAATTCAATATACCTAAAAATGTCTTCTACTTGCACATTAGCCTCCATTACAAGAAAAAAAAATCATTTAGTGATTCTAATAGATCTTCTAAAAGCCCAAACTAGTAAAATAAGAATAAGCCTATAGTGTTGTTTGTGCATTATTTTAAATCCTTTGTGCGAGTTATAGATGTGATTATTAGTTTCTAATTTATATTATATGAGTATGATTCTTCATGGTGAGTGCACAAAAATAACACTATTGACTCCTAGTATTTAAGTTGATTATTGTGAGTATCTGCAACCTATTTGTATTATGATTCCAATTGAAGATCCATGTATGTTAGTTGGATAATAATCCATGTATGTTTAGTTTGACAAAATTGATGGTATGACTATTTTGTGTCCCTTAGATTCTTATGATTTGCATAAAATGGTGTTGTTTAGTTGCTTCAGAACAAGCAAATATTTCAAGTTGAGGATTTTGATGTTCCAACATTTTGTTGATATATTTGATGCTTTAATCTAGGAATAATTGGAAGTTCTTAAGCAACTCATGTTAATTTTAATCTAATTTACCTTTAGTGTGAAGTACAAGGCCGTAAAGTAAACACAAGAAAAAATAATCTAAACAAAATAATGGTTGAAGAAACCAACTAACTATCAAGTTTGATGAGATTTACAGACTTTTCCACTATATTTAGAATGAAAGGTGCCAAGAAGTCAAGTGATGACCTAAGTTAACAAGCTGTCAACTAGGTGTTGAGATATCACTTAATGGTGATAACCTTAAATAGTGTTAAAGTCACTAAGAAATCAAGTGATGACATGTGTTGATGAGCCTTCAACACTGCGATAAGCCATCCTTTAGGTTAGTCACAACAAGGCATGCCATCTTCATATTTCATTTTAGATAAGAATTTATTTGATCTGTAAATAGCTACTTCTAGGGATTTTTGAGACATCTTACTTCATATGGTTTTGAAACACTAAGAATTTGAATTTATTTTGTATTTTGGGCAAATTTGTTCTTTTGTGAAATACTATTGAAGATAGAATTCAAATTTTGTAAGGTTAATCTTCTTTGTCTATGATTTCTTGAATCTTGTTTGCTTTTATAGTTAGGAGAAGCTAAAGTACCACTATGATTGTCTGTTCCATGGCGGCATAACAAATTTAAGGTTTATTTTTATTGGGATCTGGGTAATAAATGAATTTTTGTTGCGACATACTTTAGGTTAAATTCTTTTTTAATAAGTGATTAAATCAAGAACAAAGATTATTAATGAGGATTTTGAGTTTCTAATCTTTGTCTAATAATTTATTATGTAAAACGATAAACCAGCTCAAGGTTTAGTCAAATTTGTGTAATTTCTTTAAGTTTAACAGAACTGAAATAACAGTCATCCAATTACGTTAAGGAACATTTTGATGTACTTTAGAAATCGATGATTTTAAAGTATTCATTATTATATGAATTATTTATAGTGATCGACGTGTAGTTGTCATGAACACTAGGGTGAAAATATACCTGTTTTAATAACCCATTGAGTTTTTACTTAATAGTATTTGACTACTTGTATTTGCTATAGAGTAGTGATTACAACAAACTATTTTATAAGCCCTTAATTTTACGAAATAGACTAATATCAATTAAATCATATAAAACATAGTGTTGCCCATCTTTCCGGTGGAATTTAACTCCAACCTATATTGGGTTATATATTTGACTATGACCACTTATGCTTCTTTAAGAAAGTATAGTTTGGGCATATTATAACTTGCTGATGAAGTTGTCTAAGTGTAAGAAGATGAAATTATGTGTTGTGCTCCCTCTAAGTGAAGTGTCATAATAGTGTTTCATTATAATTTCTATGATGATTTCATTGTATTTATTTTGATTTGTTATTTGTATGAAGTCTGGTGGAGTCGATCTATGCTTTCTAATAGTACTTGTTGATGTATTAATGCTACCTGTCAATTTTACCTATTTTTTTTTGTTAAGTCGAGAGTGTGTTCTAGAATTTGAGATGAGATCTCGACTCTAGACAATATTTTTAGATTTCGATTTAATCGTGGCACTATTATCGGGTAGCCTTTGGGTATTTAAAATTCTTTTCATGTTCCTTGTTCCAAGACTAAGGCACTCTTTGATTTATTTTCATATTTTGGATAATCTTTAAGTTATAGAGTACTCTTAGTAGTTCTTGTATGGTGATTTCAGGTCTCACAGATGTAATATATAGAGAATTTTCTCACTCTCTTTTTGATTGTATAAAGTGTTAGTTTGACATTATTATTTACATATTAATTAATGAGGTGTTAGAACTAGTTAATGATAAGAATTATACAAAGTTAATAATGAATACTACTACTTGATTAGTGAGAATTACATAATGTATGTTTCTCCTGCCATAGTTTATGGTAGGTACCTATCATGGTCATTTGGGTCGTGATTGCTTAAGAATATTCCAAAAATAGATCTCGTCAACTCCAACATCTAAGTCCATTAAAATTTGGTGAGAAATTTATCAATTTATACCCAACAAGTACATACTCATTGAACTCTTATTAGTTTGTGTGGAGTTTTTTTTTCTCCCCCCCCCCCCCCCCCCCATAAAAATCCAATTTGATTTATGCTATTTCTATTTGAATTTTTGCAATTAATATAATTCCAATTCAAATTTTAAATCGCTAAACTTTTCTCAAAATGCCCTTTATTTTTTCCCAATTTAACTCCTAATTTCCTCTAAATATATAGTAAGGGAGAGGGTTAGAGGTTGAATTTCTTTGCAGAAAATTTGAGAATTTTTTAGAAGCATTTCTATAATCTCACAAAATCATGAAATTCACCGTGAAACCAGTTAAATCTATTGAAATTATAAATATTTGTCCAAAATTTCTGATTTTCGATGCTAAATAGCCCATCAAAATATTATTCTCTAGTTTTTATCCTAATTCTTTCCTCAAGAAAGGTAAAATGCTCTTTCTTTTTTTATTTCCTTTTAGTTTTCTTTCTTAATTTCTATTGTACCTTCTATTTATAGTAGTATAAACTGATCTTTTTTTAGTTGGTTGATTTGAAATTTTTGAATATTATATTGTTTGTTCCTTTTCTAAAAATTCTAATATTTTTTGTTCATATGTTGATTGAAGAGACTAAAACTTCTAAATTTTTTTCAAGACCATTGTTAGAGGATGATTATTTTACTTATCATAGTGTTAGTTAGTAGGTTAGATATTCGATTGTCCTTTTTGTTTGCTGTTAAATATTATTTTTGTTACCTTCTTTATCAGCAAATGAAATCTTAATGGTTCTACCTTAATTGATAGTAGTAGTTGTTTCAATTTTTTATTTGATTTTTTGTTCAAAATGTATAGTTCACAATTATTCCTTTATTAGTGATATAAAGAGGAATGAGTGACCAAAATAATCATGCAAATTCAAGGTAATGATTTCTCAATGTATCTTGATTCAAAGTTTAACACAATGTGTCTAAGAAATGAACAAGCTATGCTATAACTAATAGTATTTTTATGTTACTAATTCCATACATAATGTCTCTTAGTTATTATGATGCTGGTTTAAAGATAATTTGAGGAGGAGTAGAGATGACATTTTGAATACAGAATATCTCATCTATGGCTTATTTTGACCGTAAAAATTTCAATGTTAGATTGGGAAATTGGGAGGGAATGACATAAGATAAAATTTCTTCCTTTTTAATTAAACAAAAATATCTTTTTAGTTGATGAATAGGTTTCTTGTCAAATAAAGAGTCTGAATTACTATATGTTTGGTCCAGGGCCAGTGCATCGTCTCCTCCAGACTGCCTCTTGAGCTATGAAACACTAGAATAAGACGTTATAAATTAGTATGGAAAATATAGGATTGTTATCCTTGATTCTTTTCTATTTTTCATTTATAGTGTAGGTTTCATCAATATTTTTTCATGATTTGATCCTATATGTTGTGTTTGATCATGATTATGTCGTCTATGTTTCGAATTAGTGTCTATGTTATATAAGTTATGTTAGCATGTTTTGTTCAAATTTTCTGAGTTTAATGGTTATATTTTGTCTTATAAAATTCCACCATTTTTATTTGAAAGTTAATGATTCCTCAAGGTCCCTCTTGAGAAGAACTTGCTGCAAACTGTTAACGAGAGGATGCAACTATTAAATTATAGTTGTGAGACTCTTTAGATAAAGATGGTATTTCATTTTTCCTATCTCCATTTTAAGAAGTGCATTTCTCTAGGGTCTCTTAGTTTTTAAGTATCTCCTCCATTCTAATGGGTGATTATTTTATTCTTCCTTCCTTTATTCGAAGTCATTATGTTCTTCATTATAAATAGGTGTTATATTTTTGTATGTGTTTGATAGATTCTAATATTCTTATTCTTTCTTATTTGACATGTGAAAATCTACCCTGGATCCAAATGGACTCCTTCTCATTATCATTTTTTTAATAGAAAAAAGATATACATCTTCTTATTAAGTCCAAACACAAAAACTCAAGCCTAATAGGACTAATAGGTAACGGTTTACAAGCTATAATCATTACATACAGTGGTCTAACAGTAAAAATCGGACTAATATAAAATAGTCTACAAGCTATACTAATTATATAAAATAGTATACAGTACAAAAATAGTTTCAAAAGAAGCATATATAAGGAATCAGAAGTTGATATATAGGTACAAGTAAAATACAAGAGTAAATGATTTGTATTGAATCTTGTGTGTAGCTTAAGGGGAAGTATATAGTCCAGTTTACACTGGAAATTGTCCAAAGTAAATTCAAATTGAAGATGCAGCCATGAAAATAGGCTAAGAACCCAATATTTGTCCCTTCTCCATTTATTATTTGTATGTGATTTCTTACTTATATTAGCTCTTACATATTTAAATTGTTTAATCTAGTTAGAATTCTTGCTTAATCTAGTTAGAATTCCCTTGAGAGTTGCTATAAGTTTTGCCAAATGGATCTAATTCAATTATCTATTAAAATATGTTTCTTTTTTTTACCAACTCATTGATCTTTTATGAATTGTTTTATTCGAATAATAAAGGAATCAAATGGGTTTTTTCATCTATAAATATTCTACCCCTTTTTCCTTTAAAAATTATTTTAACAACAAATAATCTTTTTTATCAAAGTTGGCCAATAAAATTCGTTTTAAATTGATTAGATAACTGCAAGTTTGGATACCTCGAGGTCCTTAAAAACCTTCTAGGGGTATTAATGAGAATTGTTTACCCAAATTTCTTAAACATAAAATTTTTTTCTATTTTAATCTTTTAAGTATATTTCAAAGAATTTCTTAATTTTTCTTAGTCATATTAAGTGGAGACTCTTATTTAATAGAATTTAATAGATATTAGAAATATTTGGGTTTGTAATATTTTTTAAATGTGTTTATTTATTTATTAATAAATTGTTTCACTCATGTACATATTTTGCCAAACAACACTAATTAATTTCATTAGGAAAAATGGTTAATCTACTTTTGTGGTCATTCCCTTTAATCATATTCTCAAAACAATCAACAACTAGTCAATTTTTGTTCATTCAATACTTGTTATCGTTTCTGCATGTAGTTATCAACTTGAGTTCATGATATCTTTTCAAAGAAAATCACTCTAATCAAACTAGGATAGATTAAATTAAATCTTGGGAACTAGGAATGTTGACCTAGGAGACCTGATACATAAGGTTATCAAGCCTATTATCAAGAGCAATTTATATTGAAAGGTCCCTCTGCCTGAAAATTCAATAATATATCTATGTGTTATGTGCTATGTGTGAAAAGAGCATTTTTGAAGAAACTATGTTGTTGTCCCTAAAATGAGATAGCTAATAATCTATCTATTTTATTCAATTCATAAAACATAAATGAGCTTCCCTAACATGCCACTAGACCAAAGGTTAATTTTACTTGAAACCAATATGGTTTGAGGTTGTTTGAGCTTCAAGAAATTTAGGGGGTATTAAAGAGGTATCCAATGGATGAGAAATGGACGTCACGAGCATAATAGTCATACCCTTGTGCGGGTTTATCTCTATGTATTCTTATCTTTTTATAAAATCCTCTGAGTATGCGTTCTTTCACATGTACATTCTATTTTCCTTAAATAACCCTTTATGGGTTTGCTATGCTTGTCGTTGTTTGGGACTTTTTTGTGCTCTATTTCCTGTTCATATATTTACCACTAATCTTCTTATACTGTATCGTCTTCGAGCAATGTTTTCCTATATACATACATACATGCATACATACATACATATATACCTACATACATACATACATATATATATCAAGGACAACTAAATGTCTCAATACAACATATTTCTTTCAAAAATACTAGGCCTACCATTGGGTCAAAATGGTCAATCACTAGGTCATACACGTATTATCATATTTGTTTTGGTAATATAGCTACTTTGATGGGCTTATGTGTGTTGTTTGGAATAAAAGGAGAATTGAACCACTCTTATTATCACAAAGTATTTCAAGCCCTGTAGGAAGAAATATAGACATAGTATACTAAAGTTCTAACAAACATCACGGGACTCACGAATTCCTCAACCATTCTCCAATTCCTAAAATCAATTTCTACTCTTTTATGAAGATTGACCATAGACTCAAAAGAGATGATTGTCATATGGAATTGAGAAGATGATGCAAGAACTGATCATGAAGAAAGGTGACCAAAGGGGTATGATCGAGTGGAGAAGGGTATGATGGAGTGGAGAATGTTCTAAAATTAGAGACTAAGAGAGTGGTTAAGAAGATCCATAAGTCTAAAAGAAAATTTCTAAGGTATACACAATGATGGTGCAAGTAAAAAGGGAGAATGTTGAATGCAAAACTAAAGACTATGATAAAGAAAGCATGGAATAGGCCTTGCCTCCAAGCGTTGGGAAGACTATACGTCTAATATCAAGGGGACATTGTCTATCAAACTATAACTAGTCCACGGAATGAAAAGATCACTTGGAAAGACCACTTCAATAAAATATCCAAGATCCCCAAGATAATGTCATGCTTAGAAGGATTTGGTTGCACTCCCAAGGATGTTCATAAGAAAATTGATTACAACCCATTTCGACCAAGTCATACTAGTGATGAATGCATGACTCTAAGAGTCTGAATTTTTAACATGATCCGCATAAGTTAGATATATAACCTTAAGGGACCACAAATCTTCCTTGCATGTGATCATGTTAATCCAAACATGACCATTAGATAGTCAGTGAATATTTATGGATATGAATTAAAAATATTTGAACAAACCTATCATAACATTTATTTAGATCTTATCGATGCTATGATCTTTGAACTAGTGGAAATGAAGTTTGATGCTATGTCCAAAGCTTTGAAGAAATTCAAAGAAGTTTATCACCATCACAGAGGGATTGGGAGCATAACAATGGATCAATATTTTATTTAGAGTTCCTTTTTGAGACTAGAAGGGCCAAGTTTGAATTGTCACTATTCCACCTCTAGAAGATTAAGGGATGGATGAAGTAGAACTATACAAAAATGGGCGTATTTATTTTGTACCTAGTTGTTAGGCTTTTTCCCTTCTATTTTATTTTTTATTTTGTGTTCTCCTAATGTTATGAAAGTTAGTGAGAATTCAATAAAATGAATTTTTATCCATTCCTTTTTGAACTAGATAGGCCATGATTCTCCTTGTGAGATATGTAGGCAATCTTTTGGCCCGGCTCTTTCATTAAAGAGGTTTATGTTTTACCATTGTGAACAAGAAATCATAAGGATGCACATTACGAAGTTTAAAATAAGTCAAACCTTCCTAGTGAAATATAATTACCCAAAATCAAAGAGCAAAATATTGTTCATTGATATCTCGAGTAAATATATACCCATGGATCAATTTGTCTATGATAAAATCAATTTTTATCTGTTTACTCCAAATCAAATATATTTTATTCTTTTTCATTAATCGGATCTAATGTATTTTTCTTTTGAATTGGTTTTACTTTTGACATCTAATAAATTAAATAAAAATTGATCTGTGTTGACATACAATTGTGGAATATCCCTACTTCGCTAGATCAAAAATAGGGATAACATCTATGCACGAGCAGACTTTTAGGCTAAAGTCAACTTCTATTGTCACAAAAATGGCCTAAGACCATATCACCAACCAATTATAATCATAATTAGCCTTGAGAGGCTAATAGGGAAAGTTCTAGATGGTATAAGTACACATACGGTTTGAAGTAATGAACTCACCACACATGGCATGATAATTCGACAAGGAGGCTGAATTGTCCCTCCTACTAAAGACAAAACAAATGGGAATGTATCAATTTCTACAATTCAAAAATTTGGAGTCACAAGAAAAGAAAGAGCATGGTCATAAGGCCGCTCACGTCCATGACCTTCGATTTTTTTTTCAAAAACTTTTTGGACAGAGGGGTGTGTTTGTTTTCCATTTATAGCATACATAATTTGCAAAATATGGCATCAACCCAATCCTTCGTCTCATATTTTGGCTTTCCTATTGGTAGACCATATGGCTACTTAGACTTCACCATAGGCATGAGGAAGATCCAAAATTCTGAAATGCTACAGGTACTCAGAATTTCTCTTGCATTTGTAGTCCAACACTACAGGTACTCAGACTTTCCCTGCATCTATAACTCAAAACTCTGTCACGATGAGCTTTCCTTAAGAGTGTAGTCACTTAATACATTACAGGGAAAGTTTCTTCTGGCATCTTTATTAAAAGTAGAATAAAACTAAGAAATTAAAAAAAATTTAATGCTTTGAGTGAACTAAGTTTGAGTATTGTAAATCAATCAATACACAAAAGAGTAGGGGGTCGCAACCCAGGTATAAGACTTGTAGTGACCTCACTACATCACAAAAAAGCATAAGAATGGTTAAAAGTCTCCCTAAATTCGCACTTATAACAAAGGTGTGGGCTGGAGAAGCTATCGCGATCGCGGTATTGCGATAGCGATCCTCAGGCTGCAATCGCGGTACCTAAGCCATTTTGTTCCCTCTCTTTGCCCTGTTTTCTACAGGGTTGCCACACTTTTCAAACTTGGTTTTCCTTTTCTTTTTTATTCCAATCCTATTCAAAGCGCCTACAAAACATAAAAATTATGTGACTTATTCTAAAGTATATGGATCAAACATAAACTGATGGGTTTCCTCCTATCAAGCGCTTGATTTAACATCGCGGCATGACACCTCTTTAATCCTCATTTATATCTCTAGTTAGAGGATTTGAATCTTTTTCCCAACTTTTTATCATTCCATCTATGAGGTTCATTAGGTAAAAGTAGGAGCGCAATGATGTATGTTCTATTGCGCCACTTTGAAGACTTGAATATTTTGCCTAATTTCATATCAAAATTTTAATTTAGCCCCTTGGGTAACGGTGGGAACATCAATAGGCCACTAGTTGAACATTGTAAGTTATGCTCCTTGGCCTTCAAGTGTAGGGCTCCCATATGCTCTTTTGTAATATCAAACACCAAAATAAGGGATTTAAATTAGAATTTTTGATAGATATATACCTAGAAGCCTTTTTTTGTTCACATGTAGGATGACATCTTAATGCATCTAAATGGATTATTGTATCCCCACTCAACGCTATAGTTGTAATGTCTAGTTAGGTAGAAGGTTAGAGGATCGAGAGACCATGACCGTACAAAAAACCGTGCTAATCAACAATCAAGATAAGTAATCTAACCAATGAATTTCAATAGCTTAGTATGATTGTTCGCAGAGATTTAATTCTTGATTCATCTCTATTAATTGTCCAAGACTTTTACTTTATTACAATATTTACTTTAATTTCATTCTATCACTCCAAAACTCTTTGGATTACACTTGCACTACTTTGATCTCAATAGTTTAACATGAATTCGATAGTTGTTAAAAATAGTCCCTATGGGATTGAAACTTGGCTTCTAAAGGGCCACTATATTACTTGGTGAGATCACGTACACTTGCTTGTGTACATGAGCGCACCAATTTTTTGGTGTTGTTGCCGGGGACATGTAAATAGGAAACTGACCTATTTTTAGTTTTGCTATATTAAGTTGTACATAGTTTAGTATTTTTTCTTTTTAGTTTCTTTTACTTTTTTATCACATTTCTTGATATGACATCCTGAGATAGATGGTTTTAAAGTGATGACGGTTCTTGTTGTTTTTGTGGGAATCCCATCTAGAGTCTTTTTGTCCATATTTTGATGAAAGATCATAGACGGGACCTTCACAATATGAGGTCTATATTATCCTATCTATTGAGTAGACCACAGGTTGGTATGAGTTTTGTAGTAATAGTGGTCATTCTACAGTTATGTATGCTACCAATCCGAATTTAGTAATATTTTTAGGCAAGGTTTAAATGCCATATTATGGGAATACCTACAATTATAAGTGGTAGACTCAGCCACTAATTTAATCATGGAACAACTAACAATAATAGTTTCAGCAGCAACAACAAAACATGTAGGCTAGCAACATAGAGGTAATGTTAAAGAGGTACATGGCCAACTAGGAACAATTGGTTATTGAACTTAAAAATTGACAAATAATTTTTAAGCAGTCAGAGTATCAGTTAGGGCATATGTTGTTGAAAAAAAAAACCAGGCCTCAAGGTGATTTTCTAAGTGACATTAAACCTCTAAAATAAGTAATGGCAATCACTTTAAGGAATGTTAAAGAGTTGAATGAAAGGCCACCAAAGACAATAAAGGATTTAGATGCACAGTTTGCTCAACAACATATTGCAAACAAAGTTGCTTATAATTTGAGGGCGTCTGAGTACTTACAAAATTAAAGTTGTTGAATAGGTTAAGAAGATACCACCGCCACTATTTCCATAGAGGCTGAGAAAAGAAAAGGAAGATACTAGCAGATTTGTGGAGCAAACAAAATAATTTCAACTACTTACTGTTATCTTTCTTTTGCGAATAAAATTAAGAAGGTGAATAAAAGTGATTGTGTAGCGGATGGTGTAAATTTTAAAGTGAGATTGGATGGTCCATATTTAATGAACATTTCTACATTATGTTTAGATGATAACATGTATGTGTAGTCATTTGAAATAGTGGAAGAGTGTGAAGTTGATGAACAAGAATCCTATATTATTAATTTTGCACAAGATAAGAACCACAAAAACATACCTCACTTTAATTTTGACTGGTTTACCATAAATCATACATTACTCAGTTCCTTTATATTTGTACCACCACCCTATGAGTAGTGAAAAAAATAGATGCAAGGTTGGGGGTGAAATTTATATCCTCAAAGTGGAGGAAAAAGTTATTAGGTCATGCCGCGACACTAAATCAGGTGCTACTTGGGAGGCAACCCAAGTTAAGGTAGGTTTTATTTTAAGAAATTTTAGTTTTTACTTCACTAATTTTTGTTTTGGTTGAGTTACAGGTTGATGGGAAGTCTGAGTACTAGAAACCCAAGCTAAGAAGTATGGCAGAGACGAAGTGTGGGGTACCTGGACACTCTAGATGAATAAAGATGCTACTAAATAGGCCTAGAATCCTTTAGGAGTATTTAGTTCTCTACATTTAAGTTCACTTTTGGAGACAAAGTAGATTTTGAAGTGTGGTATGGGAAAATTCCCATTTTTAGAAGTAATTTTAAAATTTTTTGTGTTAGGAATAAGTGGGATATTCTTTTTGGTGCAATATTTTACTTTGTGATGCAAGTGTTTTGGTTTTAAAACCATGTTGACTGTGAGAATTATGACTTTTGAGACTCTTTAGCTCATGATTATGAATCTTGTACTTGTTGGATTAATATTGAATTCATGTGATTGTTTGGTTGAGAGTCAATGATGATCCTACTTGAGATGCGCATGTGCCATGTGTGTGTGTGGTTGTTGTATATTCGTTGTTACACTTGATGTCTAGAACTTTCTTGATGTGTCTGCAAAGTGAAATAAAGAGTGTGGGTTTAGGATATGATAAAAGCATTTCTTTCATATCCATGTTTATATCCCTTTTTTACCTACCCTTGTGCATATTTCTAGCTAATCCCATTGAGCCTTTAGCTTATTCTCTTTAGTAGAATCATATATAATATGTATCTCCTTAGTTTATGGACCTTAATTAGATTCAAAGCTCGTAAGAGCTTTAGTGTAAAATTAATTTAGTTAAGGAGTTTGAAATTCTAGTAGAAGAAAGGTGAAAGTGAAGCCCCAAAGTAATAGCTATTGGTGTTTATAATTTATGTATTGTGGTTGGGAGTTCAAGAAATTTGTGCAAAAGAAATTCCCATTTTTATCCCATTTGTGTTACAATGAACCTATTTTGGCCTTGGTTTTCCGTGGACAGGGAGAACCTTAATTAAGAAAAATCACTTAAGTTGAAGGTGGCTATCATAGGGGTGCATAATGTAAAGTGGATTTGAAGAAGGGTATAATTTAATCATGAATTGACAAATAATACTTCTTTCCATGTTTCATGTCAGTGGACATAATGAGATAGGGAAAAATATGTGGGTAGACATAAGTGGTGAAAGTTGGTTGCGAGAGGTTAATTGAATAAAAAGTGTGATGTATTTAAGCGCTTAGGGAAGATAGTCACTATTACTATATGGAATAGTTGCTACCCATCCCTTGGGATTCATTAGGATCTTTAAATACCTATTTGATCTAAGAGATTAACATTTTAGTGAAGTGCTACACTAAGAACAAGCCTATGGTTCATCTTGTGTAACTTGTTAATTCCTTATGAGAGTTAGCATAATTTGACTCTTGTACCCATTCTATTATAAATTTCATCTATGTAAGTGATTATGGGTAACAATCTTGTTTTAAGGGAACATTTTTTATGATAGTTGGGTGATTTTTATGTTGTCTTTGATTGAACAATATGTATGTGTTTTCCAACTTTGTGAGTCAATTCTTGATGTTAGATGTTTTGGAGTAGTATTCTTCAATTGTCAATTGTGTTAGTAACATGCTTAGTGTAGAAACTTTCATTCTTCATAGTCATTACAGTACTACCCTGAGTGTATTTTTTTTAGTAGAAGTGAGGAGTCACCTCATCTTATGATGCTTAGAGTAAAGAGTTTCTCGAGGACGAACAAGGCTTTAAGTGTGAGGTGATGATCTAAGGTTAATTTTGGCACCTTAGTGTTGTTATCCAGGCAAATTTAGCCTTATTTTGAGGACTTCTTGTGTGCTTAATGTGTTAACAATGATATAATTTAGATTATAAGGTTTTAAGTACTTAATTACAATGTTTAAGGTGTAGTTCAAACAAGTTTGTACTTAATTTGGTCACTTAGAGTTCAAATGAGAAAACTATAGTTACTAGCTTGAGCTAGGTGTTGTTATAGTTGATCTCGATGGATTCTAGTCAGTGAAAATTGTTCCAAATGTTATTATTGTTGAATTATATGTGTAAAAACTTATTTATAGTGTTCAAATAGCAATTAAATCAAGCCTAGATTCGAACAAGAAGATAAATATAAAAAATGTGATAACTAGTTCTTAGCTTAAGTTTCTAGTTTGTTGTCTTTGACATTGTGTGGTTTTGGGCTCTAATCCAAGGTTTTTGATGCTATAGGATGCTTTTTGTGTTGATTATGATGATATATGTATAATAAAAAATCTGTAAATCAAGTGGAAACAACACCACAAGGCTTAGGATGGAAGGAAAAATGCACAAGACAAGTTTGGAAGTCAAGATGACTTTCCAGTGTGTCACCGCGATTGGGCCGCATCGCACACCCCATTTCATGATAATAAGTAGAGATTCGCACACCCCATTCCATGGGAATAATATGAATGCTGCACACCCTATATCATGTGAATGAGAGGGGCAACGCAAACCCTGTTCCACCGACGATCAAATTTTCCTCGTATAAGTAGGGCACTTAAACTTGATGTTAGGCACCTTGGACGGCTTTGAAACTTGGAGTGGGGATAGAAAACACTTAAATTTTTTTTTGTTCTTTTTTTTCATTTTATTTATTTATTTTATCTTGTATTCATCCATGGTGATTAAAGTTATGTCAATGAGTGGCTAAAGCCCCTTTTCTGAGGTTAAAACCAAGAACATGATTACTCTTGGTTTTTATTGATTTAGTTTTGAATGCTTATCATATTTGGTTGATTATTTATCCTTTTTATAACTATTTTAAGGATTAGATACCCTTATAATACATCCATTTTCATCTTTGTGAGATTGAGAGGGGGAATAAAAGGATAAAACGTGGGGGTAAATAGAGTAAGGTTCTTATTCTTTATAAAATAAGGGATTTGAATTAGCATCTAGGATAGAGATATACCTAGAAGACTTGTTTGTTCACATACAAGTTGACATATTAATGAATCTAAATGTGTTATCACATCCCCACTCAATGTTGTAGTTGTAATTTCCAGTAAGGTAGAATATTAGAGGATCTAGAGAGCATGATCATACTATAAACCCTGCGAATCAACAACAAAGATAAGTAATCTAACTAATGAAGTTCAATAGCCTAGTATGGTTATTTTTAGATCCTTAACCCCGGATTCCTCTCCATTATTGTACAAGACTTTTACTTTATTGCATAGTTTTCTTTAGTTTCAGTTTATAACTACCAATTTCTTTGGATTACACTTGCAGTACTTTTATCTAAATATTAGAACTTGAATTTGATAGTTGTTAAAACAAGTCCATGTGGGATCAATACTTGGCTTCTAAAGGTCCACTCTTCTCCTAGGTGAAACCACCTACACTTGCGTGTTCTCTTGGGAGAAACACATGCCCCCAACCATAGCCAAAATGAACCCATCAAAAAAGTCTAAGACATAAGCAAAGACAAGGACATAAAATGAGGGTCTTTCGAAGATTCTAGCATTGATCTTGAATGCTTGGATTTTGTAGAATAGTTATTTCTTCTAGTTAAGGGGTTAGAGCATGGACATAAGCCGTATAAAGAACTCAAATCTTAGGCATAGGAAAATTATAATAGGTAAGACATTAGTATAATGTCTTCTTCATCTGAAGTAGTAAGTATTTTCTAGAATGAGGGTAGATTTACCATGACGCTTTCCTAAAACTCACCCTCAAGAGAAAATTTAAGATCAGTCGATCGTTAAACATATATTTATAATACTCCACACCATGGGGTACCATCGTACACATGAACTCCAACTCCTCCGAAAAACTAAATTATAAAGCCACTACCCTTCATAGATGCCAATCTAATCTTTTACTAGCCTCTATAGCTATAAACCTATAAGCCACACTCTCATGACCATACATATCTACACTTCTTAACCCATAACAAAACCTGTATTCTCATAATGTCACAACTTAAAAAAATTCTTATGACTACACCAAGGTCAAACATCGTCTATCTATATTCTCCCAAATTCAGCTTTGAAGAACACCATATAAGAACTCCCCAGACTTATTAAAACTAAGACATTCAATAACATGAACTAGGTACACATGGTACTTAAATACTTAAAACCTTATCTCACAAGAGGATGCCTGGGGTTCAACATATTCTTATAAACTTAATACTCTTATCCACCTATTAACTTAGTCTTAATTCATTGCTACCACACTAGACCTTTGGTATATATCACAATTACCCACTTCAATAATTCATAAGTTATCAGCCTAATCTTTTTTACACATCACGTTAAGCCTACTAATATATTCCCATAAATCTCGCATTACTATCCTCGAGCTAATATTCTTATCAACACCATCAACATCTATGATTCAAACTTAGGGTCTAGCAACAATCATTCATCATAAATGAAATCTCCCGCATTATATGCTAGTCCATCTAATAGAGAAACCAACCTAAAATTACTTATTTAACTTAGCCACAATCCATAATCATATTCTTCTCCACAACAACGTTAATTGATTATCGATAGTTTATGAACATTCGAAGAGACCCATTTATCTTACCCAGGAAAAGCACATAAACATCCCATAAAGACATACTAGGAGGATTAAACCTTTACCAAGAAAACCTTTTAGCTACTTCTTAAGCTCTATCAACTCAGCTGGAGCCATTATATTGGGAGGAATAGAAATAGGATGGGTGTCCAATAGAAGATCAATCCCAAAGTCTATTTCCCTATCGGGAGGAATACTGGGAAGATCAATATTTAGGGGTTAGTCTCAAGGCATAACAAACTTGGAATCAAAGAATAAAGTTCAAGTCATATAGGGAGTCTATGAAACTATGTCTGCTAGATCTTTTTTATGGTTGTGAGGGCCCAAGTTCTATAAATATGGGATTACTATCATTTAAGAAAAGTTTCTTATTTTTCTTACTCTAGATCATGCAATAAAGCTATCCCCTAAGAAACTTGTGCAAATTTGTGCATTTCTCTAAATTCTCCAACTATTCTTCATTCCTGAGATAATATAAGTAGTAAATCTTGGTTCCTATTAATATGATGCTCTCATATTTTACTATTAGAAACTTTAGAAATTACACAAAGGGATTAAGAGAATCTGGTCGGTATGTTTTATGTCCTTTAGTTTTAAAGCTTATGTCCTCTTCTATATGAATCATATGGTTAAAACAAAATATGATATGTATTCAAATTCCTCTTTAAAACTTAATTATAGATAATACCTATGAGAGGAGAGTTTGTGTACGTAGATTATTTTATAAAGTTTTTATTTGAGAGACAATGGAACTTCGGGTGTTATGATCCATAAGTAGTAGAACACCTCAGAGTTGAAAGTAAGTATTTAGAAGTGTAGTTACTTGTAATATAGGGATAGCTTGATCTATGTATGCTACAAAGTTAGGACTGAGGTCATATTTCTTTGGGTATTAAATAAAGGTAGTAAATGTGGTGTAGATTTAATGGTTGAAGGTAGATAAGGAATTATCACTTAAAGTGAATTACAGTATTCTTGAACTAGGAAAGTAGTTCATGATGGAATTTTATTGTGTTAAAAATGAATAGTTCATTGATGAAAGTATTAGGTTGTTAAGGATTATTAAGCTAGGATTACCTTGTGATAGTGGAAAGGAAATTCATTGATGCTTATAGAGACATAAATATAATTTAGATGTATGGATGGATAAGTAGTTGTGATGTATAATAGAAGGATATGCTAATGGATTATAATAAGATATACCATAAGATTGGGTTAAATTATTTTTATTATAAGGTTCTAGCGGACTAGTGTTTCTTGATATTTTGCCAAGCAAAAACAGTATGTGAAGTTGTATTGGTAATCATGTCTAGTATTAGACACTAAGATTGACAATGGCTGATCATAAATATGGATAGAGTGATTTCTTTGGATGGTGATACTACATATATAGAAGGTGAGCTAGTAGGCTTGATATAATGTATGCAAGTATTTATGTTCATTGATTTGAAATTAAGTATGAGAGTGTAGGTATGACGTAGAGGTGCACCCAAGGCAATATGTGTCCAAATTATTTCCTATGATTAATAAGTGTCATATTAAATTTCATAGTACCTTTGAGTTTCTAAGTGTGAACAGGGCTAGTTATACCATATATGGTTCTTAATAGCAAATTTAGGAGTTATAAGTTGATGATGTTAGGTCTTTTAGTGTGATAATAAATCTTATGGTTGATGATGTTAGGTCTTTAAATGTAAAAATCATTATCATTGTTTTAGGAAAACCAAAATTTTAGAGCTTTGATATTAGAAAAATACAAAGAGAAGGGTAGATAATGTATTTAGAGAGGCACATATGTTCACCAAGAAGTGTGTAAGTTGATGATGATGATTATTGAATCTAGAGAAAGTTATGGTGGTATATATGAATGAGTTTCAAATATTATTGAAGGTAGTATTTTTTGAATATAGTTCATCCAAGTGAATTAATCATTCAAGTGTAGTCCGTTAGAGTACTAAAATTATGGCTAAGTCTTATGGATATTAAGTAGGCCAATAGGCTTAGAATGTCAACTTTAATCTAAGGGGAAGATGATAGTGTAAAGAACTAGATTAGGTTTTGTGAATAAGATTTAATGCATTTCAAGTCACTATGACACCTTATTCATGTCCTGTTTCATAGAGCTGAGCCCGTGAACAATGCCAATACACCTCATGCATATTCATGATTATTCTTAACTTCTAGTAAAATAAGTAACAACTTCACTCTGTGATCCTAGTCATTCCTCATAAATCTATGAATTTTTGTCTTATGTTAAGTAACTTATGATAAATATGAAACCATATTTCATAGTATACTCAGTTCCCTAAAATCATGGTACACTCTCAATGTTTAGTGCCATATTATGTCATGTATGTCCTTAATTTAGATCTCCTTAACGTATCCATGCCTATGATACTCTATTCTCCAAGCCTTAATCAAGAGACAAAGTTATGTATAGTATTCTTTCATGATTAGTTCCTCATATTCTATCACTTCAGTGACTCTCTTTGATGTGAAACAAGATAATAGAAGCAAGATAGGAATTAAAGATACAAAATAAATATAGACACAATTAGATTCAAACAATCAAAAGATGTAATGGTAAAACTAAGCAAAACACCCCTTAATTGAGAAATAAAAGCACCTAATATATTATAATCCTCAAGACAGTAGTACCCTTACTTGAAAATCCTAGGACAATTGTTCAAAATCAACAAGGGGTTTCAAGCTCTCAAAGGAGGCACAATTCTTCAATATCCAAAAACTAGTGGCCCAACCCTAATAACTACCTATTTATTCTAGTGGTTAAAAGAAGTAAGGAAAAACCAAATTTCCCTTCATTTAAATGACAAGCTAATTTAAATGGTAGAAATATTTAGGATATTAAATATCTTCAAGTCATACATATTGAAGCCTTCCAAAGATTCCGTCAAAATCCATAAAGCTTGATATGCTTGAAGGTCCTTAGCTTGACTTCTTGTGAAGGGCCTTCTCGAAGTAACGTCACTTTGATGTACATCACTCTCCTCTTCTTCAAAAAAATTCATTCTCGAATTTGCTAATCCTACATCAAAAAGAGATAAAATAGTAACATTGAAAACATTATGAATCGAATACTCACTTGGTATGTCCACTTTGTAAGCTTTATCTCCAATCTTCTCAAGCATTTGAAAAGGTCCATCTCCTCTTGGTATAAGCTTATTTTTTCCTTTGCTTGGAAATATCTCCTTTCTAAATTGAACCCATACCCAATCACCAGGTACAAAAGTGACTTTTTTCATCATTTGTTGGCTCTTTTGGTTGCATCGTTGTTAGCCTTCTGATTTTGAAATCTTACTTTCTCATGGATGTTCTTCATAGCTTTTGCCTTAGCTTTTGAATCTACACCCATAATAACATCTTTGGGCAAAGGATTTAAATCCAATAGAGTCAAGGGATTAAAGCCATAAACACACTCAAAAGGGGTCATGCCAATAGATCTATGAATAGTTCTATTATAGGCAAACTCAATTAATGGCAATTGATCCTCCCAAGAAGTCAACTTTTCTTTAACCATAGCTCTAAGCATTTTACCTAATGTTCTATTAACCACCTCGGTTTGACCATCTGTTTGAGGATGACAAGAAGTAGAAAATAGCAATTTAGTTCCCAAATTCCCCCACAAACACCTCCAAAAATGACTAAGAAATTTTGAATCTCTATTACTAACAATTGTTTGGGGAACACGATGCCGTTTCATCACATTATGAACAAATAAAGTAGCAACATGAGATGCATCATCAATTTTATTACAAGAAATAAAGTGAGCCATTTTTTAAAATATATGCACAGATGCTATCCTTACCATTTCTAGTCCTAGGGAGCCCAACAACAAAATCCATGGAAATATCTAACCAAGGACCGTTAGGAATAGGCGAAGGGGTATAAAAGCCATGGGGTGGGGTATAATATTCAGTATGCTTAAAATCCAAACACCTAGCATAAATTCTTTCCATATCTCTTATTATTTTAGGACAAAAGAAATGATCAATAAGAATAGCTAAGGTTTTTGACACTCCAAAATAACCCATCAAACCTCCATTATGTGCCTCTTTCACTAACAACTCTCTCCATGAAGAAATAGGCACACAAAGTTTTCCATTTCTAAACAAGTAGCCCTCCTTCAATTCAAATCTAGGAGTTCTAACTTTATTTCCCTCCTTAACAACTTGCACACACCTAGTTAAGCTCACTTGACACTCTCCAAAGACTGTTTCTAAATCATCATTGTTAGAATATAAATCCTTGAAACTCTCAAAATCTATCAACCTAGACGTCAAGGTATTTATCAATGCATATCTTCTAGATAAAGCATCTGCCTCAATATTCTCTTTACCTTGCTTATAATTAATCACATATGGAAAAGACTCAATGAACTCTATCCACTTCGCATGCCTCTTATTAATCTTATTTTGGACCCTCATATGCTTCAAAGCCTCATGATCGATTCTAATCACAAACTCCTTATGCCAGAAATAATGTTGCCAATTTGCTAAAGCTCTCAGTAAGGCATAGAGTTCCTTATCATAGGTAGAATATTGCAATAGAGATCCTTTTATTTTCTCACTAAAGTAAGCTATGGGTTTCCCTTCTTCCATCAAGACTGCACCAATGCCTACTCCACTAGAATCACACTCAATTTCAAACATCTTCTCAAAGTTAGGAAGTTGAAGTAATGGAGTGTAACTAAGTTTTTCTTTCAAGATTCTGAACGCTTCCTCTTGTTTTCTACCCCAAATGAAAGGCTTATCCTTCTTAATAAACTCGGTTAGAGTAGCGGCTAAAGAACTAAAACCCTTCACAAATCTCCTATAGAAACTTGCCAACCCACGGCTAAAGAACTAAAACCCTTCACAAATCTCCTATAGAAACTTGCCAACCCATGGCTAAAGAACTAAAACCCTTCACAAATCTCCTATAGAAACTTGCCAACCCATGGAAGCTTCTAACATCACTAATGGACATAGGAGTTGGCCAACTTCTAATAGCCTCTACCTTTTCATCATCCACCTCAACTCCTCTTGAACTTACAACAAAGCCAAGAAAAATAACACGGTCAACACAAAAAGAACACTTTTTAAAATTGAGATACAACTTTTCTTTTCTTAACACGTCAAATATCATTCTCAAATGTTGAACATGATTATCCAAACACTTGCTATAAACCAAAATATCATCAAAATAAACCACAACAAACTTATTAATAAATGACTTAAGCACATGGTTCATTAATCGTATAGAGGTGCTTGGTGAATTGGTTAGCCCAAAAGGCATCACCATCCGCTCATATAATCCAACCTTAGTTTTGAAAGGAGTTTTATATTCATCTCCCGATTTCATTCGGATTTGATGGTATCCGCTTCGCAAATCAATTTTAGAGAATAAAGTAGAACCACACAATTCATCTAGCATATCATCAAGTCTAGGGATGAGATGTTGATATTTTATCATAAATTTATTCATGGAACGACAATCTACACACATCCTTCGTGTCCCATCCTTCTTGGGAACTAGAATTACGGGCGTCGCACAGGGACTTAAACTTTCTCTCACCAAAAGCTTTATTCACTAGTTCTTCCACTTGTCTTTGCAATTCTTTGGTCTCTTGAGGATTGCTCCTATAAGACGCTTTGTTGGGTATTTGAGAACCCAGAAAAAAGTCAATTCCATGCTCTATTCCTCTCAAAGGAGGCAACCCACTTGGTATTTTGTTCCAGAAATAAATCTTCATAATCCTGCAGTAAAGAAGAAACAATACTTGGCAAAGATAAAGATGTTAGTTCATTGTTAGAAAGCAAAGAATAACCTTTAAGTTTAATAAATATGACTTTAGTAGCATCCTCATTGTTTAGCTCTTTCATGCTTTTTTGAATTTGATAAATCATGAACATTTTCTTTTTTTTTTGTTTTTCTTGCTCACCTCTTTTTTTGTGATAAATCATTCTCACTTGAGCTCTCAACCTCTCCTTTTTCCTCTCTTGAGTTATCATTTTTCACTCCCCTACTCCTCTCTTTCTTTTCTATCTCAAAGTTTTTCTTTCAACTACCCCATTTTTCTATATTCCTCACTCACTTGAAAAAGAGAAAGTGGGTTAAGAATGTGCTTTTTACCATCCTTAACAAATACATATTTATTTGACCTTCCATTATGTTTATCCCCCACATCATATTCCCATGGCCTTCCCAACAATAAATGACAATCTTGCATTGGCATAACATCACAAAGTACTTTATCATGATAACTTCCAATCTTGAATTTTATCAATACTCTCTTAGTCACCTTGAGTTCACCACATTCATTGAACCATAAAAATCTATAAGGTTTTGGATGCCTTCTTGTTGGAAGTTTCAATTTTTCTACCATAGAGACACTAGAAACATTGACATAACTTCCACTATCAATGATAAATAAACATAATTTCTCTTTCATTCTACACCAATTATGAAACAAGTTCTCTCTTTGATCAAGATCTTCCCTTGCTAGAGCACTTATACTTCTCCTTACGAGAAGAACAATTTTTCCATCATCATTAATTTCTTATCCATCACTTTCTCCCATAAATTCATCACTACTATCATCCTCCATGTGGCCATCTTTAGATTCATCTTCGGTTTGATAACAACCATCATTCAATGCAATGATAGTTCTTCTATTAGGATACTCATTTGCTTTTTGACCATATCCTAATTATTTAAAACACTTTATTTTATATGGAGTTTTAAGTTTATATTTGTTACCTCCATCCTTATAGTCCTCCTTCGATTTGCCTTTGTCAAAGTTAGACTTCAATTCTTGCTTTGCACCTTTGGATTTGTCCCTTGTGGGAGATAATTTCCAAACTTCCTTAGTTTTATCCCATGAAGAAGAAGAAGATTGCACCCTTAACTTGTTTTCCTTTTGATGACCCTCCACCTTGAGTGCTATTTGATAAGCTTCATATAAAGTAGAAAGATGATGCAATTCCAATGGTTTCCTTACATATTTATTTCAGCCCGAGATAAATCTTTCCATAAGCTTCGCCTTTTCATCATTGACATTAGCTCGAAGCCTAGTATGCTCTAGTTCCTCATAATACTCTTCCACACTCTTACTTCCTTATTGAATATTATAATACTTCTTAAGTGTATTTTGCTCATAATATTGACCCACAAACATTTCTCTCATTTTTCTTTTCATGTCATGCCAACTTATAACAAAGTCTCTATTCACCAAAGCATATCTTTCAATTTTCTCCCACCATGTAGAAGCAAAACCCTCAACTTATATCATAATTCACCGTTCTAGCATTACTCATATTGTTGAGATTATATTGCCTTTTAAGTTTCACAATCCAGTCAAGATATTCATTTGGGTCACTACTTCCTTTGAATAATGTAAGAGTAACCTTGATGTTGTTTAATCCTCGATCTTCATCTTCATTCCTTCTATTATATTCTCTACCATTAATCACATACCACCCTCTATTTACCCCTTTTCTTCCTCTCCCATTTAACCTCTTTTGTTGAACATGATCATTGGCTCCATAATCATAATTATGTCCATCAAAAGAATCATGCTCTTCAAGGTTATGTTGTTCTCTCACTTGAGTTCTATTGACTTGTGGTGGAAGATTTCTTTGTTGATTCCCCCCCTTTGGAGGTGTTGCTTGATTGCAAACTTTGGTATAGTAGCATTAGGAGAGAGAGTATCTTGCACTACCATGTGAGATGGAGTTGTATCAAAAGGAGTCTTACTTGATCCCTCATCATGTTGACCAATGGGGTTGAAAAACACAATTGGTTGCTTTGCCATTTCTTGACTTCTAACCCTTCGATCCAAATCTTCCAATTTTTCCTTTATTTCCTTCATTTCTTCCAATAGATTTTGAAGCAAAAATTCCATTTTTCTAGAGGATTCTCCCTCAAATTGAGTCATTATACCTATAAAATAAATAAAAGTTAGTAGAAAGAGTTCCTTACCACTCACTCACATCATGTTTCCCTCTTTTTCTCACTCACACTCGTGTATCACTCTACGGCCAAAGTCTTTTAATCCCACTCTCAAATGAACTCACCTCACTCTTGCTATTTACAACTCTTGAATAGCCTAAGGTTGAGAGTTAACACTATCAAATAATTCACAAGTTGTAGTACCTCTTCAGGATAGAGTGGAGTTTATGTAATTGAGAACGGATAATTAAAACTAATGGACAAGGAAACAAATAGCCATATAATAGAATAAAAGAAAAAAAAGCGTGAAAAAAAATTTGACACAAATAAATTAAACGGACACAAACTAGTTTAACATTGAGTATGAATTAATACTCAAAGCAAACTAGCTAGAATTAATAAGAAAAGAAGAGACAAGTTTGAAAGATTTGAACTATTTTGTAATTCTTAAATTCATCCTCTTCAATAACCAAGAAAATAAGCTGAAATTTGAGATATAACTTCCCCACAACAACTTCTAACCAACAATTTCATCAACTAAACAACAAATCAACAAAACCCATTTTCAAGTTTCTTCTTCAACATGTCTTTCAATTTTTTTTTATCATATATTTTTATATTTTTTTTAACTAGGAATAATAGCAAACATCATTCAATCAAATTTGGTAATTTTTTTTGAATTTTTTTTAATATCAAAACCACAAGACTTAGGTTTGTCAAAACAAATCTAATCTAAACTCTGATACCAATTTGATGTGAAACAAGATAATAGAAGCAAGATAGGAATTAAAGATACAAAATAAATAAAGATAGACACAATTAGATTCAAACAATCAAAAGATGTAATGGTGAAACTAACCAAAACACCTATTAATTGAGAAATAAACGTACCTAATCTATTAGAATCCTCAAGAAGGTAGTACCCTTACTTGTAAATCCTAGGAAAATTGTTAAAAATCAACATGGGTTTCAATCTCTCAAAGGAGTCACAATTTTTCAATATCCAAAAACTAGTGGCTCAACCCTGATAACTACCTATTTATACTAAGGGTTAAAAGAAGTAAGGAAAGACCAAATTTCCCTTTATTTAAATTACAAGCTAATTTAAATGGTAGACACACTTAGGATATTAAATATCTTCAAGTCCTCCATATTGGAGCCTTCCAAAGATTCCATCTTCATCCATAAAGCTTGATATGCTTAAAGGTCCTTAGCTTGACTTTTTGTGAAGGGTCTTGTCGAAGTAGCGTCACTTTGATGTACATCACTCTTTATGTTAAGATAGTGGTGATTAGAAAAATGGATGAACAAAGAGTTATAGGGAGAGTTCAGATGTTCAATATTTTGAATATTTTTTGTATGGAAGTTTTATCTAAGGATATATGTTTGAAGGAATATCGAGACAAGGATTTGGTATATGTCATAGTTAGTACTAAAATTTTTGGTGTGCCTTCTTTGAGATAATTCATGCAATAGTTATTAATAGAGGTATTAGAGAATACGGGAAAAATCATAGATGGATCGGTTTCCTAGAAGTTCATATGTCATTATAATGATAGCATAATGTAATGTTGGTATATAAGTGGATGAATGCACTGTGTTCTATAGAGTTCCTAACTAGAGCTCGGAGTTTGTTTTTGATGTTGTAAGAAGTATTATTCTTGAGATGAGTTCTCTGGAAAAACATAGGATAGTGAATCTTGTCTTTAATAATAGTATTATTGTGTCATGTGTAGTACCTTGTGGCTTTGAGTTAGGCTTAAAGATTGTGAGACAAAGTTGTTCCCCTTAGGCTTTGGTAGGAGTACTCACCTACACCTATTTAAAGGTTTTAAGTTCCATGAAATGAACAGTAATATTTAACAGTTGCATCGCCTAAGGCATAGTAATCCGATTCTTGCATCTATTTGATATGTCAGATCGTGTCATGAATAGCTTAATTGAGTTCTATACCCTTAGCAAGAATCAACTCCTACTAGTTAATCAAATCAGCTCAGAAATCAATTTCAAGTTAGGGTTTTATTTTTTCAGCTCAGCTAACCCTTCATTAGCATACATAAGGTCCTATTACCTTTATTTTCTCACTTAATGATTCAATTATGGTAACAGATTTCCCTCTTAGAATATTGCTCTTTTAATTACATTTCTAAATTATCTCATACAATTCCTTTATGTGTTTTTATATTACATATGTATCAACTGAGTTAGTACATAATTAAAAGGTGATTCAGTGATAAAACATAACAAATTTTAGATATTCAGTTTTATATTGTTAACTACATTATTTTCATCGAAAAATCAGTACGCATTCAATGAAGAATGATTTCAAGGGGGTGATATTGTAAAACTTTGAAATCTTCTAGATAAGTGTCTAACTATTTTTCATATGTTTATAGGCCCGAAATTGATTATTTATAATCATATATAAGTGTCATGATTATTTAACAAGGTTTTCAAGTCCATTAGATGCGAATCTTGGTGATAGAAAACATTTTTAGAGCGAATTTGAATTGAGGGAATTGTTATTCACGGAATATTAGTATTCAATCCAAAGAAGTTCAAATTTAAATGAGTATCAGTTATATAATATATAGATTTTTGGAGCACAAGACCCACCAAATTAAAGGTATTTAAGTCCTCTTTCTAATAGATTCAATTTCGCCCTAATTCAATACATGGTAGAAAAGTTATGAACATTTTTGTCAGCAAACTAGCCAGTGTCCTTGATAAGAGCATGGTAAGCTAACTGTGCTCCACGATAAATGAGTGCCACATTATTGGATACACCAATGCTAAAATACCATTTTTCCTTCAGTTTTTAGGGCAAACTAGTCATTTACGTCCTAAATGGTCCTACAAATTACACTAAGACATTTTCCCTTATTCCATAACCTAAATTCATTGAATACTCTCCTATAAAATCCTCAACAACTCGCAATCAAGGAGTTCTCTCAAAATTCAACTTCAAGGGCTCCCTCCTCAAACGTTCCTTCAAGAAATTGATAATTTCAGGTATGTGAGGTTAGAAAAAGGAATTACTTTTATCCTTGTGACCAAAAACTTTGTTTATACACGTACATTTATGGAATTTTGTATTATTGTTCATACCCATATTTCATGCTTTTTGAGTCACAAGTTACAGTATGTTTTGTATGAAAATTTATGGTTTGTTCATGCTTTTAGATGCACAGTAGTTCTCATTTAGTGAATTTCAGCATTATTGACAAAAGTACCATAATTTGGAAAAACAATGTGATTTTAGCATGATGTAGTTGGTTCATAAGAAGCTCAGACCTACTATTTCATATTACAACATGATTTACATTTCAATTTTGTTCTTACAATCTCACCCTAGATTGAAAGGTATGGAAGACGCGAATTAGGGCATAAGGCTAGGGTCAGTTTGGGTCGCTAGTGTAGGGAATTACTTGGTGGGGGTATTATTCTTGTTATGATACCTTGTTTCATGCTTTATTATGAATCTGTTTACTTTTGTCTGTTTACTATTACTTGTGGGTGTCGTATTTATGTTATGCCATCTTGTTCCATACTTTACTATGAATTTGTTTAGTATTCCGTGTCTCAAGCTGGGGGTCTATCGAAAATAGCCTTTCTACTTCTTTAGAGGTAGAGGTATGGACTTCGTACATCTTACCCTCTCTAGTCCTCACTATGTGAGAATACACTGGGTTAGTTGTTGTTGTTTTTCTTACAATCTCAGATAAGATGTGAAATTACACATAAGTAATTATAATTTTGAGATAGAATTAGAAGCATATTATGTTTTTAGACTTATAAGTTCATATGATTATTTTAAGGTGAATTTCATATATTTTATGAGAAATAGTATTATTTAGGAGTAGAACCTAGCATCGAGGAGTGAGGTTTTAGCACACCCTAGTTCTATAAACTACCTTCCACTAAAGGTTATTATTCAGCTTTTCAACATAGGCATGTACATACATTATTCAGCTTGTCCAAATGGGCATGTACATGTATTATTTACCTAGTTCAAATAGAGATGTATAGTTGATCACCCTGGTTATCCTATATACCTTAGGAAGGTATATCAGGCCCTTTTGCTGGATTTTTTTTACATAGGACTACATGTTGCTTACAATAATGTTGGTTAAGAGAATCACCCACAAAACAGATGATTTTAGAACTTCGTTTAATGATGCATTGGCCTTATAAGATGTTGATTTACAATTTATTCTTTATTATATTTAATCTTCCAATTTTAGTCGTGAACATGTTGAGTCTATCTACACTTAGAATGCATGTTTTAATATTATGATATACAATAATGTATTTTTATTTACAAAATTCACCACCATAAACATAGTATATTCTAAAAGTACTGACCACATATATGTCTGTGTGGCTATAATATTTCATAATGTTGGTACTCGATGTAGCTCACACAATCATGATCATGCATCCTATATTTTCCAGCCAGCAGGTGATAAGTTCTTTTTTTTCTAGGACTCAAGTTTTTTACAGTTCTAGTATTTTATTTTTATTCAGTGATTTTGAATTTTTAATAATTTGGGGTCATGTCCCAGCTACTTATTGTTAGTATTAGTAGAAGTTTCATAAACAGTCAGTCAAAGTTGAAGTATTTAGTTTTAGTTTCTTTATATTTAATATAGTGATGTTAAATGTTTTTAAATAATATTGTATTGAACAAGTTTATCTATGGATATTATTTCTACTTTGTCTTTCTAGTCTCATGTATTTTATTAAGTTCCTTATGAATTGTGCTCGTATCATTGGTTAATTTTTTATCACTTATGGTTCAAAGAACAGTGTTACATCTCGGGGGTAGTCACGAGGTATTATTGGTGTATTGATATAGAGAGTTGTATCTATAATGGATTAATGTCCACGACTATGTTGGATATGGCTAGGTTTGTAGCTGAACTGGAGAAAGCTCAAACTAAGATTGCTGATCTTTAGAAAAGGCCTGCCATGCTATTCATAACTCTAGATGTTAAGAATTCAAAAGAAGAAGCAGATATTTTTTATGATTTGAAGATAAACCCTATTATAACAAAAGGAAAGAGTTAGAGTAAAATAAAAGACACAGAAGATCCAAAAAACATAGAGAAAAAAAGTAAAACGCAAGAAAGAAGAGACATAAAAGGAAAAGAAGCTAATGAACAACTAGAGGATTCATTGAGGGATCAATCTGCGCGAGCCTTCTCTAGTGCCACACCTGGGGATTCAACATTACTATATTTAGAATGGATTCTTCCCCTACACAACCTACCGCCTTGAGTACCTTGGTCATTCCTTATGACACCACTAAGGATTCTGTAGCTGATGTTTTATCCCAGTCTATGTCACTGACATAAGTTCCTAGGGTGCCATAGTCACTTCCTTACTATAGCGCTTATGAGATTTTATTCATTAAATCTAATGGATAGTTTTCTAATGGGGATGGTGGTACCTGTGTTCACATCATGTGCTATATAGTTGAACTGGCATATTTAGGGTGATTTATGTTGATTGTTTTTTATTTTGTAAGAAAAAAGATAGAGAATGTATAGCATCTATTTTTGATCTATTTTATGTAAGTAATAAGAGTTTAGGGAATTCATATTAGATATTGTTATTGTGATTTTGTTTTAAAATGAAGACCTATCAAATTAGTTTCTGTACATTATGTTCAAGTTTTGGCTAATTAACTGTTTTGGATTTGTTCCTATCATTAGTAACATATGAGTTGGTAATTTTTGCTAAAACTTTAGTAAGAGTCTTATATCTAGTATTGGTAGTCTTATTCTGTGTCAAGAAAGTGTGATCTTACCTTACTTTTTACTTACTTTATGAATGCATGTAGAACCTTTTCAGTCCATTCAATCTGGTTAAAAGTTGGGTAGTTACGAAAAGATAACAAGTACTATTTTAAATCTAGTCCAATAACCCTAAAATGATCAACCAAATAATGTTAGTAAATCAAGACTTATAGTGACCTCACTACATAACAAAAAAGCATAAAGGTAAAGGCTCCCTAAATTCGCAGATATAACCAAGGTGCAGGATGGAGAAGCTATCACAATTGCGGTATTGCGATAGTGATCCTCAGGTCGCGATCGTGGTACATAGGGCATTTTGTTCCCTCGTTTTGCCCTATTTTCTGTAGGGAAGCCACACTTTTCAAACTTGGTTTTCCCTTATTTTTGGCTTCCAATCCTATCGAAAGCACCTACAAACATAAAAATTATGTAACTTATTCAAAAGCATATCTAACAAACATAAAATGATGGGTTTCCTCCCATCAAGCTCTTGATTTAACATTGTGGCACAACACCTCTTTAATCCTCATTTATGTCTCCAGTTAGAGGATTTAAAACTTTTACCCAATTTTTGATCATTCCATCTATGAGGATCTTTGGTTAAAAGTAGGAGTGTAATGATGTATGTTCGATCGCGTCACTTTGAAGAATTGAATCTTTTCCCTAATTTCCCATCAAATTTCTGATTTATCCCCTTGGGTAATGGTGGGAACATCAACAGGCCACTATTTGAACATCGAAAGTTGTTGGCCAAGTGTAGGGCTCCCATATGCTCTTTTGGAATATCAAACACCAAAATGTAGGGGCGATGCTCCTTCTCCCCACGATCATCTATTTGCTTAGGTAGATGGACTTTTATCATATCTTGTAAGTATAATGTCGAAAAATGGTTTGGATAAGGTCTATCCCTTAATTCTGGACTAGCATCCTCATTAGCATCTTTTCCCCAAAATGGACTACAGTTGTCATAAGAGATTGTCTTGATTTATTCTTTTGACTCTAGCACCATTTCCTTGACTTTGGTATCTCCTATCATGTTTGGTTCGGTTGGTTGGGAAATCATAGAGGATTCATCAATATTGAGCTTATTTTGAATAGTGGTACAACTCTTGGTATCTAAAATATTAGCCTACATACCCACTTCTTCTATCCTTGTGATTTACTTGTTACATGCCCCCATGGATTGATGCATTTGATATATATTATCCACCACTGATTCCACCCAATCCAAAATAATTTTAAGTATTTCTTCAACACTACTCTTTCTGGTCCTTTGTTCTTTCTTTTCTTAACCATAAGACTTATCAAAATCATAAGAAGAACTACCAATTGGGTTAGCATAATGGGAGTATGGGAAATTTGGACAATAACTCCAATTTCCATCTTGACCACAACATAGAGAACAACCATACTCCCCATATGATCAAGATGGTGCACACATATCTCTCCAAGGAACATATCTATAATCTTACCAAAATTAGGATCCATCACAACATCAACATAGATTGTCAAGATAGTATTTCCAACCACCAAACTCACTTTCATTCCAAGATGTCATAGTAAGATATAAATAAAAATGAAGAAAATATACCTAACAAATGAAATAAATCAAAAACAACAAATAAATATTTACATGTTTGAACCAAAGCAAGTAAGCTAAAATTCAAAACTAAATCAAAATGACTAATTGTTCCATGACACTGGCGTAATTTTTCATTACTCATCAATTTTGTTGTAAGGCAATCGTTGTCATTATATTTACCCACCTAGGAGTCATGGTCGAATCCACGAGGAACAATGTGTGTGACGAATCAATTCAAAATAAAATTTACTTGCTAAGGTTAAACCTATTGTACAAAATTGTTTGGGGGGTTTTCAATCTTGTTAAGTGTGAAAGTAATTCTTAGGCTCCTAAAGCACTAACTCAAGACTAAGAATATTTAGATTATAATCAATTAAAATGGATCTTGGAACTATGCATTCCCATGGGCAGATTATACATGGGATCACGATGATTTGGTCCAACATTTGAATCATTGATGATATAATAGGCTAGATTTAAGGTCTTTGAGGCTATTTTTTCAAAATAACCTCAAAGATGTCACTCATTAACCCTTTCAAGTAACTAACGAGTGTGTCAATTAAAGTCATCCAACACCTCAATTGGGTATCCCTATTTCTAGAATGATACCCATGGTATATTTAACCTCTTAATCACCCTTATGTCTAAGATATAGAAAAATTTTGTAAGATATACCCATAAATTGTTTACTATTACTTTGGTTCCTATATCTCTCTTTCAAGGATGAGGTGGGTTCCTAAAGTTCACCCAAAACCCCTCTTTCAAGGATTCTTTGAGCTTTCAAGAGCTTGGAAATTTCATCCATCAAACTCCTTTGGGCATTTGGGACTTCCACCCACAAATCCTAAAGAAATTTTATTATGCAATAATAAAACCCATCATCAACCGACTAAAATATACAAAAATAAATCATAACCCACACACAATCACTTCCTCTTCTAGCATAATCCCAAAAGGTAGATCTAGGAAATTATAATGATAACAAATAAAAATAAACCAATATTTCCTTAAGAGATTAAGGAATCACATAGGCATCACAGGTTATCCATAAGAGAATAAAGAGAGGGCAAACCACACTTTACGATCCAAGGAATCTTTAATAGGTAATGCAAAATCTACACTTAAAAGTCACTTTAATGTCTTCTTAGTTCATGATTAGTACAAGTTTTTCTCTAAGTTCCAAGAAATTATAGAAACCCTAATGAGGGTGTTCAGCGCTTTTTATTAGATTTGGGATTGGTAGTGTGGTATGATAATTTTTCCCGTGGCTAGAAATTCTGTTATACCTCGATCGCAATGGCTTATCTGAAATCGAGGTTCTGCAATCTCTATATTCTTCACAATTTGGACTTATAAATTTATTGACTTACTGCGATCGTGGTGGCCAACCTACAAATGTGATACCTGAGGTTTACCCTACATAGTTTTCTAGCTTTTTCACTTATCTTTTTTTTCACTCTTTTTTTCAGCTTGTTTTGCTTCTTTTCAATGCAGCAATTTTTGTACCTGTAAAACATAGGACTTAGTGTATTTAAATCACATAATAGTCTCATTCATACCTTCATATCATGGTAGTTTTTGCTAATTCAGATGTCGATGAGTGGCAAAATCACTACTCATTAAATGTCTCAAGGTTTAGAGGTAGAGGATCTCAGGTTAGGTGCCCTCCACATTATTCTTATTAGCATCACATTTTGTCTTGTATGACCGTTCATGACACATTCCTAATTACTGATATGGTTTAACCTATCTATAGTGATCATCTTATCCTGAGTAGTGGTTATTTATGAGAGAGGCACATTCGAGGTTTTCTAGGTGAGGCAGTTATTTTGATTCTGCCACATCTTATGGATACAATGCTTCTCTACGGGTGTGTTATGAGTAGGGTCTATTCATAATTTCTCTAGAGAGTTTCCCCAATATAGGGTAGTGGTACCTATAACATAGGGTGTTTCATCAATTAGGAACGTGCTACCCTCAATAAGAGTTGGTATATAGGGTCATTAGAGAGGTCTCAAGGGTTCTTAAGGAGGTTCTTAAGAATATAGGACAAGTGATCGATCAGGGACCTAGCTAGTTGGCGGGCGAGGTAATTTATATGTTGTGCCTGGTAGACTAAAGGTTGATTATTCAGATGTTGTTATTATATGTATGATCTTAGTGTTCAATTTGTTAACTTTTTCTCTATTTGATTTAAAATCTACACATTCATATTTTTATACTTATAAAGCATTTTGGTTAGAGTTGTCTTTGAATTCTTTATCTATACCATTCTGTGTATCTACTCCAATGGGTAATGATTTAGTTGTAGATCGGGTTTATTGATCATGTGTTGTGACTATTTGAGAATTTGATAATTAGGCTGATTTCATTGTATTAGATATGGAGGACAATGATGTGATTTTGGGCATAGACTAGTTATCCTCCTATCATACGATCTTGGACTATTTCGCCATTACATTTGTCGCACCCTATTTTTTTCATAACAATTAGGATTTGACATGCCAACTTTCTTTATGTAATAACTGTATTCTTATTAATTATGTGAAATACATGTCTCAATATAGTTTGGCCATTTTACCCCTCCCCATAGTTGCATTATAATATTTCTAGGGTGTGGTGATGATTCAAATGTTTCCTGATACTGTTCAATGTTATTTATGTGATATTATGGCTTTTGGTGGCTTTGAGAGCTGTATTGTTGAGTTATGTGAAAATCTTTTGATTTGTGTGATGGATGGATTACAAACTGCTCCACAAGATCTGAAACATCAATGTTACGGTGTTAACATAGTCGGTATGGTTTTATGGCTTTTAACTATCATTTCTACCTTTGATTTAAAAAGTTATGATTTTAGGGTTTGAGGGTCCACTTTGTAAAAATGACATTATTTTGAAAATCTAATATCACCATTTAGTCTTTAGATTGAATTTTATAAGGTATCATAGATTGTTTGCATTCACGGGATTCTAAATGAATCCCAGGGGGCCCTTAGAGACTTAGAATACACCAAATCCACAGGTGGTGCACCCATAATCCCAATGCTCTTGTCGTAATCACGATTGGGGCCTTCAGGTAAATGTTGTGATTGCGACACTTGTCCACGATCGTGATACCCTTGATAAGCTAGGAACCATAATCACAACACCTATTTCTTAATTTCAAAGATCAGGTATATAATTCCCTGGTTTACACTTTTTTGAGACTTGGAGCTTAGGTTTTCATGATATTGAGCTATTTTTCCATTTCTAAGCTTGGGTAAGCTTCATAACACATATTTAAATTATTTTCTTCAATATTTATCATCTAATTATTGTTTTAAACTTTAATTAACTACGAAATTTGGGGATTTAGTTTCGTAAGGCCTAAAAATTGTAATTCTCAAATTTAATCTCAATTTCAACCATTTTCACTTGGATAAGTTTCTAACCATATAATTATCATTTTGCTCAATTTCATCCTTAAAACAACTTTGATTATTTATTTTTAATGTGGTTTTTGTGGATTTTTACCTGATAAACCCTGGAAATGATTGACCCTATCGACCCAAATACCAGAAATGTCCCAGCTCCAGTTATCCCAGCTATTCCTACTCAACCACCTGCTAGACCTATTTGTGAGGTGACAATCCCACTCACAAACCATGTAACTAACAGTATTCGTAAACTTTATCCCGTTGTTCGATTAGAAGTGAAGAAGAATATGGTACAATTTTTAAATTTAGCGGGGCGATTCTCTTGCCTTTCATATGAAGACCCACAGTAGCACATGCAGACCTTCTTGGAAATAAGCGATATTACATTCTTAAAGAGGTGAATACTAATTATGTCAGATTGACACACATCTCTTTTTCTCTAATTGGGGAAGTGAAGAGGTGGTTACATGCTGAACCACCACTCTCTATCACTTTATGGGAAGATCTATCTTGGAAGTTTCTTATTTGATTCTTTCCATTAGGGAAGACCGCATGTTTGAGAAGTGAGATTCTGAGTTTCAGACAGAAAGAAAGATAGAGTCTCTACAAAGCTTAGGAGAGATTTAAGGGTATGCTCCAAAATTTCCCTCACCATCATCAGTCTAATGATATTTTGGTTCATACTTTTATTGAGAGGTTGGAGCCAAATACCAAGATTCTTTTGGATTCAGCGGTAGGTGGACAAGCTCTTGAGAAGACTTATGGTGAATTGTACACATTGCTGAATAGGATTTCACAAGGGAATCCTAATTTTCATACTGATTCGAGGAGTTCTCCTAAGAAGGTTGCAGAGGTATTGGAGGTAGACTAGTTTACTGCATTACAAGCGCAGATTGCATCAATGAAAAATCATATGATTACTCAAATTAATAACATAAAGTTGGGGGTTCCATAAGCAGCAGCTACAACTTATGTAGTATAACAGGAAAATTATTGGTGTGAGGTTTGTGGAAGTAGTGAACATGCAGCAGATGCTTGTACGGCTAATCTAGATTCTATCAACTCTATGGGGAATACAAATCGTCAAGGACAACAAAATTTCTATAATACGTATAATCCCTACTGGAGAAATCATCCCAATTTCTTATGGGGTGGAAATTAGGCACAAAACACTAGTCAATATAAGGGGCCAGTGCAACAAAATCAATAGCAAGTTCAAAATAATCTAGCTGCTACTCAAACAAGTAATATGGAGAAGATAAAGAAGCAGAATGTAGCCCAATAAGCGATGTTTGAAGTAGATTTGAAGAGTCAATAAATGCTTATTAGAAATTTGGAGTTGCAACTCAATCAGATTGTAGGAGCACAAAATACAAGACCTCAAAAAGCCATGGCTAGCAATGTAGATTTGAATGATTAGAAAACAATTAAACATGGCATTATGTTATCTTTATCCCTGAGTTTCATGCTAATGTTCACCCCACTAACCTCTTTTGGATGTTGTAACCCCATGCGATGCAAGTACTGGAGCTACTTCTATTTTTCATACATAGAGTTAGGTTGGTTGGCTCGGATTGTCAGTTCGTTATGATCAAGTGGTGAGTTTTCATACTTTTGAAGACTTAGGAATTTCATCTGTTCTTATCATGGAATAGAGTTGAGTGTTTCATTATCATTAACATTATCATTGTCATCTGTCTAACTCGGGGACATGTCCTAACCAAGATTGGTTTTTGGTTATTTGGTTTGAAGGCATTGTTGGATTACTGTGGACTCCAGTTATGTTTGTCAGATGTTTTGGATGATGCTAGTTATCGGTCATAGATTTATCGTTTATTCTTTAGACTTAACTTGTTATATGTTTGACATTCATCTGATAGGGGTGATATTATATTGTTTGGTTAGGTACAAGGGGGTGATATTGTCTTGTTTGGTCTATTCTGCTTGACTATCTATCTTGGGCCAAAAAGTCGTACAGAGATGAACTTGGGTACCAAGACCTTTCTGAAAAGACTTACAAAAATAAAGAGGCAAACTGAGTACCTCTATCTTAAATGATGGTTAACTAGACTCTATGTAACTCTACCAACTCCCTGAGATAGAGTCTAGCATAATCCTTGGAAGAATTTAAAGTATGGAATGGCAAGAAATAGGTTAACTTGGTCATTCTATCCATAATGACCCAAATAGAATCATATTGATGGAGTGTACGAGGTAACGCTGTAACAAAGTCCATATTCATCACTTCCTAGTTCAATGTTGGGATGCTGAATTCCTGAAGTGTATCACTAGGCCACTGGTGCTCAACCTTAATCTTCTGACAATTTAAACACTTAGTCACATATTTCGCAATATCCCTCTTCATACCATTCAACCAATAGACTTCCAAAACATTTCAGTATATCTTAGTGGCTTCTAGGTGAATAGAATACCGCAAACCATGTGCCCCTTCTAATATTTGCTACGTCAAATCACCCATGTTTAGAGCATAGAATCTACCCTGACAATGAAGTATACCATCTCCCCCTTGGGGGAAAACTTAAAGCTTCTGATCCCAAACTGCCTCATTCAACTTAACAAAAATAGGATCTCTGTCTTGCTTTTCTTTTGCCATAGAAACCAAGGAAGATTGCAAACCACTCTAAACCCATACACTACCTTCGGCTGAATCAACCAACTAATCTCCCAATCTAGAGAGCTGATGAACCTAAAAGACTAACTCTTTCATATTATCCTTCGCATGAGGAACACTCTCTATAGACAATATACTAAGGGCATCAGTCACAACATTCGCCTTACCCAGGTGATACAACCACACATATTATAGTTTTTTAGTAATTCTAGCCACTTTATCTGACAAATATTTAGGTTTTTCTGAGTGAACATAAACTATAAACTCTTATGATCAGTAAACATGTCAACATGAACCCTATAAAGGTAATGCCTGCAAATCTATTAGGCAATAACAATTATTGATAACTCAAGATCATGAGTCGGGTAGTTCTTCTCATGAGGTTTAAGCTACTCTAGAGGCATACATTATAAACTTTCTCCGCTGTATCAAGACCCACTAAGACCAACTTTAGAAGCATCATAGTACACTATAAAACTATCTAAGCCCTCTTGTAGGGTCAAAACTAGACCAAATATATGTCAAGTCTTCAACTCCTAAAAAGTCTTCTCGCAGGAACTAGACCACTGAAATTTGACTTTCTTCTAAGCTAATTTGTTCTTGGGAGAACAAATAGAAGATAATATCTCAAAAAATTATTTATAGTAATCGAATAAACCCAAGAAACTCATGATATTTAATAGAGAAAGGGGTCTACAACAGTTTTGTACTATATTGATCTTTTAAGGATCAACTTGAATGCCATCACCTGAAATGATGTGGCCAAGGAAAGATACTGATTTAAATAAGAATTCACATTTACTGAACATAGAAAATAACTAGCAATCCTTAAGGGTCTGCAAAACAATCCTTAAATGGTCTGCATGTTCACCTTCATTACAAGAATAGATGGGGATGTCATCTATGAAGACTATAATGAACATGTCCAAGTACTAATTGAATTATTTGTTCATCAAGTCCATAAAAGTTGCAGGAGCATTCGTTATCCCTAAATACATAAATACAAATTTGAAGTGACCATATCGTGTTCTGAAAGCTATCTTCAAAATGTCACTTTCTTTGACTCTGAGCTGATGATTGCCGAATCTGGATCTATCTTTGGAAAACAATTGGCACCTTAAAGTTTGTTGAATAAGTCATCAATCCTAGGGAGATAACACTTATTATTTATTATGACTTTTTTAGTGACGGTAGTCGATGCACATTCTGAGAGAACCATCTTTCTTGTGCACGAAAAGAACTATGTCACCTCAAGGGGAAACACTAGTCTAGATAAAGCCCTTATCTAAGAGAACTTTCATCTATTATTTCAATTCCTTAAGCTCAGTTGGAGAAATTCTATTACGTGGAATTGAAATAGGCTATGTGTCTGGGAGGAGATCTATTCCAAAGTTGATTTCTCTCTCTGGAGAAACTTCAAGCAGATTTTTAGGAAATACTTTTGAAAAATCATTAACTATTTGAATTGATTCAAGACATGGAATCTCTTATTTTGAGTCCTTGACTTGGACTAAATGATATATGAAACCCTTGGATATCATCTTTTATGGCTCAAAGTAGGAAACGAATCGGCTTATAGGCTTTGAGGTACAACCCCTCCTTTCTATTACTGACTCGTTAGGAAACTGGAATTGGACTATTCTAATTTTACAATCAACTAATGCATAATAAGATTGGATCCAATACATGCCAAAAATGATATCAAAATTTGTCATCTCTAATTCTATAAGATCGACTGAGGTAACTTTCCAGGACACTGTGACTGGGCAGTTTCTGTATACCCATTTAGCTATGATGCAATTACCTACAGGAATGGACACTACAAAAGGTTATGCAAGAATTTTTGGGCTGACACTAAAGTGTAAGGCTATATAAGAAGTTATGAAGGACAGTGCGGCTCCGGGATCAAATAATACATACACATAAATGTGGAAGACTTGTAACATACTAATAACCACATCAGGAGAAACTTCCTGATCCTGCCGAGTCTGAAGGGCATAGAGTCAATTTTAATGTTGTCCATTGGTCGCATTAGAAGTGGAATCCCATTGAGTTGGTCGTCCTGCCAGGACTATTGAAAAGTTAGTCGGCCTGGATAACGATCAAATCTTCCTCATGAGGCAATTACAGGACATTCCCTTGTTCGATGGCCTAACTTACCACACCTAAAACACACATCCCTGCCTATTAAACACTCACCCTTGTGGTTCTTACCACATCCTCTACAAACTGGGTTGGTACGACCACTATTCATGTTATTCTTAGATTTGGAGCCTGGTGCTCTATCCCAATTGTCCTATCAAAACATAGGCATTGGAACACTAGCAGAAGATAGGGCTGGATATAAGGATTTATGGCAGGACTAAGGATGATTACCACCTTCTAACCTCTACTTAGAGAAGTTAAAAGTACTAGTTCTATCCTTCTTATTCTCTTTTCCCCTTTCTTTGAGATTCTTCTCCTTAATTTGCTATGCATGAACCATCAATACAGAAAGGTCAATCTCCTTAATAAACATAGTTGTACTACACTCCTTGACAATATCTTCAAAAACACCAGATAAGAACTTACTCATGCTGGACCTAGAATCAGCCACCATAGTCAGAGCATATCTTGCTGAGTAGGTGAAATTGAGTTAATAATCCTCCATACTGATGTTAACCTGCTTCAAATTTATGAACTCTTACACCTTGGACTTCATATATTTGAGTAGGAAGAACCTATCCAAGTAAGTAGTAGCAAACTAATCCAACTCCACAAACCCTGTATCAGCTCATTTATCTTCCTTCCACTTCTTAATCCAAGTGATAGCCACCCCTTGCAATCATTAAGAAATTAAATTAGCACTCTCACTCTAGGTAACACCCATAATATCAGTCACCCTCTTCACACAATTGAAAAACTCCTATGGATCCTCCTCAAAATTGGATCAAAATAATGTTGGGGAATTTATCCAAGTGAAATCTTAAATTCTGGGTGTTTCCATACTGACCACAGAATTGGCTAGGGCAATGGACTACTGATTGTTTTAAGAAGCCACAAATTTGGCTAAGGCATTAAAATCATCCCTAAATTCATTGTGAGAGATCTTCTCATTCAAAGGGTCCTCAAGAACAGGTGGTGGTATGGGTTGGTCCCTCTTTCTCTTTCTATTAGCCCTTCTGTGAGGCTTTTTTGTAAATGGTAGAGAACGTGTTAAAAGGAGTTTAACAGAGCCCATGCTTTATGATACAACAAGAATACTGAAAGAAATAAGACTTTCCTAAAATGTTTTGTAGCCTCTTGACCATAAGTGTGGCACGCTTCACACCCATGAACAAGACTCTACTTAATGCAAAATTTAGACACCCTAGGACACTTTAAACCTTATTCCCTAATACCAAGTTTTATCATAACCCAAGACTAGCCCCTAGTCCTAACATAGTGCTTAAGGTTATGTGCAACCCCAAGCTAACCCATGATCTGGCACAAGTTGTAAATACAAAGAAGGAAGATAACAAAATACTATGCTAAAGTCATTTAAAAGTGCCTGATGATCAAAACAATATCAAGTGTAACAAAAATACATTACTATAAAATATATCTAGCTATCTAAATTACTTACTGTCTAACCATCTGAAAGCCTTTAAGCATGATGAGTTATTAGGACAGGTCCCTACTAACTCAGACTAACTAGAATTAAATGAAATTTAATAGATGGATAATAATTAATAATAAAAATATTCCTCAACTGATGTAGACTCACCAATGCTACAGTTGAGTGGCAAAACAATGGACTATGTGCGATCTGGGAACTAAGTGTCCAAACCTATGTTTTAAGACAACATAGCACAAAAGAGAGTATGCGATCATTACTTTTAATGTACTAGTTTGTGAGATAGAAGGTGGCCGATAAATATATATACTGAGTATGAATGGATATATACTAAGTATGAATAGATAAATAGGAAAAGTTGAATGCAAGACCAAGTATATGCATTTACTAAAATAATTTGAATAATTGGATGACTAAAACAATAAACAATTGGTCATGCAAACCTGAAAAGAGAATAATATGAATAATTGAACTAAAGACTAAGGGAGCTAACTACAAATGGCGTACCCTAATCTTAGCTAATCGAGGTCCAACCTATAACCCATGTTGGAAGGGTGTCGATACCTTGCCAAGGGTACTAACACTGCCTGGCATAGATCCTCTAAACTAATGTCCAGAAAGACTAGGGTGTCAAGCCTAAACTCACAGGTGATCCCTCATAAGCTACGCTGAAAATTTAGTTCTTGAACTTAAGGACTGCTACTAACAACTTTGCCTAATTGGCGGAGGATCCGTCATCCCTGAGTTCACTCGGTGCTAAGTATTACTCCCAACTAAACGACACTAAATTTTAATAAAAACATAACTAAATTATGATATGCACAAGTCATGGTATTATAAAATTAATATTGTACACATAACTAAAGGAATCATGAATTGGTAAATTCATGCATGTTTAAAACCTTGGTATCGGGTGTTCATAACCCATTTGTATAGACTAATGTAATTGATCATAAAAGTGGTAAAACTGACCATACTATGGAAAATCATAATTAATACTCAACATGTCAATAACTGATTTTGATATGGACAATAAAGATAATCAAAATATGGAACCACAATTCTCATGACGGATCATATTGTCATGGTACATAATCAAAACAACTAAGAGAACAAGATGATAAATTCATATTTATCCTACAACTCTATAAAATAGAAAAAGGTTTTATATTTGTAAATTTTGGGAATTTCATAGGACTCAATGGGTAAATGGGGCCTATTGATTCATATCCCACATACATGAGAATAGATTACTTGGTGAAATCTTTGAAGTTTATCTTATTCTTGGAAAACCCTAGATTTCTCTTGAAGAGGATGAAAATTACTTTATTTTGCTAACATAAGTGATTTATAAAGATATGACATGTTGGGGTAGTTTTAATCTACCAATAACTGATGTTGGGTCACCAAAACGACGTGGATTTGGTGTTAAAAAAATCAGAAAGCCCTTATTAAAAACGTGCATGAATTCTATTTCCAGTCATTACAACACACCCTGAGAATCATCACAACTGGTTATGAGTCTTACTCTAAGTTGTAACCTGAGGTCCTGAGATCTTGGGTCCTTTCTTCTATGACTACGACATCTATTCTACCAACTGGTTATGATTGACTATGAGTCATTAGGTGGGTTCATAGTCTAGGAATTCATTTTTAGATCCTTTACTTGTCAAGATATGGGTCCACAAAATAACTCATAATGTTTAACTAAGATTCGTGTGATAGACTCATAACTACTAGAACAGATTCATAGTTTAACACTATTGTGACTATGAGTCCCTAATAACGACTTGTAATATCTGATTATAAATTGTAGAGTAGAGTTGTAGTCACTGGGCTAAGACTATAGGTACTTTTTATTGTGACTACAAGTGCTCATAACAAACCGTAACGTCTTATTATAGGTCGCCATATGAATTGTAGCTACTAGCAAATACTGACACTTAAAGGGAAAATCGTATAACATTTTATCACGATATCATATTGACGCAAGACTTGTGGCATTGGAAAGAAAACTTAGCGGCTGATCTTTTGAGTGGCTTAGAGATTGAAAATTTAGGTTATTACACTAGTCCTATATATGGAATTATATATATATACATATATAACTGGCAAGGTTGGAGGATGTATGATGATGATAGTTATGATGATGGTTATGATGATATGGGTTATAAAGTTATTGGTTATGCTGATTATATCATGATATTAATTGCACTCACTGGTAATAGTAGCGTGGATTCTGATGCATTCATCCTTGCATGTGCATTGCCTATTACTAACATGTGTCTATTTTTATTAGCTCATATGGGAGGGAGGTTGCATAGGTATAGGCGATGACTATGACTTGTAGCGTGTTGTTTATTGATTGAAACATCCTATCCTATGGTTGTGTGGAACGTGATTGTAATGTCCCAAAATTTTATCCCGAAGCATCACACGGTGCTCAAGGCTACAAGTAGCATCAAGGTAACCCTTTGAGCCTCCTACTAAATCTCATACTTACTCCAGGGATTCAAAATCACATAATAAGAATAAATCTCATCAAATCTCAACTGAAAATACAGAAAATATCTAACAAATATCTGAAACTCTAGTCTAGCAAATCCTTTACTATTCAAGATCTATAGAGCCATTGGGACAAATCCCCAACTAACTCATATTCAACTAAAATGAAACAACCACTGATATCAAATCTGAAGGTCTGAGAAATAGTTCCTTGAACCATGAGGAATCACCAACTGCATAGTGTAGATCAAGGTACTCGGAGATCACTAACGATGTTGAGACTGAGCACCTAAACCTACATTATAAGACAGTGTAGCACATAGACGTAGATGTGGGTCAGCACATTGAGGATGTACTGAGTACATGGGGGTGTGTGCATTTACATAAATAATATAATTACTCTTTATAAAATTTAGCATGAAATATGAATGACTCACATGTCTTGAATAAGTCTAAAACATAAATCTCAAAAATTAGAAATAATGAAATATGCAGTATAAATCTCGTAAGTCATTATACTTAACTCAAAAATCTTTATTCTCCTCTCATTCTTAAAACTTGTAAGCTAAAGGAGTCTTTAAACTTGCTTTCTAAAATCATGCTTTCATCTTGAGGAGAATGAAACTTCTTTGAAACTGAAGGACTTAGAACTTTAGAAACTTCAAGACATAAAAAAAAACTCTAGACTCTTATTAACTTGGGAGTTTCCTGTAACCGGCATAAACCATGTAAGCTACATGGAGTCCAATGTATCGCCCACGTTGGGGAAAGCTGTTCTACCCTTGCCATAGGGATAGAACCTCAGCTCTAGTAATCACTATCTCGGTCTCAGGGCCAGAAATCTCAATCCTACCGGGGCACATAGTTCTGGGGAAATAGGATGCGCTGAACTCACACTTCCCGCTCGGTGCTAAATACTACTACTGTACTCAAGCTCTGAAATTTTAAGAAATCCACCTCAAAAAAACTCAAGGGTTTATAGTGAAGACCAAATTATAATTCTCTTATCTTTATATCATAAAAACTTAATAATGTGGATTCCTATCTTAACTCAGGATTAAAAGCAATCTTTCTTTAAAATCAAAGTACTTGTTGATTGAATCATACTAAACAACATCTTCTTCAAGAAACATCAAAACTCATACTTGGTTTAAAACTTATACTCATGCTCGAATAATATCAGTTTAATAATAAAGCTTAAATCATGAAATCAATCTTGGAAACATCAAATCAATACGAGGATGTGCAACTCATAGCATAATTTCTCAACTCATGGCTTGAAATTGTTAAATAGTCATGCAAATCAAGACTTGAACAACTAGTAATCTCATAATCTCAAAATAAAGTAATTTGGGTATAAATCCACATGGAAAAATGTGAAATTCTTTAATAAAAATCAACAATTTGGGCACAAGAACGAAAGAAGTGTTCTTGTTCAAACCCCACATACCTTGAATTAGAAGCTTTGGATGAATTCTCACCTTTGGGAATCTACTTGTACTCTTGAATGCGGTTTCTTGAAGCCTTTAACTTGAGAACCTTGAATCTTGACTCAATTTAGAAAATCTATGGTGAACCCCTGAGATTCTTAGAAGAGGATTTGGATACTTAGGTTTTTGGTTGAGGGAAATTTTTAGAAAATCCCATATGATGCTTGTAGTGGCCCTAAATTCTGCTGTTTGTATGGTTTAAGAGGCTTGGGAAAAGTCCAAAGTGTCATTTTTAACTTCTGTACAAAGCTGAAAAACATGAAATGGAAACCCAATTTTATGGGCCACCACGACACGCCACTATCGCAGTGGCACATTGGAAATTGACAAATGTGAATCTGTGAGTCACTGCGACGTGGAGCCATCACGTTGTTTCACTGGTTGGGACCTGGAACTTCAGCGCGACGCATCACAATTGCGCTTGGCCACTAGAAATTGACTATTGAGAAATTGGGGTACTCCGCGATGCGCCACTATCGCAGAGTTCCACTAGAATTTGATAATTATTAAATAGACTCTCTCGCCGATGCGCCAAACAATAAAATGAAGGTGTTTTACGACTAGAACTTAGATTAGACATAACTTTTGACCCGGTTCTCAGATTTAGGTGAATCTTATATCATTGGAAAGCTAATTAAATTTCCCACATGATAAAGAGTTGAAATTAGGGAAAGTCTATATGATTTAAATGTTAATCACTTAGGAAGTCATTTCTTAACCTTCTAGAGACGAAATTAGGCTTAAGGAAAAGTTTAGGGTATTACAATATTTCCTCTTTGGGAATATTCATCCTCGAATGTCACTAGCTAGGCTAAGGATACGGAGAAAACTGAGTATGCACAGCTAAAACAACTTGCTAAACAGACTCCACATCTTTCTAAACTCTGGAATACCTTGAATAATGTATAAACTTATATTAAGGATAGCCATATATAGCTAAAACTTTAATTGGAAAAAAAGGGGATTAATTAAGGAAGAATAGTACCTTCAGCTTAATCTGAACTCGCGGAGAAGAGATGCAGGTACTTGGATCGCATATCCACCTTGACTACCCTAGTAGCACCCTCAACTGACTAGTTTCTCCACAACACTTTGACCAAGGGAACCTCTTTGTTTCTCAGTCTAAGGATCTGGTGGTCTAGAATTTCAACTGGAATCTCTTTAAGTGAAAGACTAGTCGAGATATCAGGGCTCTCTGAAGGATCTACTACAACGGAATCACCAATGTTCTTCTTAATCTTGGAGACATGAAAGATAGGATGCACAACTGACAACTCTGTGGGAAACTCTAGCTCATAGGCTATTCGCCCCACACAGCTTAGGATTCTATAGGGGACCACATACTGGGGACTAAGCTTCCCCTTCTTGCCAAACCTTTTCACCCCTTTCATAGGTGAAATTTTCAGATACACCAAATTATTAACTTCAAAACTCAAGGTCCCTTCTTCTCATATCTGCATATGACTTTTGACGACTCTGAGCTGCCTTCAACCTTTCTCCAATAAACTTCATTTTCTTCGTAGCCTCAAACACTACATTAGGCCCAACCAAAGCAGATTACCCTACTTTAAACCAACCTATAGGTGATCTAAACCTCCTCCCATACAATGCCTCAAATGGTGCAATCTTGATACTAGCATGGTAACTATTGTTATAGGCAAACAAAATCAATGGAAAATGCCCATCCCAACTACCCTTGAAATCAAGAGCACATACCCTCAACATATCCTCCAAGGTCTGGATGGTCCACTCATCCTGACCATCTGTCTGCGGATGAAAAGTGGAACTAAGATGTACTTGGGTACCAAGACCTCTCTGTAAAGCTTTCCAAAACTAGGAGGTGAACTGAGTACCCATATCTGAGATAATGGACAAGGGGACTCCATGCAATTTGACTAACTCCCGAATATACAATCTAGCATAATCCTTAGCTGTATAAAATGTATGCATATGCAAGAAATGCACTGCCTTAGCCAGCCTGTCTACCAAAACCCAGATAGAATCATGATGACAACACGAAAGAGGTAAACCAGCCACGTAATCCATGTTCAACTCTTCCCACTTCCAAGTGGGTATACTAAATTCTTGCATTACACTACCAGGCCTTTGGTGCTCTATCGTAACCTTTTGGCAAGTTGCAAAATTTGCCATAAATTCAAATATATCTTTCTTCATGCCACTCTACTAATAGATTCCCCACAAGTTGCGGTACATCTTGGTGGCATCGGGATGAATAGAATATCGCGTACTATGTGCTTCAGCCATAATTCTCTGCCTCAGATCATCAATATAAGGAACACACAATCTACCCTATAATCTTAACACATCATCTCCCCCTTGGGAGAAAACCTCTACCTTTAGGTCCCTAACTAACTTCTTCAATCTGACTAAACTAGGATCCCTGTCTTGCTTCTCCTTCACTTCCAAAACTAAAAAGGATTCAAAAATACTCTGAACCAAAATATTCCCCTCTGCGGAACCAAGAAATCTAATGCCCAATCAAGCCAAATGCTGCACTTCATGATCTAACTCTTTTTTGTCTTCCTCTACATGAGTAACACTACTCATAGACATCCTACTAAGGGTATCTGCCACTACATTATCCTTGATCGGGTGATATAACATACTCATATCGTAATCTTTTAGCAACTCTAACTATCTTCTCTGTCTAAGTTTTAAATCCTTTTGAGTAAACATATACTGCAGGATTTTGTGATTAGTAAACACATCAACGTGAACACCATAAAGATAGTGTCTTCATATTTTCAAAGCAAAGACCCCAAGAGATAACTCAAGATGTGGGTTGGGTAATTCTTTTCATACGGCTTTAACTATCTAAAGGCATAGGCTATAACCTTACCCCTTTGCATCAACACATAACCTAAGACAACTCTAGAGGCATTGCAATACACGACAAAACCATCTATATCATTAGGCAAAGTAAACAGCAGGGCTAAAGTAAGCAGAGTCTTCAACTCCTGAAAACCCTTCTCACAAGAATCTGACCAAAGAACTTAACTTTCTTTAAGGTCAATTGGGTCATGGGAGGCACAATAGATGATAAACCTTTATCAAAAAGGCGTTAATAGCCGGCTAGACCCAAGAAAGTCCTAATGTTGGATGGAGAGATAGGTCTAGGCCAATTTTTCACAACTTATATTATTTGAGGATCGACTCTAACGCCTTTGACTAAAATAATATGACCCATAAAAGCTAAAGACCTTAGCCAAAACTCACACTTGCTGAATTTGGGAAACAACTGATAATCTCTAAGAGTTTGTAAAATAGCCCGGAGATGGTCTGTATTGTCATCCTCACTACGGGAGTAAACAAGGATATCATCTATGAATACTATGATGAACATATCGAGATATTATTTGAACACTCGATTCATGAGGCCCATGAAAGATGATAGAGCATTGGTTAGCCCGAAACACATGACAAAAAACTTAAAATGACCATAACGGGTTTGAAAGGCTATCTTTGGGATATCACACTCTCTTACTCTATGTTGATGATAGTCGGATCTAAGGTCTATCTTGGAGAAATAACTTACACCTTGAAATTGATCAAACCGGTCATCTATTCTCAGAAAATGGTACTTATTCTTGACTGTAACTTTATTAAGCTGATGATAGTCAATGCACATATGCAAAGAACCATCCTGCTTTCGCACGAACAGGACATGTACGCCCCATGGAGAAATATTGGGCCTCATAAAACCTTTATTTAGAAGATCTTTGAGTTGTTATTTCAACTCCTTAAGCTCCGCAGGTGCCATACGGTATGGAGGAATAGAAATAGGTTGTATATCGGGAAGAAGGTCAATGCCAAATTCTATCTCTCTATTGCAAAGAACCCTTGGGAGATCTTCTAAAAAAAATCAGGATACTCATTAACTATACTGACTGAATAAATAGTTAGAGTTTTAGACTAAGTGTTCTTTACTCAAACTAGATGATAAATGCAACCTTTGGATATCAACTTTTTAGCTATAAAATAGGCTATGAAATGACTCTTAGGAAATACAGAACAACCTAACCACTAAAAAATTGGCTCATCCTGAAACTGAAACTTAACTACATGGGTAGGATAGTCTACAGATGCATAACAGGATTGAAGCCAATCCATACCTAGAATAAGGTCAAAATTAACAATGTCTAGCTCTATCAAATCAGCAAACATTCCTTTATGAAGAACAATAATGGGACACTTTTTGTACACTTTCTTAGCAATAATTGACTCACCGACTGGGGTAGATACCAGGATAGGCTCAGGGATCTTTTCAGAGTTAATATAAAAATTCACTGCAACCAATGGTTTCATATAAGAAAAACTTGACCCAGGGTCCAACAATACATATATGTCAAAATAAAAGACACGAAGCATACCAGTAACCACATCTGGTGAATACTCCTGCTCTTGGCGGGATGGCAAAGCATAGAATTGGTTCTGTCGCTAATCGCCACCAGTACTATATAATGTGCCATGAGGGAGAGTGGGATGGGCTAAAGGAACTGGTGCACTGGTAGCCTGCATCTGGGGACAAACATCACGGTTCCCCTACCTGGCATGCGGACATTCTCTAAGTCTGTGGCCCAACTTTGCACAACCGAAAAATCCCCTCTGATCAACTAAGCACTTACTGGGATGGTCCCTACCATACTTTGTGCATGGAGAACCACGAGGTCTGTTACTCACATTGTTCTAGGATCTAGACATAAAATGTTTATTCCACTGATCCTACCTACCTCTAAGTGCGGTAGAACTAGCTGATGATGGTGCAGGCATAAACGAATGGTTTTGAAACTATAGATGGTTCCCTCCATGGGATCTATTCTGGCCATACTCGTGCTGCCCTGATTTAGCTATCTTGTTTCCCCTTACCCTATCTCTCTCCTTTATTTTATCAATTTCAATCTGATGAGTATGTTTCATCAACTGAGAAAGACCCATATCTCTATTTAGCATAGCAGTCCTACACTCCTTCAATACCAACCCGAACACACCAATCACAAACTTACTCATACTAGATCTGGTGTCAGCTATCAACTCAGGATCATACTTGGCCAACTGGTAGAACTTAAGGTAGTAATCCTTTATAGTCATGGAGCCTTGCCTAAAGTTCATAAAATCCTCTACCTTTGCCTCCCTCATCTCTAACAGAAAGAACTTATCTAGGAATGCATCCTAGAATACCTGCCAAGTTATAAGAGCAATATTTTCCCCTCTATTTTTCCACTACACCATAACCTAGTCATGAGAAATATCATTCAAATGACAAGAGGCCAGTTTTACACTCTCCTCCCCATTCATATGCATAAACTGGGTGATTTTCTTTACCTCCTCAAGATACAACTGCGGGTCCTTACCTATTTTTAACCCAAAAAACTCGGGTGAGTTCATCCTTATAAAGTCACAAAGTCTGGCAATAGCTGCATCACCCCCTTGCTAATACGGAGCAACAGCTTGATTATTTTCTTGCACAGTAGTAGTCACCACTTGGGATAAAATGCTATTCCTATAGGTATTTTCTCAAAATTTGGCATGGGTCATATTCTCATTCAGGGGATCAACAGGCTGAGCCAGTTCGTTATTCCTACGGGTATTTGCTCTTTGGAGAGGTATTTTCTGTCATATAACAGCTTGAATTAATAGCAGATAGAGATAGTAATGGGCATAATAGACTTTTAAAGAAAGAGATGACTTTTCCTAAAACGTCTTAAAGCCTCTTGCTCATACATGTGGCTCGCTTCACACCAATGGTCGAGACTTTACGTAACGTAGCTTGTCAGACTCTCTAGGACTCCTTAAACCTTAGGCTCTAATACCAAGTTTTTGACGGCCCAAAATCTCATCCTGAAGCATAACACGGTGCTCAAGGCTACAAATAGCCTAAAGCTAACCCTTTGAGCCTCCTACTAAATCTCATACTTACTTCAAGGATTCCAAATCAGATAATAAGAATAAATCTCATCAAATCTCAACTTAAAAGACTGAAAATATAATGTCTTAAACATGAAATACTGAAAATATCTGACAAACATCTGAAACTCTAGTTTGACAAAGGCTCTACTACTCAAGATCTAGAGAGCCATTGGGTCAAATCCCCAACCGACTCATAGTAAACTGAAAAGAAATAACCACTGATATTAAATCTGAAGGGTTGAGAAATAGGTCCTTGAACCATGAGGAATCCTAACGATGCTAAGATTGAGCACCTGAATCTACATTATAAGACAATGTAGCACATAGACGTATATGTGGATCAACACTTTGAGGTTGTACTGAGTATATGGGGATGTATCCATTTAAATAAACAATATCATTACTCTTTAGGAAATCTAGTATGCAAATATGAATGACTCATATGGCTTGAATAAGTGTGAAATATAAATCTCATAAATCAGGAATAATGAAACATATAGTATAAATCTCGTGAGTCATTATACTTGACTAAAAAATCTATATTCTCCTCCCAATCTCAAAACTTGTAAGCTAAATGAGTCTTTAAACTATGTTTTCTAAACTCATGCTTTCATCTTGGGGAGAATGGAACTTCTTTGAAACTCAAGGACTTAGAACTTTAGAAACTTCAAGCCATGGGAAAAAAAACTCTAGACTCTTATGAACTTGGGAGTTTCTTCTAACAGACATAAACCATTTCAGCTACATACAGTCCAACGTCTCACCCATGTTGGGTAGAGTAGTTCTACCCTTGCCATCGGGATAGAACCTCAACTCTAGTGATCACTATCTCACCCTCAAGCCTAGAAATCTCAATCCTATAGGGGCACATAGTTCTGGGGAAGTAGGATTCGCTAAACCCATACTTCCTGCTCGGTTCTAAATACTACTCTCGTACTCAAGCTTAGAAGTTTTAGGAAATCCACCTCAAAATAACTCAAGGGTCTATAGTGAAGAGCAAATTATAATTTTATCAGCTTTAAATCAGAAATACTGAATAATGTGGATTCTTGTCTTAACTCAGGCTTAAAAGAAATCTTTCTTTAAAATCAAAGTACATGTTGATTGAATCATACTAAACAACATACTCTTCAAGAAACATCAAAACTCATAGTTGGTTTAAAACTGATGCTCAAATAATCTAAGTTCCATAATAAAGCTTAAATCATGACATTAATCTTGGAAACATCAAATCAATACGTGTATGTGTAACTCATAGCATAATTTCTCAACTCATGTCATAAAATAGTAAAATAATCATGCAAATCAAGACTTCAACAACTCAAAATCTCATAATCTCAAAATAAAGTAATTTTTGTATAAACCCTCTTGCAAAAATTGAAATTCTTTAATAAAAATCAACAATTTGGGCACAAGAACGAAATGAGTATTCTTGTTCAAACCCCACATACCTTGAATTAGAAGCTTTGGATGAACTTTTGCTTTTGGAACTCTATTCATGCTCTTGAATAAGGATTCTTAAAGCCTTTGACTTGAGAACTTTGAATTTTGACATAATTTAGAAAATATTTGGTGAACCCTTAAGATTCTTAAATGAGGATTTAGATACTTGGGGTTTTTGGTTGAGGAATATTTTGAGAAAATCTCATATGATGCTTGTAGTGGCCCTAAATTCTTCTATTTGTATAGTTTAAGAGGCTTGGAAAAAGTCTAAAGTGCCCTTTTTAACTTCTGTACGAAGCTGGAAAAATTGAACTGGAAACCCCATTTTATGGGCCACCATGATGCGCCACTATCGCGGTGCCTCACTGGAAATTAACAAATGGGAATCTGTGAGTCACTGCGATGTGGAGCCATTGCATTGTCCCACTGGTTGGGACTTGGAACTTCAATGCGACGAATCACAATCGCGCTTGGCCACTGGAAATTGACTATTAGGAAATTGGGGTCCTCCGCGACATGCCACTATTGCGTAGTTTCACTGGAATTTGACAATTGTTTAATAGACCCTCTCCACGATGCGCCAAACACTAAAATAATGGTGTTTTAAAACTAAAACTATGATTATCCATAACTTCTTGCAAAGTTGTTGGATTTGGGTGGATCTTATATCATCGGAAAGATAATTAAATTTCCCACACGATAAAAATTCAAAATTAGGGAAAATCCATATGGTTTAAATGTTAATAACTTAGGAAGTCATTCCTTAACCCTCTAGAGATGAAAATAGGCTTAAGGAAAAGTTTGGGGTATTACAATATCTCCCCCTTGGGATCATTTATCGTCGAATGTCGCTATAGGCTAAGGATACAGAGAAAAATGAGTATGCACAGATGAAACAACTTGCTAAACTGACTCTACATCATTCAAAACTCTTGAATACCTCAGAGAATGCATGAACTTATATTAAGGATAGCTATATATAGTTGAAACTTTAATTTGAAAAAAGGGGTCAAATTAAGAAAGTATAGTACCTTTGGCTTGATCTGAACTCGTAGAGAATAGATGTAGGTACTTGGGCAGATCTTATATTGTTGGAAAGCTAATTAAATTTTTCACATGATAAATAGTCGAAATTAGGGAAAATCCATATGGTTTAAATGCTAATCACTTAGGAAGCCATTCCTCAATCCTCTATATATTAAATTAGGCTTAAGGAAAAGTTTGGGGTATTATAGTGATATGCTCAGCTAGGTATTTGGTTGTTCAGATTAGTCAATTACTTGCATTGTTATTGACATTATTATTATTATCATTGTTATGATTAATGCTATGTCTAGTTTATGATTGATTGGTCATTGATTTAGTATCGATCCTTGAGTTATGATTCTGACTTCTTTTATATTACGCTTATATTACTATGCATAGACATCTTAATACTTGATATATAGATTAGGACCCTGGGTATTCTAGCTCTAGCTCTTGCTATGACTATGAGGTCTTAAACAACTAGTCTGATGATTTAGGTTGTACTTTGAGTACAACTTGGATATTTACAAATATATATATATATATATATGTTCATACCTAGCTTTATGTAGCTATGGTATTATCGTTTTTCCCTTCTTACCTTCATATACTCGATTTATCTACTCATTTCTTAGCTTTGTATACTTATATATATCTTTTTTTCCCTTTTACTTTGTATATTGGCCAAGGATATACGATAAAGTGTTGATATTCTTAAGTATGGATGGAATAAGATAGTGCATCCTTGTTACTTACCTAGCCTTAATATGTTAGTCTCTTGGACATTAATAAGATAGTTTATCCTTGTTATGTCATTGGTTGTCTTATATATGGTTGTTGTATATTTGAGTGTAGTTTCCATTCTTCTTATACGTTATATATATATGCATTATCTTTGGAGCTCAATTGGCAGTTGCCTGCTGAGTACCACATGTTTGGTACTCATATACACTTCTACAGCTAGCAGATCATAGTACATGTTATCACCATTGATGTGTTGATCGTCCAGGGCAGCCATGGTTCAGAGACTTATTGTGAGCTCTTGACGTTCGGCGTATTACTTACCTCTCTCTAGTGTATTAGATAAGTCTCTATATTGTATTTGGAGATAAGTTGTATCAGTGTAATTCTCTTGGTATTCACTTTGTAAACTTTTTATATTAACAACTCTTGCTACCACCAGTTTTTGGGACTACATTATGCATTGATTTTTTATTACATTTATTCCACATTCTTTCCTTTATCGATATTGGGTAGTCCATTACTATTCATTCTGTAATACGGGTTTGGCTTGCCTACTAGTGGATTATAGTAGGCGCTATCATGACTTGAGAAATTGGGTAATGACAACACGCAATAATTTGATCTTTCTACATCAACACATAACCTAAGCCACCATGAAAAGCATCACAATATACAACTAATCTCTCACTCTCAATAGAAAGAGCCAATATAGTAGCTTATGTGAGAAATCCCTTAAGATTCCAAAACCTTGGCTCACACTCCTTAGATCATTGGAAAGGAACCTCTTTCAGGTCAATCTGTTCATCGACACTGTAGTCAAAGCAAACTCCTCAATAAATCATCTAAAGTAACCAACTAAACCAATGAAGCTATGAACCTCAGATAGGGATGTTGGCCTGGACCAATCACGAATAGACTTAATCTTTTATGGGTCCACCATAATACTATCCTTAGAAACCATATGTCCTAATATATTATCGACTCAAACCAATACTCACACTTTGTGAATTTGGCAAAGAACCTATAATCTCTCAAAGTTTGGAGCACAATTCTTAAATGTTGTATATGCTCCTCCCTACTCCTTGAATATATAAGAATGAAAATAATTACAAAGGAATCCAAATATGGTCTAAACACGTAGTTCATTAAATCTATAAATGTGGAAGGGGCATTGGCCAACCCAAAAGACATCACAAAGAACTCATAACGACCATAACTACTCCTAAAGGCTGTCTTTGGGATGTCCTCTGCCTGAATCCTCAATTGATGATAATCGGACCTTAAGTAAATCTTAGAAAATACTATTGCTCCTTAAAATGGGTCAAATAAATCATCAATGCCAGCAATGGGATACTTATTCATTACCATCATCTTATTAAGCTACCAGTAGTCAATACATATATGCAAGGAACCGTCCTTCTTTTCCACGAAGAAGATAGGAGAACCCTAAGGAGATAGACTCGATCTAACAAAAACCATATCCAAAAGACCATAAAGCTGAGAATTAAGCTCCTTAAGCTCGGCAAGAGCCTTATGGCAAGGCACTATAGATATAAGTCAAGTGCCCAGCTCAAGATTAATTACAATCTCAATATCACTCTAAGAAGGAAGACCAGGTAGATCGATAAGGAATACATCAAAAAACTCATAGACTATAAGAATAGAGTGAAATCAGGGACTTTCCACACTAACACCAGAAATAAAAGAGAGATATGGATCATAACCCCTCGAAATAAGTCTCTCATCACGAATATAAGAAAAAAATCCCATCAACTCATAGCTAATAGATCCCTTTCATACAACCAAAGGTATGTCGGGCATGGCTAAGGTAACAATCTGGGTAAAATAATCCAAGATCTCATTATAGAGGGATAACTAGTACATGCCCCGAATAATATTATAATCCACCATATCTAACACAATAATATCAGCCTGAGTATCAAACTCTCAAATAGTTACAACACATGACCTATAAACCCAATCCACTACTAAAGAATCACCCATAGAAGTAGATGGACATGATATAACATCTAAAGATTCTCAAGATAACTCTAACCATAACGCATAATAAGAGGATACATAAGAATACATAGATTTAGATCAAATAAACAAAATTTGGTTGGTGGCGCACTAAAATATTACTTGTAATAATAGCATCAAAATAGTCTACCTCAGGTTTAGAAGGTATGACATACAATTGACCATGCCTGCCAGCTCCTAAATGACCTCCAGTCCTTACGGACATCTACGAGTACCTTAGAAACCATCCTGACGACCAAGCGCAATGCCTTTCACTGGGGGCGGCATTCCCTTAAAAGGCTTAACACTCTAAGCTGCTAGAAAAACTACCATATGACTAGGACACTCTCTCAAAAAATGGCCAAACGCCCACAACCATAACATTCCCCTAGCGCTATACTTAACCAAAAAAATTTGTTTGACTCAGAGAACCTACAACGGATAGAATACATAGAATATAAACCCCTTATAGGTTGATCACCACATTGGCCAATACAATCAATATAGCTAGATTGACCTCCATCGATAATCTGAAGTATGGTAAAATGGGCCTACTAAACTTACCCTGATGATGATGAGGTTGATGCGAAGAGTACCTACCCTAAGAACCACTAACTCTGAAAAATGAGCCACTACGAATCCTACTGAAACTACCCTAGTATCGTGGCCTCTTATTTCTGCCCTCTTGGGCCTCGTAATATATCTCCTCCATAACCTAGGCATGATCAGAAACATCAACAAAATATCTACTCACAGGCAACCATACTCTGCATATCCATGTAGAAGAAAAGTCTGAATCCTCGATTAGAACATCAAATCCACAAGATGGATGTAGCATGTCTAGCAAACTTATGGAGCCTCCCCTCATACTCTAAAATTGTCATAGAGCCCTGCTCTAATCTCAAGGACTGGTCTCTCAGATGATGTCTAAAATTATAAGAAATATACTTCTCCAAAAAGACCCTGGAGAATTTAATATATATGTTAGAGGAAAATCCAGTAAACCTAGGATCAAGATAACCTCTCCCCCTATGTCGATCTATAAATACAACAGAAAAGTAGTGTAATACACACCATGAATCTTAACTAGGCCTTAGTTATATATCCTATCCTCGTAAATAACTAAGAACTCATAAGCATCCTCGCTCGGTGGACTAGAAAATCTGGGAGGAGTTAATCTAAAAGATTTACCTAGAATCCTCCACTCTTTAATAAACATAACAAGTTAGGCAACCACCAATTAAGAAACTACTAGATATGCAATCACCAACGCACGAGGAACCTCAACTCTGTGAAATACAGCTATAGGCTACTCCCTTACCTTAGAACCACTCTGATCTATAGACTATGCACCATCAGATTGTTCACTGCCAACTATCCCAAGAGCTTAACCCATGCATCCTTGAGTAGTAAAGAAAAAATAAACCTCAGTAGATCATTGGCTGGTCCTTGTCCCACCATTAGTTGGGAGGATAAATCTCTAATACGAGTACGAGAATAAGTTCTGGTGAAGGCTCACGACTGGTCTCTATCTGGAGCTGCATCTCTCTGTTATCCTTAACCAATAGGCCATTTATGAATAGGGATACGATCCTTACTCATAGACTCGGGGTCCTCATCTCATATTATGGTAGCACGTTTCCTAGCCATCTAAGAAAGAGTAAAACTAAAGAAATACTTAGAAACAAACTAAGACTCTTAGCACAAAATGGGTAAAAGAAATAAAGATCTCCTAAGAATGTCCTATAGACTCCCAAAGATAATAAACTAATGTTATCGTTATGATATAGGACTAATAAATACTTGCTCTTATACCAACAATACTTGTTAACCTAGCCCTCTGGTATAAATTTATCATGACCCAATTTCAGAGTCATGATGGCACCTACTTTATCCCATTAGAAGGTAAGTTCAACCATGTCTGGAGCTATAAGTAATGGGCTTATTTGGTAGAAAAAGGCATAAATATAAAAGATATGCATACAAAAGCTTAAAATAATAAATCACAAAATAATAATAATATCATCCCACAAACTAGAAGTATCAGTATAAGAGCCACCAAATCAAAAGAATATGAGCACTATAATATTTTAATTTAAATAAAAGACTAAGCAAAACTAGAAGAAAGAGAAAAGGTCAACTCCAAATTTGAGAGTTCACCCTATCTTACAACTCTTATTAGCATGACCGCAGCTTCATTAGGAAAATTAGGTACAGAAGTGTAGTATGAGTACCAAAGCCATGGGTACTCACTACGAATCATTGATTGACTAAACTAAATTATAATATTAATATAATGAAAATATGAGATAAAAAAGACAAATTGAGATAAGACGACAAACCTAAATTAATGCTCCAAATATTGAAAATAAATAAATAAATAATATGAAATAATAATATAAGAGAATACATAAATATTATTGTAAAACTAGCCCTGTCATGACTCGAGCTGAAGCCCTAGCTGCGAGGGCATCCCAAACCATCAAGGCCCGAGAGACCTCTCTAACTTCCCAACCCACTAGTGATATTATCCTCTTTGGGCCTAGGCCCAGACATCTTTAGAATGTGTCACTAGGGAGTAAGGCTTGCTTACTTATATACCTAGTATCCCTCTGGTTTTTTGCCACCGAATGGGATTTTTCTACACTCAAGACTGAAGTTTGCCCCACCTTATCAGGATTCACCTACCCTCAGTTTAAACTTTAGCCCATATCGATAGGGCTGACACATGAGCAGCTCTAATACCATTCTTGTCACGACCCAAGCCGGGGCCATGGTCGCGATGGGCATCTCGAACCATAAAGGCTCGATATATCCCTCTAACTCCCCAACCCACAAGTAATATTGTCGGCTTTGGGCCCAAGGCTACATGGCTTTAATATGCATCACTAGGGAGTAAGGCTTGCCTGCTTATAAACCTAGTATCCCTCCTGTGTTTTACCGATGTAGGACTTCTTATCCGAAGTTGGGGTGTTACATATACCCCCTTATGGAATTAGCATCCTCGCTGAGGTTTTCCTCACCAAATGGGATTTTCCTAGACTTAGGACTGAGGTTTGCCCCACCTTGCTGGGATTTGCTTACACTTAGTTTGAACTTTGGCCCACATCAAAAGGTCTGACACAGGAGCATTTTTGATACTATTCTATTATGACCCGAACCAAGGCCCTGTCCATGATACTCATCCCAAACCATCAAGGCCCGAGACACCCCTCTAACTCCCCAAACCACTAGTGATATTATCTGCATTGGGCCCAGGCCCGCACAGTTTTAAAATGAGTCACTATAGAGTAAGTCGTTCTTACTTATATACCCAGCATCCCTCATATATTTTGATGATATGGGACTTCTTTCGATGTTTGGGTGTTACATACAATTCTTGTCATGACCCAAGCCAAGGCCATGACTGTGACGGGCATCCCAAAACATGAAGACCCGAGATACCCGTCTAACTCCCTAATCTCCTAGTGATATTATCTTCTTTGGGCCTAGGCCTGCATAATTTTAAAATACGTCACTAGGGGGTAAGGCTTGCCAAATTATAAACCTAGTATCCCTCCTGTGTTTCACTAATGACATACATCCCCTTATGAACTCAGCATCCTCGCTGAGGTTTGCCTCACTGAATGAGATTTACCTAGACTTAGGACTGAGGTTTTCCCTACCTTACTGAGATTTTCCTACACTCAGTTAGAACATTGGCCCACATCGATAGGGCTAACACAGGATCGACTCTGGTACCATTCTATCATAACCCAAGCCAAGGCCCTAGTTGCGATGGGCATCCCAAACTATCAAGGCCCAAAAGACTCTTCTAGCTTCCACCCCACTAGTGATATTGTCCATTTTGTTCCCAGGCCTACACAATTTTAAAATACGTCACTAGGGAGTATGGTTTTCTTACTTATATACCCAGCATCCCTTCTGTGTTTTACCAATATGGGACTTCTACCTAAGTTGGGGTATTACATACACCCCTATATGGAATCAATGTCCTTGCAGAGGTTTGCCCCACTGAATAGGATTTGCCTATACTCAGGACTAAGTCTTGCCCCGCCTTACCGAGATTTGCCTATACTCTGTATCAACTTTAGCCCATATCGATAGGGATGACATAGGAGTAGCTGCTATACCATTTTTTCATGACCCAACCCTAGGCCCTAGCCAGGATGGGCATCCCGACCTATAAAGGCCTGAGAGACCCCCTTAGCCTGTCCATTAGTGATATTTTCCGCTCTAGGCCCAGGCTCTTGCGACATTAAAATGCTTCACTAGGGAGTAAGGCTTGCCTATTTATAAACCAAGTATACCTTCTGTGTTTTGCTGATGTGGAACTACTTATCCTAAGTTGGGTGTTACAGGCCCCCATATACCAGTAAGTGTAAAAAAGAAAATAAGTCAATGCAGCACCTCTTAAGCCTATAGGGTGCAATAAAAGAGAAGTAATAACTTAAATCATACTAAATAATCATATCTCAAAACCTTAACTAAGGATTATTCCATATCAGAAACACCAGACTAAAACCAATTCCATAACCATATAAATAACCTCTTTTTGTCAGACTCTAATCGAAACTACATACTCTTTTGTTATAATTGAATCAAAACTCATAGAATCATTTGTTAGACTTAAATAAGAACTCGTATCATAATTTTCCAGACTTGATTTGGAACTCATATCATGACTTGAACCAAAACTCATATTATTATTTGTCATACTTAAATCGAAACTCGTATCATAGATAGTATCAGATTCAAACTAGTATTGTTATATATTTTTTTGATGATGATCAACTAAGAAAAAAAGGACCAAGTCTCTTGGTCTTCATAGAATCATACAGCTGTCACAAGGCCTATATAGGTTTTTCTTCTTGTGTAGCAAACTCATAGGTAAGATGTGTACCTTTCAAGACACCTGGCCAAATCATATTTTTACCCTAGTCTTTATTCTAAAATAAATAAAAAAGTATTCTCCTCAATTGGTGAGTTTTCATAATTCTGATTATTCAAAGAGTGAAACAGGTTAAAACTCAATTTTGCAACATTACTCAATCTCCATTCTTTATATACTGAGAGAGTGTGTGTGTTCTTGGTTCGAGTCTTTGTTTGTAATTGAATTACTCATGTTATGAGAGTAATGTTTTCCCTATTTTTATTAAGAGTGCCTAGGTAGAGTTACCTAAATTCAATATTAATTAGATTTAATTAGTATTGATGCGTGTTCTTGGAAGAGTTATCAAGGTAGGATTATAGTAGGGTTATTACAAGCAGGTAGAGCCTAGAGTTAGGTTCAAATTAAATTTATAATTAAGAGGTTGATTATAGTAGATTGTTGAAGTTCTTGAGAGAGCAAGACATGGTTTTTCCTCTCTTGAGCAAAGAAGTTTCCCTGTTAAATCTTTATTTTTTAAATTCCTACAAAGTTTTAGTTCCTTATAGCTTTAATGTGTTATTTCCTATGACTAACTTTAACTGTGTTATTATCTGTGATTGAATTTAAGGGACCTAGTCTCTTATTGTATGGTGCAAACCCGACATTTCATCAATTGGTATCAAAGCAAGGACACTCTAAAAGGTTCATACATAGATTTATTTATTGATTATGGCTACTCTACCTAATCCAGAAAAAGGGCAATCTACCACTAGACCACCTTGATTTAATAGGCAGTACTATGGGTGGTAGAAAACCAGGATGTTTGACTTCATTATGGATAAGGATAGTGGGCTGATGAATATAATAATAGATGATCCTCATATTCCTATTAAAGAGGTCAGAGAAGGAGACATAACAAGGATAGTTGTTAAAAATCAAAGAGATTTTGATGATGAAGATCGAAAGAAAGTTGAAAAAAATTACAAAGCAAAGAAAGTTCTTCTCTATGGAATAGGACATGATAAGTATAACAGGATTTTAGCTTATGAAAATGCTAAAGAAATTAGAAATTGTCTAAATATAGCTCATAAGGGAACAATTGATGTGAATTATTCTAAAGTTGACCTGCTAAATAATCAGTATGAAACCTTCACCACAAAAGAAGCAAAGACAATTTGAGAAATGCATACAAGATTCATGTCTATCAAAAATGAGCTACACTGCTTAGGAGAAGTGATTTCTTTGTATAAACAAGTGACAAAAATTCTAGATGCTCTTCCTAACTCTTGGCAAGCAAAGTGGATGCAATAGATGAGGCAAGAAACCTAAAGACTCCCACTATCGATAAGCTCATTAGTAATATAAAAACTGATGAGCTCAAGAAGCAGTAAGGACAGAGAGAAGAAGGGCTTATAAAGGGAAAAAACTCTAGCACTGAAGGTTGTCTGATTCAAGTAAAGAAGACACTGATGTTTCGTATTTGGAAAAATAATTATTAGAGCTATGAAAAAAAGTGTTATGTTTCAAAGAAAAGGAAATAGTAGCAAAAAGAGTGGCAATGTTGAAGTTTATCAAAATGTGGAAGTTATGAGTATTTCTTTAAGGATTGTCTATTGCATAAAATAAATTATTAGGAATATCTCAAGATTGGAGGTGAAAAATAAAAGAATAAGGACCAGGTCCATGTAAAATCAACCAAAAAGGTTGCAGCTAATATGCAGTAAGGAAGGCCCTAGTAATATGGGGAGATTCATCCAGTGAATCTGATAAAGCTGAAAAGGATGAAGATGTGTCCATATTGGTTGTGGAGGTGTGTGAAGTTACCAATGATTCCTTGTTTTCTCTCATGGAAAACACTAAAAATGAAGAAGAAAATGGGATAAATCTCTCTAACATAATGAAAAATTTAGATAACTACTCCTAGAAAGATAAAAAAGCTAGCAAATGTGTTGATTGATTTTGTATGTGAATTGACTATTGAGAGAAATTCTCTAAAAGATAAAGTAGAGAATTAGGAGGTTGAATTAATTGCTTTAACTCTCCAAATTTCTAAAATAGAAGAATAGTTTGCTAGGTTGAAATCTGATAATCTGAGTTTATTGAGTCAATTGGAGAAAGTAAATGACTCTGATGATATAGTGAAGAAAAAGTTTCAATGCTTCAGATTGAGCTTGAAGATAAAATGAGGGATTCTACAAAAAACTTATGAAACCTATCAATAAGAATGAAGAGTTAGAAAGGGACTTAGTCCTTCTAAAGGAAGAACTTAATAAATCACTAAAACTAAACATATCCTCACAAATCTTGTCTAATCTAGTTGGTCAAAATGTCAATAATGGTAAAGGGCTTGGATATCAATAAAAGACCCATTCACCTGGGTCTTATGGGAAAGTTGTTCATGGTATTAAAAATAGGGTCCACAAACCTATATGTACTCATTGTGGAGGAGATGGACATTTGAAAAAAAATTGTCAGTATTTGGCTTAGGCTAAAATGAGCAGTTCTAATTACATTAAGTAGGAAAATTATTATCCAATGGGTTTCATGTCCTTGAAAAATATGAAGAAGAATTGTCTACCTAGATGAGTCAAGAAAGATTTGATATCAACCTTGTCATACTATTGGGAACTCTTAGGTGGGTTCCTAAATTTAACTAATGACTATGTTTACAGGTAGGAGGAGGGGAATTTAGTCAGAACTTGTTCATGAATAGTGGATCTTCAAAGCATATGACATGAGGACTGACTTTTTTTTCTTTGAAGACACTTCAAGGTGGAGGTGTCTTTTTAGGAAATAGTAAATAGGGCTATAATAACAGATGTGTACTATGTGAATGGGCTTATGTACAGTATTCAGTTTGTTTCTCAAATCTATGACAAAGGCAATGAGGTTAAATTTTTAGGTGATGAATGTACTGTGTGAAGCTTGATATCTGGGCAAGTTATTCCCAAAGCCAAGAGAATCAAATCTATGTATGTGGCTGATTTGGAATCTGTGGCTAATGGGGAATTAACTTGCTTTAGTGTTCAAACTAAAGATGCTGATTTATGGAAAATGTAAGTTCCTCTTTGCTGAACAAGTTGATTTCAATGGAACTGGTCTGTAGGAAGCCAAAGCTAAAATTTCCAAACATTAAGGTTTGTAATTCCTGTGCCAAGAGCAAACAAACCAAGTCTTTTTTTAAGATGAAAAAGTAGGTGAGTACTTCTAGACCCCTAGAGATGTTGTATATAGATATATATGGACCTGTTAAAGTCTAAAGTAGAGAAAGAACAAAGTAGTGTTTGTGATTATGGATGACTACTCAACGTTCACATGGCAAATGTTCTTGAGAAGAAAGAATGAAACTTATGAGGTTTTGGTTACCTTTGCCAAGAAAATCCAAACGAAGCTGAATTGTAAGATTGCTCAATTCAGATATGATCATGGATCTAAATTTGGAAACTCCAATGTTGCAGGATTTTGTGCTGAAAATAGAATTAGTCATAACTTCTCTGCTCCAACGAATCCTCAGCAAAATGAAGTAGTTGAAATAAAGAACAAAACCCTCATAGAGATTGCCAAGACCATGATAATGGATAATGGACTTCCAAAGAACTTTTGGGATGAAGCTGTAAACACTTCTTTCTATGTTACAAATAGGTTTTTGATTAGATAACTCTTTCACAAAACTCCATATTAACTTATGTACCATAGAAAGCCTAAGCTTTACTACTTTAGACATTTTCGGTGCAAATGGTTTTTTCTAAAAAAATAGGAAGAATAATAGAAAAAAGTTTAACTCCAAGAGTGGTGAAGCAGTATTTGTAGTCTATTCCTTAACAAGCAAATCATACATGGTTTTTAACCAAAAAACTCTATTTGTTTAAGAAAGTGTACATGCGGTATTTTATGAGTCGGAAAAGTTAATGAATCCAGGGGATGGTGAATAATCAGATATTAAATAACTCATTCCTATTTAAAGAGATGATATTGGTAAAGATGATGGTTAAGAGGTTAATGATGCAGATGAGAATGATGGGAATGATGGTGATCTAGGATCTCAATTACAGATACTAGCTACAATTGAAGAAAAACAAGAAACATCTGGTCAAACTCCTTAGGGACCTGGTCCTAGTGGAATTAATTTCAAAAGGTCATATTGGAGGCCCAAATCTTCTCTTCCACTTGAGAATCTGATTACACCTTTGCAATTTGTAATTAAAACAAGAGCTCAAGCTAGAAATTCTAGGTCATTCTCAGCATTCCTTTCCTAAATTGAGCCTAAAATATGGAAGAAGATATGAAAAATGTTGACTGGATCAATGCAATGCAGAAGGAACTTCAGCAATTTAGAAAAGGTAATGTCTGGCACCTAGTTCCTAGACTTGTTGATAGAACTATTATTAGAATCAAGTGTGTGTACAAAAAGAAGTAGGATAATAAGGAACCATCAGTAGAAATAAAGCAAGGCTGATTGTTCAAGGCTATAGCTAGGAGATAGGAATTAATTATGATGAGACATTTTCCCCTGTAGTAAGGATAGAGACTATCGGGATTCTTATTGATTTTACTTCCTATATGGAGTTTAAACTCTTCCAAATGGTTGTTAAAAGTGCTTTTCTAAATGTAAAATTGAAGGAAAAGTCTATGTCAAGCAACCTTCAAATTTTGAAAATGCAGATTTTCCTTATCATATACTCAAACTAGACAAAGCTATATATGGGTTGAAGCAAGCTCCGAGGGCTTCGGATGAATGACTTTCAATGAATTTTTTTTGAAAAATGGCTTTAAAAGAGGGAAAATTGATAATACTCTATTTTTAAAGTCTAGAGGTAGAAGCTTGCTGATTATTCAATTAAATGTTAATGATATTATTTTTGGAGCAACCTCTGAATCTTGCGTAAAGATTTTGCAAAGCTAATAGGGAGTGAATTTAAAATGAGCATGGTGGGAGAACTTAGTTTCTTATTAGTTTTGCAGATCAAGCAAACTTTTCAAGGGAAAATGATCTATCAAGAGAAGTACATCAAGGAATCACTAAAGAAATACAACATGGGAGATGCCAAGACAACTGAAACTACAATTGCAACCAACTCCAAGATAGATAATGATGAATTTGGTCCCTCAATGAATGAGACCATGCATAGATAGTTTATTGGATCCTTACTATATCTCACTGTAAGCAGGTCAGATATTGTATTTAGTGTGGAAATTTGTGCAAGATTTTAGGCATGTCCTAAGAAGTCTCATTTGAAAGCTGTAAAAGGAATTCTTAAATACTTGATAGGTACATGGGACCTGGTCCTGTGTTATCCTTCTGGAGACAATTTTGATTTGGTAGGATATGTTGATGTTGATTATGCTGGATATGTACCTCAGGAATGGCTCATTTTTTTGGGTTCTTCCTTAATATCCTAGGGTTCTAAGAAGCAAAATTCGGTTGCTTTATCTACTTTTAAAGATTAGTATATAGTTGCAACTTCTTACTGTGCAGAACTATTAAGGATCAAACAGAAACTGAAAGACCTTGGAATCATCTCAGACACTATCCCTCTGATATTTGATGACACAAGTTCTCTCAACATGGCCAAGAATCTAGTACAACATAAGAGGACCAAGAATATCAATTTGAGACATCACTTTCTAAGAGAAAATATTGAGAAAAGAGATATTTGCATGAAGTTTTGCAATAATAAAGATCAAATAGCTTCACTAGGGCTCTTTATAAGGAACAACCTGTGAAAAAACAGAATGAGGCTGGGGTTGATCAAAATAACCTAACCTATAAGACGAATTATATTTTCTCCATAAAATAGATATGATCAGAAGATAGGGACCAGGTGTGTGCATTACATGATGTGTAAGGGACTAAGTTCCAGGTGAATACGTGTTAAGTTATTGGTAAAGCGTGATCTCATGGCATAATGACAAAGGAAAGAACTTTGCTCAAGCATGATAGTATGTCATAGTAATAGGGGGAAGAAATTTTCTCAAGCATGATGACATATTGATAAAGGAAAGTATGGTGCATAATTATAGGGGGAACATTCACTGACAGTAGTAGTAATCACTCTGACTGAAGAAGGTGAATGAATTTGATGCTCCAAAGTTCTGTGGTCATGTTCTATGGTTTGTTATCATCAAAAAAAGGAAAAAATTATATATCTTGTTTTGATGATGATCAAGTGAGAATAAGGGACCAGGTTCCTTAGTCTTCAAGAAATCATACAACAGTCACAAGGCCTGCATAGTTTTTTCTTCTACTATAACAAACTACACAGGTGAGATATGTACTTTTTGGGACACCTGGCCAACTCACATTTCTACCCTAATCATTATTCCACTATAAATAAAAATGAATCCTCCTTAATTGGTGAGTTTTCATAATTTTGATTATTTAAATAGTGAAAGAGGCGAAAACTCAATTTTGCAACATTGCTTAAGTTCCATTCTTTGTATGCTGAGAAAGTGTGTGTAGGGGTTCTTGAGTTGAGTCTTGGTTTGTAATTGAGTTACTCATGTAATAAGAGTAATGTTTTCCTTGTTTTTCTTGAGAGTGCTTTGTTAAAGTTAACTGAGTTCAATATTGGTTAGAGTTAATTAGTATTGAGGTGATCTCTTGGCAAAGTTATCATTAGAGCCTAGAGTTAGGTTCAAATTTCAAATCTGTAATCAAGAGGTTGATTATAGTGGATTTTTGAAGTGATTGTAAGGGCAAGCTGTTGTTTTTCCTCCTTTGAGCAAGGAGGTTTCCATATTAAATTTTTGTATTTTTAAAGTTCTGCAAAGTTTAGCTTCCTTATAGATCTACTATGTTATTGCCTATGATAGACATTAAGGACCTGATCCCTTATAGTATGGTGCAACCCCCATGTTACATCAAGTCTTAAGGTCATAAATCGCAAGATTTGAAAGGAAATAGTATGAAATTTCAAGTACCAATCTAGTATAAGCATCATGTATCTAACATATTCAAGACCTAAAAAATGATATAACACATCTATAAAGTCTACAAGGAGCTAATGATAATCTTGATCTAAGGTGGGATAGAAGGGCCAACTCCTAATCCCCAAAAATCCACTCTATGGTATATTCTACCAAAACTAGGATAAGGAATTTAACTTTATTAACAGATTATAAACATGCCATATTCAGTCCTAAGATAGCAGTTCTATCTAAAGAATAAATAACTAAGTCAATTTTCCTAATTTATGATTCCTTAATAAACTAAAAATCTAAATTATACAAAATATGCCTTGAAGATCTAATTTTCAACCCATATCTAGAACATTATCATAAATATACTACAATTAAACCCAATCTAAAATAAAGGTAAAATTAGCCTACCTAGATAACAAAGTAATCTTAATGAAATCCGTTAAATCTGTGATTTTCTCTTTTAAGATACTTCAACATGATGACATGCTATAAAATTCACAATCTACTTATTAATACGATAACAACGGTACCCATATTCTATTTTTGTCCAAACTTAAGTAAGAAACTCATGTGGGGTCCGCTTGCGAAATCGAACTTTTGGAACTGTCAACATAACCCTTCCATGCTCAAGGAATATTTACCCTTAATGATGTCAAAATTAAATTATAAACAATCTAGGGATTTGGGGAACTAATGAAGAATTTATCCTTGAAATTACCAAAAACTTACGAAGAATTCGGTGATGAAATAAGTAATCCAAGGTCACAAATACTTTGAAATCACCTAATAATGTTTCTCCTAAGTTTCCAGACTTTCTAGGTTTTTTAACTCTTGAATTTGTATGACAATAGGAGAAAAATCAAGAAAAGGGGGCATTCAATGACACCCAGGTTCGGCATAAGCAGATGCTAAACCACTTAAGCGATCAAGTAGTGTCCGTTTAAGAGGTCAAGTGTTGTTTTCATGGTACCTTTCCATGCCCGCACATATTGCATAATCGGTCCAATCGCCGCTTAAGTGACATTCGCTTAAGCAAAGAGGGCCTTACTTATGCGATCCACTAGCTGGCTGCCTGGTCACTTAAGCAATTGGATGGACACATTCACAAGCTCCGCTTAAGTGACCCAAATGGAGCTTAAGCGGATGTACCAACTAAGTGGTGCACTAGCTAGGGAACTACATGAGTCAATTAAGCGGATGGAACTATTAGAATTATAGTATATCCCAAAGTTGGGATTTTAGATGAATCCTAAAGTTGGCACAAAATGAGTCTGAAAGCCTTGAGACCCGATCAGAGGTCCACCTAGTGTAAAATCAACATTCCAAAGATGATGAAACTATTAGAATCAATAAACAACATTCTTACAAGTGAATACTTCAAAATAAAAAATTAGATCAAAAAACCAAACCAACTGTCTAACAACTAAACTTTCTGCCCCAACAGGTCATAAGTTACTTGGAGTAGCTACAGGGGAAGCTCTAAACGACGAAAAATACATAAAAATGCAGAAAATGACCTAGAGGGTCATTACAACCTAAACACCAAAAATGTATGTAGGAAGAATAACGTTAGTATACCAGACGTACTGGTAGGTATCCTCATCAATTGAAGATTCGTTCACGCATCACCATATATAAATCAACCAAATCAGTCAATAGTCTCAGCCATACAAATACCACAAAACTTGTTGGTATAATCTAACTTTGAAATAGAGTTTTAAAATCTTTTCATAACTTACAATACAGAAAAATAGTCCAAATAAATTCAAACTTTGATAAAATTTATTGTAACACGTCTAAATTTTGTGGGGATACTATAACTCTCCTAAACTATTTATTAGTGTATTTTAGTGACGTTTATAATCTAATAAGTAGATTAAGTTTATTAAAAAATAATTAAATAAATAAAAGAGTTTAGTGCAACTAATGTCCTTAAAATATGCTAATAAATATTCGGGAGGGGTGGTCATAATACACTAATAAATAGTCTAGGTGGGTCATAGGATTCCGCAAAGTTCATGCATGTTACAACAAACTTCATCAAACTATGGGCATATGTCAGATCATTTTCCCTAAAAATATCAATATGATTTTATTTGAAAAATAATTTAGAGTCACCACTTAATTTTTAACTAATTAAGAAAATTGTTTAAAGAAAGATAATTTTCAAAGAAACCCTTTAATTGAAAAAAATGTAGTTTTGAATAATGGTTCAAGTTATCCACTAAGAAAGGTGTTAGACACCTTAGATTAACCGCTAACACATGAATGACCATCGTATTATCATATTTGGTTAATTTTGAAATAAAAAGATCCTTAAGGTTATTTGAAAAATATCATTTTAAAATGAATAGAATTTATTAAGAATTATCCATTTAATTTATGTCAAATAATTTAACAAAAAAAAACTAAATATTTAATTTCAAAATAGTTCCAACTTTAACAATTTATTTGAATTAAGACATCAAGTCAAATTGTTTACCCAACTTCTATAAGGTGCATATCAAGATAACCACTAACTATGAAAGAATATGAACAATTTGGAGTTAGACTAGCTTCAGTTTGCCTAAAATTCATGTGGTAATTATCTGAATGAATAATCTCATGTCATACCAAAATTAGACAAATTAAATGAGTATTCATCTAGGCATAACAAAAGAAAAACGAGGTTAAAAGTTAATAACAACTAATGGAAGCCTAGGAAAAAATAAGGACGGAAATAAATGTTTGAGCTATCAACCCAAGTTTCATCTTCTCTTGATAATTTGATGCTTTCGCAATTTATCTGAGCTTTTACGCCCACTGTTGCGATCATCATTAGATTGTAAATCCAAAGTTTCACATTAATCCCTTTTGATTATTGTCACCATTAGTTATTATTGACTTGGCCTATTTCCATTATTCTACTATTTTTGAAAACATTTGATTTTCAAACCAAAAAGATCAGCTTCCATTTCAAGGTTTCGATGGAGATTGACTTGAAGTTGAGCAAATGCAAGGGAAAGTGGAGTCCAATTAGACTCGTTCGGGAGAGTTCATGTCAAAAAAGGAAAGATGAGAATTAACATGAATCTGATAATAGAATAATCATCTAAATAATATCCAACAACACCAGATATCAACTTAAACAAATTAGTATAATCACACAATTAGGTGGGAACCATCAAGAGAAAGAGGAGCTAAACTATTTTTTATCAAAATAATTTGTTGATGTTAAACACGAGGAATCATGAATATAAAACTTGCTTCAAAATAACTTGTTGTTTAGACATTTTACTATAGTGGTTATTTAAAGGCATGCTTTAGTGAACATATAAATGAATTTCCGTACTAACACTTAAACCATTGTGGAGTCCAATTTACCACGAATTTGGATATTTAACACTCAAAATTAAATTCTTTTATAAGTTGTATAAATGATGATTCTTGTCCTCAACTTAGTAATTGAGCGGATACACTAACTATATACCCAATCACGTGGACCATTGCACAATATCAAAATGCAGATAATGACTTATTAAGGCGGGGGAGATTAGAAATTTAGAGTAGAACCAAAATGTAGTAAATCCAAAGGTTCAAACATTAATCCTCCAAACCAAGACAAGTGCTTTCTCTATTGGGAATCAAGCAAATGCAAATATATGTAAGCATATAAAGTCATAAAAAGATATATATATATATATATATATATATATATATATATATATATATATATATATACAATCTTATGAAAAAGGATATCGATGAGAAGATGATGATCACCAATAACTATATATAAAAGAACGAAATAGAAACATAAAGTAAACAATGAAAGGGATGTTAATTTAATAAAATCTAGACGAGATCAAGTGATACCTAACTACATTAATTTTTTGTAATAGATAGGAACATACATAACTACATAATTCTCTATACTTAAATAAGTAACAGTCTTACATAAAAAAAAGCAAAAGAATAATAAACTACATCAAGATGAACTCATAGTCGAAACACAAAAAAATAACTTGACAATGCAATTCAAATTACTAAGACTAAAACAACCAGCACATATATAGTAAACATACAAAGAGGAGATGATATTACCTCTTTTTGTGTAGTAAACTTGGAACAACGATTTGACTACCATTATTCTATCACTCATCTGCATTTGAAAACAACAAAAATTTAAAACTAAGACAAAATTATCAATATTCTCAGGTTGGGGACAAAACTTCAAAATCCTAGCTAAGTAATGAGAATTCTAAGCCTTTTAGGGTTGGCAAAATTATAGCTAAAGAGTAGACCCGGATTGGGGGGGGGGGGGGTGGAGAGGAGATATTAAACCTAAAATACCAAAATTCTTAAGAATTTTCAATGTAAGATAGTGTGCATTTCAAAAATAAGAGGCTAAGATTAACAATTGACTTGTATGAAAAGAAAAAAGAAAATAAAAAATAAAAAAAGAGTGAAAAGTTACCATTTTTATTCGTACAACTTTAGATTTGTCACATAATCCACCCTGCTTTAGGATCCTAGTAGCCCTAGACTTTACCCAAACCGCAAGACCCAGCACTGTGCTAAGATAGGGCAGACCAGAGATTAGCTACACAAGCCCTACTTTCTAGATAGGCACAATATTCCACCTATCTAATGCCCCTAGTATGGTGGCTACTATGGCTGAAAACTCTTAGGGAACAAATACAAATCTGGTAGGAGGTATTGGGAATCAACTTATGGGTTCATAAAAGACACAAACAAGTACAACTAGCACAATTAGTGGTGTAGTAATGATGTGTGAATTGCACAATTCAAGAAAGGATTTTATGAAATTGAGGGGTAAACACTCCGTTAGTTAATTTGGAAACAAGTTAAAGTACATCTGCGAGATGAAATTTAAAGAAATTAGTGAGTAATATGGGGTATATTGGAGCTCATATATAGGAAAAAACGAGCAAAACACCTCAACATAAATCGACGGCTACTTTAGAAAGAAAAAATGCTCATTAATGGCTTGATATCAATACATCTCCCAAGTTATGGGAGGATGAGGTAGATAGTATAATTGATAGTGATGCTAGTTACAAGGGAATCTAGTAAGCTACAACCCTCTAAACCGTCAACTTGGGATAAGTTTCATATAGGGAAAATGAACAATGTTGGATTCAAATTAGACTATGTTGAACCTGCTAATGTTGGAGAGAAATTACTCATGGCGATTGAAGATGAGGACATTGAGTCAGGGGTGGAATTTTGGAAGAATGCGGTGGTCTATTATGTATTAGATGCCCATTCCCTCTTTAATATTCTTAATGGTTTTATTCCCAGAGAGTGGGGAAAGGTTAGAATTAGTAAAGTTGTGCTGATGAAGAATGACATATTGTTTGTTATATTCAATACAATACAGAGGAATAATAAAGTTATCAATAAAGGTATATACTATTTTGACAACAAGTCATTATTTATGAAGCCTTGAAATCAAAATATGGAGTTCTCTAAGGAAGAATTATTCTTTTTTCCTATACGAATAAAATTACATCGACTGGAGTTTAAGTATTTGAGTATGAATGGTTTAAGTAAGACAAGTATTTTGGTTGGTAAGCCTTTGAAGGTTAATAAGAACACTAAGAAGAAAATAGGAAATAGTTTTATCTAGTTGTTGGTTGAGGCACAAATTGGGAAACCTCTTCCTAAAGTAATACATTTCGACGATGAGATGGGATAAGTCTTAGAGCAAACAATCTTTAATGATTGGAAGCCCATAATCAATGATGTCTATAAAAAGTTTAGCCATGCTAGGAGAATTATAGAAAATACAAAACAAATGAGAAGGTGTTAGAGAAAAAACTATAGCCAAGGTGGACCAAAGATAGGGAACAACTATTGATAAAAGTACTAAAGGCTTGAATAAAAAAGATCTACACTCTACTCCCATTCAAGTGAGCAATTTGTTTGAGGTCAAAAAGGGTGATGGTGCGCAATCTGATAATGAAACCAATAAAAATGATGTAGGGGATAGTTTTATCTCCTATGTGGTGATGATTAATATTTTGAATTGGAATACTAGAAGCCTTAATAGACTCAATAGGTAAAAAAAAGGTTCAACTTCTCTACAATCAACTAGAAGTAGGATTGATTAGTTTTGTAGAAACTAGAATTAAAGCTACAAAATTAATGAGATTGTTAATACAATATTAGGTGTTTGGTCATACTTAAGTAACCATAACTCTTACTATAATAAGAGGATACGGTTAGTGTGGAGCCAAAATTATTTTAACTTAGTAGTAAGATATGAAGGTGCTCAAGTTGTGACTTCTGTTGCTCAATATATTCCGGCTCGGATTTAGTTTTTGGCTACCTTTGTTTATGCATTAAACAAGAAATATAGAAAAGATCTTTGGGATAGCCTAAGAAAGGTTTTCAAAGGTTGTTCTACACCCTAGATAGCTATTTATGACTTTAATATTATTTTGACCACTAATGAAAGATTAGGGGTAGTTCAATTACACTTGTAGAAATTTTAGATTTTCAGCAGTGCCATAATGACTATTCCCTTGAGAAAATGCATAGTACATGGTATAATTAACATGTAATGAATCTTTGGGTCATATTCCATATTTCTGCTTATGTTCATCATTAGAGCTTCCCAAGTCATTTATGACTCGTTGGAACTGATAGTTCAATTACCGAGCAATTTGTTTGAGTTTTTGATCCAATTTCCTACTTTGAAGTCCTTGTTGGTTCCAAATGGCCATCAGGCAAAAACTTTAGCAAAATGACCTCAAAAGCAAATTATGATTGTTCCAGCAACTCTAGAATATCAATTTAAGGCTAGGAGAACTCTTGGTTTGAGTCTCGAGGCACTCTGGCTTATTTTGACCTATTGCTTGGAAAGATATAAAATTAGAAATTAGGTGTCGAATCTACATTTTATCGAAATGAACATGGAAGGAAATTTTAGCTACCTCATTAAGTCTAGAACATCAAATTTTATATGGTTACATAGTTTCTTGCCTGGCAGAGACTTCAAAAATTCCAAGTCTCAACTGTGATCTGGTGCACCCACGACCGTGTGACTTGGATTTTGATCCTAATATGGTAGCACCAGTAAGTGTCGCTATCACTACACTTCAATTCACGAATACAATTCCCTTGCCGATCAACAGAACCACGATTATAAAGGTAAATATCATGATCACAACTTTTGAATCTAAGACCATGTATCGCGATAACGACTGTTGATTCATGATAGAGATTCTCGAGAATCTGGTATGGGTATAAATACCCCATTTTATCCCTATTTTTCCATTCCTTTATCCATTTCTTAAGAGATGAAAATCCTAAAAGAGAGATATCATGAAATTGGTAGTTTTTGGTGGATTGGGAGCTTTTCTAACACTTATTTATATGATTATCTACTAATTTGAGGTAATATTTCACTCTTTTCTTGGTTGATTTTTTCATATCCTTGTTACAAACCCACCAAAACCTTGAGGGCTTAGTTTTATCCATAATTTAGCTTTGATTTCACCCATTTGGGAGTGTAATGATTTCTTGAGCATGTGAGAAAGTTGGTTTAGTTTTGAAAATAGGATTTTTGTAAGTGGGGCCCATATGGGGATTTGATGTAATTTTTGGATCTGAAGCACAATAGTATAATGTGGGTATTAGTATTCTCATATTAATAAGTAGAATATATGTAGAAGCTTCTTGAAAGGGAAAAGTGGTGATTTAGCAAATCTTGTGAGCTTTCTTCAGAGTCCAGGTAGGCTAGGTTTTACCTCTTGTTAGATTGAGCTAATTCATAGTATGTATATTATATTGTGTTAGATTTGGGATAGGTTTTAGGCATTGGTGTAATCGATCAAAATACTTGGGATTAGCTAGATCATTTAGGCTATTTTGGATATTATTTTGGGCATAATTAGCCTAGTTAATCAGAACTTAGGTGAAGTTGACCTTGTAGGCTTATGCTGAGCTCAAAAATGCTTTATTTACTAAACTAATGAGAAGATTTCCTTGTTTACTTGAGTATAGGATGAACTTACCCAAATTGCCTTACATTAGGTGGAATAGACATAGTTGTTCTATATTAGGAGAAATTGCTATTCTAGGACTAGATGTGGCTTGTTTAACAACTAAAAGTAGATTTAGATACTCTAGCATAGTTTAGGATAGATATTTTTGGGTAAATGATTTCAAGGATTTATAAGTGGTCTCTTCGGCCTACCATAGTCCACGACTTGTGGTAGTTACTGAAGACTTTTTTGATAAGCTTCTGTACACCTTGGGAGATGGTTATTTTTGTGATATTTAGATGCCTTAGTATTAGTTGATTATGATGGATAGCGTTTAAAGTAATTCTTAATGAGTATGCTATGAATGGTTTATAGATTGAGCTTATGTTACTAATAGGCTAGTGAATATGCTATTTATTTGTCTATTATTTGGGATACTAAATATACTATTGAGTAAGCCCTTGATTATCATATTGGCTAAGCCAAAAATTATGCTATTGATTGATTCAATGAATGTGCTATTAACTACGCTAGTGATCATGCTCATCAATTGTTTAGCCTCTACTCTTTTGTTCATGCTAGAGTCCATGCTTATTGACATCATTGGTAACTAATCCATTGATTATGCTATAAATAAGCTATAGATTATGCTTTGGATTAAATATTGACCAAGCAAATAATAAGCTATCTATTAAGCTAATGATAAACCCTTAAGTAGGTTATCAATAAGTTATTGTCTATATTTTGATAATGCACATTGATTATGTTATTGATCATTTTTATTGATTATATTGATGAATATATTATGAATTATGCTACAGAGCATTCTTATTGATTAAATTAGTGATTGTGCTATCGATTATGCCAAGGATTGTGCTTATTTACTATATTGACAATCGTTCTATTGGTTATGCTAGAACTCATGATTTTGATTACAATTAGTGATCATCTTACTATACTATATAAATGGTTATGCTATTAAATATTATAATGATTTGTTATTGGTCATATTGATGATGATAGTGATTATTTATATTTAGTAGAAATCAAAAGAATGTCTATGATATTCATGATAACATTGTTATGATATATATATACCAAGCAAGGTCGGACAATGATTATGATGGTATATATCCGGCAAGTCCGGAGGCTGACTATGATTATGTATACCCGACAAGGCTGGAGGATGACTATGATGATATATGCCCGGCAAGGCTAGAGAATGATTATGATGGTATATGTCAGAAAAGAACGAAGGATGATTATGATGATATATATATATGACCAGTAAGACTAAAAGATAGTTATGTTGATATTATAAGGATATTGTAGAATATCCAAACCGATTCAAGTTCGACTATACGTACAATACTATGATGATATACTATTTATTATATGATGATATTGGGATGTGATATTGACAAACTAGATAATTCGCAAATGAAAAAATAATTATAATGTATATGATTAGCTAGTTGCTTAATATTAGTTAGGTTATTAATATCAGCTAGCTGCTAAGTATTGGTTAGTTGATAAATATTGGCTAGTTGCTAAATATTGGTTAGTTGATAAATATTGGCTAGCTTATAAATATTGGTTAGTTGATAAATATTGGATAGGTGATAACTAATGATTAGTGGATAAGTGATGTTTGATTTATACAGTATTTTTTATTTATACATGAGGATTAGTTGCTACATGATGGATAGTTGGTAAGTGTTGACTTATTTACAAATGATGAATATGGGTAATTAATGGTTATAGCATCGTACGACTTGGATGATTTCCAATTATATTATGAGAATTGATAAATGACGGTGGTGGGTTCTGCTATCTTATTTGTACCTTTCAGGCTTATGGGGGCTTGCGATGAGTTATTTATTTTTCTACACCAATTGGCATATGGGAGCCAATTTTGTAGTTATGATTGCATGTGTTGATGCTTTATCTTATGTTATGAAGATATTCCGACTATCTATTTATTCATGTAAAGCAAAGTTAGAGATATTTCAGGTATTTTTCCTTACCTTGACTTAGTTATGTTATCTTGCATTCTATCATTCTCATATGATGATTTAGATCAGTCGGATGATGATGCCTACTGAGTACCCATTGTTTTGATACTCATACTATACTTTGGTACCTTTTTAATATAAATTTGAGTACTAGTTCCTGTCCTTGGTTCCTATTCTTGCGATGCTGATATCTAGAGATAGGGTGAGCTCTTGGAGTTTTAGTCCCATATTTCTTTCTATCTTTCTATATCTAATCTTTTGTTTTGAGATAGATGTATTTAGTATTTTAGATACTTGAGTTGTATTTCTATTTCTAGATACTCTTACACTTGCTCTACAAGGTCGTGGGATGGTACTTATGAAGTGACCACCTTTAAACTATTATTATTATCTTACTTATTTATTGTGTTGAATTTCCTATTAGGTCCTTTTCGGACATTTCCACTAAATTAACCCATGGTATTTAACTCGAGGTTACAGTTTGGCTTATCTAATGGCGGGTTAAAGTAGGTGCCATCATGACTAGTAAATCAGGTCATTACATATAACTGGAGTGACAAACAGGATACAAGAACCTTTTTGATTATTGATTGGGTCTTTGTTAATGGTGATTAGTTACACATTATGCCTAATATGATTGCTCATATACTTCCAAAAGGTGTGAGTGATCCTTGCCCCATATTGGTTGAATTTTTGTAGAGTAATACAAAAAAAAAAGGGTTTTTAAATATTATAAATTTTGGATATCTTGCCCATATTTTATCTAGATAATCCAAGAGGTGTGGGATGTGCAAGTGGAAGGATGTTGTATATATAGAGTGGTAAAGAAACTCAAATTACTGAAGACTAAACATGGAAAATTATACAGACTATTTCAATAATGTGATTGGCTAGGATGAAGAAGATGAAATTGAACTTTCAAGACTTCAGTCACGATTATAGACTAGCCCTATGGATGTAAACTTGCAACAAGACAAAAAGAGGATGAGATAACAATTTCAAAAGTCATCTTATCTTATAGAATTTATTCTTATTCTAATGAACCTCCAAGTTATTTCCTTAATTTATGTGAATTTACAAAATTTTAATCCATCCCATAGTGGCTACCATTCATTTATGACTTTTTCGAACTATCGATTTGATTATCGGATAGTTCATTTGTATTTTAGGATCATTTTTTTATTTTGGAGGTTTCATTGTTTAGAATTCGGTCTCTGACCTAAAATCCTAGTAGATGACCTCAAATGAGAATTCCAACAGTGCTATCAACTCTGGAATGTTGATTTTAGTCGAGGGACTCTTCATTTAGGTCCCGAGACATTCAGACTCATTTTCGGTACTGGGCATATTATATGAAAAATTAACTATAGGTGTGGGACCCACATTTGTTCAAAACTATTTCATGTGAAATTTTTAATGATTCCATTATATTTGGGATAGGTTTTACAATTAATTTACACTATTGATTTATGTTCATAGGGATTTGGATGAGTTTCGTGGGTCAAAAACAAATTTTAAAGGTGCTAGTGATGGTATGGCCGCTTTAGCAGTCATTGCCGTTTGATAGACTGCTAAACAAACAGCATGACCACTATAGCGGTACTTTTACCTTATGAGCATACCGCTTTAGTTGTCAAAGGATCTCTTTAGTGTCCATCATTGAGTATAAGACCTAAATTTATTTTTTAGATATTTTGGAAGCTAGAAAACTTTTATTTTTATGATTTTCTTTCTATTTAGAATTCTATTTTACCCATTTCCCATGAAGTTCTATTTAAGTTTCATGATTTCCACCCAATTAGAGAATCAAAACCTCATTTTTCACTATTTTTAGTGTTTGGGAGCTCAGATTTGGGTGATTCAGAAGGAGTTTTTGAGATTTGTTTCTTGGGTAAGTTTTATAATATTATAATTATCATTTTATCCTTTATTTTGTCTTCAAAACAACGTCAAATTCTTTATTTCAAAATGGATTTTGGGGATTTTATTAGTAAAGCTTGAAAATAGTTTTCTTCGATTTGAACCTCATTTTTATCTCACTTTTTCTTTGGTTTTCAGTTGTAGATTCCATGAGTATGAGGAATATATTTGTAAACTAAAATTATGATTTTACCCCTTTTATTTTTTATTCTATTTTTGGGATCTATCTTTAGACCCATCTTGATTATAGTAATATGGGTGTCATTTTACTCCTAGTTATATGTAGATTAAAATTTTAATAACATGGTGGAATTTGGGAATCATGGAGACAAGGAGATGATTCTTGGGAAATTCAAGGATTTTGGTTTAGGCTTATGTTTAATTCTTCATAAGATGGTCTTTTATGTATGTTACATGTTAGATTAGGATGTTAGGATGTTATATTGGGTAGAACACTATGACTTGGCCAAATTTATGAGTTTGGGGGATAGAAGAGAAATTGACCCTTAAGGTGAAATACCTATTATGCTTCTAGGATCCTATAATTCTGTGTTGCTAACATGTAGGTGTAGTTGAGACTAGTGAACCTTTAGTATGATGTTTAATATGATACTCAATGGATTTTGATAGTTTTCTTAAATTATGATGTTATGGGTATGTCCAATATGTACATATTGGGTCCAAGGCCATGATTATGATATTGGTTGGATTTTGAGAAGTGATTTATCCTTGTGGAAGACCTGGTTTAGCTCATGGATATTTAGATGCTAATCATGATGCTTACAGTTATATTGTTTGAATAATGATGATGGCGCGCATAGATTTGATACCTTCATGCTTGCTAAAATGGTAACGGTATGATCCCAAATAAAATATGATTTTTACTACTCTGTTTTCCTAAAAAGAGATTTATTCCTGTTTTTCACTATTAAAATAGATTTGTTCATTACGGGAATCTTACCATCCTAATGAATAACCTATGTGCATTGAGATTGAAATTGATGTTTTAGATATTTGACCTAGATAGATTCCGATCCACAGTTTTACTACTATTATTAATGATAGCCAAGAGAGATTCCAACCCTTTATACATTTTTATGATGATTTAGCACCGAAGCTTATCCTAAGCAATGGATTTATAGGCTTACTCTCTTAGTCATGATTCTAGCCGTGTATTTATATTTATGTGTGCATGGATATATATCTATTATATATATATATATATGTATGTATGTATTATTGGTGCTAGACTTGAAGATATTAATGATATGTGTTCCGGTTCAAGTCCAACGATTGATAATGATGTGTATTATATGAGTTTCAATTTACATTCGGAGATTGATGATGATGTTGATGATATGAGAGGTCTATTAAAGTTTGATGATTGATGATGATATTGATGATATGACTTCCGGTTCAAGTCCGTCGATTGATGATGATACTAATGATATGAGCTTATACATTGGGTTACAGTGTGACACTTAGATCGGTTATGGTATTCTATATTCTATTTGTATTCATCCTTGCATGCATATTGCCTATTACCAATATGCGCCTATATATATCAGCCTTATGGGGAGTGGTATTAGTATAGGTACGACTATTATTTGCTGAGTGTTGGTTGAATCTTATGAGCCTATGTCGACGGTAGTTTATCAAAGGCTCAGTTAGTTATTATTTATCCAAACTAGCATGTTACTCGCAATATTATTGTTATTACTATAATGGCTAGTTTGTGACAGATTAATTATTGATCTAATACTAAGATTCGATGTATGATTCTGATTTCTTTCTTTACAGTTGCTTTATCATAGATAATTATCTCATATTTAGACGTATGGATTTGAGATCCTAATTATGTCAGTACTATTTTGTACTCTGATTAAGAGACCCTAAAATTCTTTTACAACTACTTTATTTTGTATCTTTAGATTAGCCTTGTTTATCTACATACGTTTATATATGTAGTTATGGTATTACCATATGTTGTTTCCTCCCTTCATGTGTTCATAGTGTATATCCATTCCTTGGCTCAGTATACTATTAAATATCCTTCATATTCTCTTTATTTGTATATGGGACAATGATATACAATATAGTTCTAGGGTTCCTAAGAATGGCCTGAATAGGATAAACTATTCTTATTGACTCGTTAGTTGTACTATGTTATTTCCCTAGATATTTGAATGTAGTTTACATTCTTGCTTGCATGTTATGTATACTTGCATTATCTTTGGAGCTTAATCAATAGTTTCCTACAAAGTACCACTTGTTTGATACTCATACTACACTTCTGCAGCTTACAGATCCTAGTATGGGTTCTCACCGTTGTTGTGTGCATCGTGTGGAGAAGCTATTGTTTGAAGACATAGGGTGAGATCCTGGCCTTTAAAGCATTTATATTCTCCATCCTATGTATTATACTAATATCTATGATGTATTCAAAGATGGTTTGTAACAATATATACATTTAGTACTTCATTTTGTACTCTTACTACTTTAGAAACTCTTTTACTGATTTCACTAGGTTTTGGAACTATCTTATGTATATTAGACTTTTATTTTGTTAACTCTACATTCTTCCTCTATTTCTTTTGGTAGTCCATTACTAGTAGATCTGCAATATGAATTGGCTTACCTACTGGTGGGTTATAGTAGGTGCCATCATGACATAAGAAATGAGGTTGTAACACTTAAATAGAGAAGCAAGGAAAGTTGGATAAGGGTAGGTGATGATAACTCTAGATATTTCTTCTCTATCCTTAAGAGAGAAGTTGATACAATCAGTCACTTAGTTGAAAGATAAAAATGGCCTGTTCAAACTAATCTGAACCAAATATATAATGTGTTTGTACAACGTAATTAGGAATTTCTAGGGGCAGTGAACGATGTCGTATGCTTGCTCAAAGTCAGTTCTTTAACATGGGTAAAAAGGTCACTGATGCTCAACAAGTATAGCCCTTGCTTCTTATTTCCTCACAAGAAATTAAAAAGGTGATGTTAAGCACAAATACAAATAAAAGTCCTCGTCCTGATGGATATGTTGGTTCTTTAAAGCTGCATGGACAATAGTTGGTGTTGAAATATGTGATGCTATCAAGGAATTTTTTTTCAAGCCAGAGCTTTGCTTAAAAAGTTGACCACTATGATCCTTGATCTTTAAAGTAGAGAGACCTAATAATGTTGGGTTATATAGGTTTATTCCTATTGCAATACCATTTACAAATACATCTCTAAAATCTTGTGTATCAGATTGGACCTTATTTTACCAAAGATAGTGAATCCTACTCAAGCTACATTTTTCAAAGGAAGATCTTTTATCCAAAATACATTAGTGTGCATGATTTATTAAGACACTACAATAGGAAAATGACACCCAGATGTGTTATGAAACTAGATCTCAAAAACTTATGATATGGTTGAGTGGGGTTTTGTTAGGGAAAATACTACAAGGATAAGGTTTCTCTTCTAACTTTTTTCTTGTGATAATGGAATATGTTACTCTCACCATTTTTTTGTTAAATTTGATAAGGACAGGTGCAGTTTCTGTAAAGGTAGGAGACGCTATTTCACCTCTCCTATTTGTATTGGTCATGAAATATTTTACTAGAATCTTGAGTAGAATGAGTGGACTACTAGATTTTAGATTTCACCCATGTGCAAAGGGTTGCAACTTACTCATTTCACCTTTGTGGGTGACTTAATGATTTTTTGTAAGAGATCTAAACAAGCAGTTGATAGAGTAATGAAGACTATCAAGTGTTGCTCAACAACTACTAGGCTAATTGCAAACAATGAGAAGTCAAATATTTTTATAGCAGATATTTCTAAAACAGTTAAGGTGGAGCTAATAGACATTACTGGATATTCTTTGGGATCATTACCTATTATTTACCCTATTATTAATCAATCTCATTAAAATGGTCTAAGTTTTATCTCAACAATTGAGTAATAGAATTACTGAGAAGTAGAAAGCCACATCCTCTTGACACCTATCCTACAGAGGCAAATTGTAGGTGGTAAACTCAGTAACTTTTTATCTTGAGAATTTTTAGGGGTCGGTTCTTTTACTACCTAGAAGTATGGTGATGTTAGTATAAAAGCAATGTAGGATGTTTTTATGGGGTAGATTAGAGGTGAAAAGAAAAATATATCTTGTAGATTTGTATAGTGTTTGCTTTCCCAAGGCTAGAGAGGGATTAAGCATCAAGAACTATGGAATTTGGAATGTTGCATTAGTAGGCAACAGGATCGAACAAGGTGTTTTTAAGGGTAACATGGATGTAGAACCTTTATATGAGAGAGAGGGAGGATCTTTTATCAATATACCTCCTCTACAATCTAGTTGGTATTAGAGAAAATTGCATAAGATAAAGTTAAGCATATATCACAGGTATATTTAGGGGATATACAATCTTACAGCTAATGAACATTTATTGCGTTATAGGCCTACTTTACCCTATGCTGACTTGGTATGGAACAAATCAATTAAGCCTAAGAACAGGTTCACACTCTGGGTAACAATTAAAGAGAAGTTGTTAATAAGGGAGAAACTGATTAGGATGGGTATTCAATATAATAATGATAATATGTTGATCTTAGGCATATTTATATACCTAAGTGCCATTTGAAGATAAATTGACATATTTAATGAAGTATAAAGTGTGTATTTGTGTGAAAATATATATTTGTAGAGTATTTAAGGTGAATTTGAAACAAGTCAAGAGTCAAAATGATCAAATAAAGTTTAGATGAGAAAAGTAGTGATGCTAGCTTGAGCTATGCTTGTTTTAGTGTACTTGGATGAGATTTATTATGTTGTATGGACTAATGTTTATTATGACCTATTGTAGAATACCATTAGAGAATATATGGAATCTAAATAAATCCTGTAAATAGGCCAAAAGGAGTGGGAAAACAAATAACAAGTAGACAATAAGAAAAGAACAAAGATTTACCAAAATCGCACCTTAAAGGGCCACCCTCGCGCTGCACCCCCAATGGGATAGTAGAGATCCTTTCAGTTCACCTATAAGGCATAGGAGATACTCTTTAGGACATGGTATTTCCCTACATCGCACAACCTTGTCCATGTGATAGGCTGTGCGATGCAAACTCCATCCCCTCAAAACAAAACCCGTCCAAACGTGGGTTTTAACTTAGTTTAAGTTGAGGTCAAAGTGGTCAATGCTTATAATTCACTTAGGTAAGCCTACGGAAGACCTAAGTTACTATATAAAGAGTAATTTGATACATTTATATGAGATCTTAAGAACAATACACGTTTGAAGTGAAAAATAAACAAGGGCTCTACGTTAGGATTTTTCTTTCTTTTAATTTTAGTTTTCTTGTAGTTTACTTATGAATTCATTAATGGTGATTCATTGTATTTATACAAATTGATAAAATCCCTCTTTCTAGGATTGAGTCTATGAACATGATTGCTTAACGTACCATTAAAGTTGTTTAAAGTAGATTAACATATTTGGTTGTTCTTCTGTTCTTGTACTTACTATTAGATTGATTCACGACATTCAAAATACATCAATATTTATTATGTGAGTCCAAAAAAAGTAACATTATATTAGAACATGGAGAATAATGAATTGGTTATTTTCTTTTAGATGAGTTAAATACAAGATTCACAGTTAGGACAGGAATACACCTAATTTTCCTTATTTGGCTCAAATACGGGATGACATACTTGAATTAGTTCCCACGTCCCCACTACACCATGTTATTTTGAGGATAGTTTAAATAGACAATTAGAGGCACGTAAAAAAATAATCATGATATTAATCCAGTGAATCAACAACCAATATAGTAAACTTAACCAACATAATTGTGTAGCTTTGTATGATTTTTCAGGATGACTTAACCCTGGTACCCTCCTTGATATTGTTTTAACCCCCCAAGTTTGTCACCAATAGTATAGTTTAGTACCTTGTTTTACCGTTTAAATATAATGAATCCTTGGTTTTGTCACTTGAATAAATAATCAAGAGCTCATTTAGTCTAGTAAATAGTTAATTGACAAGTCCATATTGGTTCAAAATTTGGCTTTCATAGAGTTGCTTTATTACTTGCATGACTACATACACTTGCTGTGTGGTTGAACGCCATACAAGATTTTAGTGTCATTGTCATAGACATTGGTGTTGATTTTATATCTAGATTAGATTTTTTCTCTTTTTTTGTTTTAGGTTTTTATAGTTTATATTTGTACAAAGGTTCTTTCTACTTTCCTATCACTTTTCTTGATATGTCAGCTAAGATATTTGGTGGTTGAATTATGTCACAGCCCAATACGAGTTATGATGGTACCTACCAAATCCCTTCAGTAGGTACGTCAAACCCTAGCTTGGATCTAGATTCAATGTTCTAACTTGGTGGAAAATGGCTAAAAGGGGAAAAAATAGCAATTGTGATTTATAAAGAAATAAGGTAATAGAAATAGATAAAAGGTAGCTAACAATACAGATAACCATCTCACGACCTAGTAGAGCCAGTCAAGGGCCACTATAAATACAATCCAAGTACTGAAAAAGTCACTACAATCATGTCTCAAAACTAAAGACTAGACATAAATAAGATAGAAGAAAATGGGCAACTCGGACTCTAAGTGCTCAGCTTATCTCCAATCCAACACAACACGATTAATGAATCAACGGCAGTAACTAGTACTTGGATCTTCACCAAAAAGGTATAGAAGTGTAGTATGAGTACCAAAACCAAGGGTACACAGTATGTATCATCGACCGACTGAGCTAATTATGGTATAAATACGATAAAATGCAAGATAACCTAACTAAGTCAAGGTATTGGCAAACTTGAATAATCTCCAACAGCAATGTACATAAGTAAGTAAATAACCGAAATAATAACATAACATAAGGAATCAAACAAATACAATTATAACTATGAATCGGGCCCCTATAATCCAAGAAGTATAGAAAGGTAAATAACCCAATGTAAGCCCCCATAAGTTTGGAGGGTACAATCAAGTAAAGAATAAACCTATAATGACACTTAAAGTTTTTTTTTTTCATATTTCTACTTATTTTCACTGCTAGATATTTTCTATAGTTGCCCCAAGTCATTTATGACTTGTTGTAAATGACATATAGGTTATTGGGCAATTTGTTTAGTTTTTAGATCCAATTCCGTATTTTGAATTCTTCATTGGTACGAATTTGATATCGAGAAAAAACTTTAGTCAACAACCTCATATGCCAATTTTGACTGTTCCATTAGCTATGGAATATTGATTTTACGCTAAAAGGACTCTTGGTTTGGGTCTCAAGGAACCCAAGCTCATTTTGATCTATTGGTTAGAATGTTAAGAAAATTAAATATGGGTATGGGACCCACTTTTTGTCAAAATTACCTTGGATTGAAATTTCAATGGCTCTATTGAGTTTTGAACATTAAATTTAACTTGGTATCATAGTCTAATTGCATATGTAGGATTTCGAATAAATCCCAAGGGGTTGGTGGAGACTTAGAAAATTCTACGTCTCAACTGTAGCTGGTGCTCTCGATAATAGAAAGCCAGGTGTTGTGATTGCAATACCCTTAGAAGGCACCAAGTGCTGCGACTGAACCACCACCATCATAATAGTTACTCAGAGTGACAGCTACCATATGTGGCAACCATGAGTTCTAGGTCGTGATTGCAACTCCCGAGCACCCTGAAAGATATAAATACACTATTTCCATCCATTTCTACAAATTTATCATCCATTCTTTTGATACATAAACCATAAGAAATGTAATATCTTAGTATTAAAGCTTGTAAGTGATTTGGGAGCTTGGGCAATGATTATTACATAATTTTTCTTTGAATTTGAGGTAAGATTCCTCTATTTTCATGATTTATTTTTTCTTTTCTTTCCTAAAATCCCTACACCTTGATGACTTAATTTTATCAACAATATAGTTTAAATTTCACCCATTCTCTAGGATAATTACTTTTTGAGAATGAAAGAATATTGGGTTTGCTTTGGAAATGCAAATTCTGTAAAGGGACCCATATGGGAATTTAAGTATTTTTATACTCAAAGAACAATGGTGAAATATGGGTATAATTATTCTCGTATTAATGGGTATATTGTGATTTTTATAGCTTGACATCTTGTAGAAGCTCCTTGGAAAGGAAAGTCAATGATTTAATGGATTATTCAAGCTTTCTTTGGCACCCAGGTAGGCTAGGTTTTCCTCCTTTTATAAATTTAGCTATATCATAGTATTTTTATGATATTATTTTAGATTTAGGATGGGTGTTAGGTGATGGTGATCAAATTGGCGATACTTGGGTTAGTTGGATCTTCTAGGCTATTTGGAAATTGTGATTTAGGTGATTTGGTTTAGTTACTTAGATCATGAGTAGAATTTCCATATTAGGGATAATTAAGGCTTTTTTGACATCAAAAAGTGGATTTACATACCTTTGTTTTATCTGGGGTATAATTTTCCTAGTAGTGGATTTAGGGGATTTAGAAGCAGGCCCTTTGACCCACTATAGGCCAAGATTTGTGTTAGCTATTAAAAACCCTTTTATATGCTTATTATATGTATTGAGATTACTTATTGAGGTAATAGTGAGAAACTTTGTCACTTGATGGTGATGATGGGTTGCATATTAAGAGTTGAGGCTTATTGATTATGCTAGTGATTATATTATCAATTATGCTAGAGATTATACTATTGATTAACCTAATGATTATGTTATTGCTTATGATATTGAATATATTATTATTGCTTTGAGTCCAAATATTGATTATAATACTGATGATATACTTACCAGTTCAAGTTTGGGCATTTATTATGATATGATAATACATGATTACCAGTTCGAGTCTAGATATTGATGATGGCATTAGTGATATTATTACCAATTTAGGTCCGACTATGGAGTATGTTATTGATGATATATGATTACCGATTCAGGTTTAGTTAAGGAGTGTGATATTGGTAAGATTTATACCAGTTTAAGTCCGAACAAGGAAATTATTGTAATGTGGCATGATATGGATAGATTCTGGTTGTACCTTGAGAGTTTGTAAATGATGGTGGTTCAGGTTACACTATCTTTGTAATACCCCAAAAAATTCAAACCAATATTAGAGCCATGTACCAAGCTCATTCATAGTACATCATGGTTATTTTATAGTTTTATGAGCAGGTTAGATGTACATTAAGTCCTCAAATAACTCCCAACTATCAGACGAATCAAAACATTTCTTACCGATTGAATTCTTGAGAAGGATATTGATATGGTCAAATTCAAATGAGCATATCTCTCATTGTACTTGGAATTTTTGATCTTATAACATATCAAAATATATATGATTGAGTTATCTTTCAAACAATACTAATTTTGCCTAAATCCGATATCAGAGCAAAGAGTTATTCCTATTTTACTCTAGCATGTCAGGCTGGAAACTGTGTGACGACATTCGTGGTAGCTTTCCACATTTGTGACGCCCTACCACGAAGGTCATCAGCCTTAGGTAGAATCCATCTTCTATGTGATGACATTCGTGATCACTTACAACATTTGTGATGCCCTACCACGAAAGTTGTCAGCCTTAGGCAGAATCCAACTCTTGCGTGATGCCATTCATGGTAGCTTACCACATTTGTGATGCCCTACCACGAAGGTCGTCATCCTTAGGCAAAAATGAGCTCCTAAGTGACATCATTCATGGTAGCTTACCATATTTTTGATGCCCAACCATGAAGGTCGTCATACTTAGGCAGAAACCATCAATTTCAGCTCCTGTGTGACGACATTTTTTATGCCTTGTCACAAATGTCGTTAGCTATTATTTTCAGCAACTGGGAATTTATTTCATAAGGGTATTTTGGTCTTTTCCCTTTACTTCACACGACTTATAAATCTAAAGAGGCGTAATTTTTGCCATTTTTCTTCAGTTAAGCATCTCAAAAACCCTCTCTTATGCTTTAAACCAAAAGATTAGGGTTTCCTCGCAAGATTATATCCTCGGGAACAAGAACATTCTTTCCCAAAGGGGTCAAACCCTAGTCAAGAAAAATCAAGGGTAAGCCTAAGGATTTCTTCTGGAACCTTCAGAAATATTAGATCTCTTTCAACATCAAGCTTTAAGGTATCCGTACTGTTCATCTATGGATTCAATTCGTTCATAGAGCTCAAGAATCATGCTTTTAAATATTATTTTGTAAAATTTTGTGGTGATATGAGCATGTACTTGTTGATGATTGTTGTTTAAGTTTCAAGATGATATCTAAAGGTGTTTACATGGAATATATATGGTTGTTAGTTGAAAAACACGAACTTTGGCTGGTTTGATATGATGCAAGTATGAAACCCACGTATGCCTTAAAGAATGCATGCAAGGTGTTTGATAAAATGCCTGGGATGCTAGAAATTCATATTTACATGATTCCATGATATCTAAATGACAAGTCCATGTTAGCTATACACTTCAACATGGATTTCCATGCTACTTATGTGTTGTTATCGTTGTGGTATGAAGCATGTATATCGATCGAGATATGAATTATGTACATGAAATATATCCATGCTTTCCCCTACCAGGTTTGAGATGTTGAATAAATACATGAAGTATAATATCCCCTACTTATGACAATGTGAATTGTGTACTCCAACCTTCTGATCAAGTCAGTCATGTTTTGTCAGTTTCCTACCATCGAGTCTTGGGAGTATTTGTACCCAAAAATCTAGTTGTGTGCCTAGACTCAAGTTTTGTTATCATGATACTCTCAGTCAAGCCATGATCTATAGAATTCAGTCAGTCATATGACTCAGGAAAATCTAGTAACCCTAGTAATCTCAGTAGTTCAGTAATATCAGTGATCTCAGTACTCAGTAATACCTGTAACCTCAGTATTCAAAGTAAATCTCACTAATTTTAGTACTCTTAACCAGTCCTCAAAACTCAGTACATTCCGTCAGTCATCGGAATCTACTAAACTTAGTTTTAGCTTCACTAAACAATACCACTATTTTCAGTTCAGTTAATCAGTATCAGTTCAATAAATTAGTTCAGTTAGGTTATTTATTTCATCCCAATTATTTAGTTGAGTGTCTTTTAGATCGGAGTACGATTCAGCACCGAGCAAACCTAGGGATGGGGGCTCACCCACTAGAATAGAACTGAGATCCCTAGAAGCAATCCCTCAGTTCCAGAACTATGTTGCCAGCATAGGTACGAGATTTCACCCATCAGATAGGACTGACATACTCAGGGTTCACCTATTATCACATTTATATGTACAGGAATTATCCCAAGAGTCACCCGCTAAATTAGGACTGACTCCACTACAAAGGTATTTACTGGTGGCGTGGTACTGACACCCTTCCATTCAGGGTAGAGATTGGACCCCAGTCATCTTAGCTTAGGGAATGTCGGTTAGATGAACACATCCCTCAGTTTCAGTTACAGATTTAGGACTATCAGACATAGTCAACTTAGCTTAGTAGTATAGATTTAGTACTGTTAGATACAGTCAATGCTTATTATTGTAAATAGACTTCAAGATCACCCATTAGCTAGGAATGATCTCAACTATGATTAATCAGTATTAGAATCATTAGAATTAAATATCACCCACTAGATAGGACTGATGTCAGACTAAGTCAAATCATCCTTATTATCAGTATACTCGTGATCACCTGCTAGATAGGACTGATCTCAGATTTAGTTACTCCAAGTAGAACAGAACTCAGATAGTTCCATCAGAACTTAGACTTTCAGTTATAGTCACTCAATATCAGTTACGTCGGTTAGGACGATCATTAAAGTTATATTAGCTAGATCAGTTTTCTGAACTCATGTATCAGTCATATCACATATCAAAATTTATGATATCAGTATTCAGCTTCAAGACTGTCAGACACTATCAACTAGACCAGTTCTTCATAATTCGAACTGTCAAAAATAGTCATTCATCTATTTAGTATATCAGTATTAGTACACTCAGTAGTCAATAGCTCCACGAGTTCATTTACAGTTATATGTACATGTATGTATTCTCATGGTCATATTAGTCAGCATTGTTCATGCATATAACCCTTTGTATTTAGCCTACCTCACTTCTATACTCAGTACATTCAGATGTAGTGATGCATTTGTGCTATGGTGCTTTCTCTTATGTTACACTGTAGGTTCAGAGGCAAGAGCTCTAGATCAGCAGTAGCATTCCAGTGTTCAGAGTTGCAGTGAGTCATTTTCATTCGAGGATGATATGATTATTACTTCATTTACTATTTTAGTTCAGTTTCTAGATGGAGTTAGTTGGGGAAATGTCCCATCAACTCCTTATTCAGACAGTTTAGAGGATTTCCAGACTATAGTATGTTAGGCAATTATTTTAGATTTGTTTCGGTATTGTTATACCATTTTCAGACATTATCTTATCAGATGTTTATTCAAATTTGAACCTTATGGCCATTCAGTACATGTTTCCACTTTTTCATATTATATTATATAGTGTACAAGTATAAATATCAATTATGGGTTAGCTTGTGGTCCTTCAGGGTCATGAGAACCGTGTAGCATTCCAGTTCAAAAAATTGGGGTGTTACAAACTCGGTATCAGAGCCTAAGGCTCAATAGAGTCCTAGGAAGTCTGAAAGTCACATCTAGTAGAGTCTTGTACATGCGTGTGTTGTGTACCACACTTATGTGCAGGAGGCTATGAGATATTTTAGGAACAGTTTCCCTTCTTTTAGTATTCATGTCGTGCCAGTGAGCATAATATCAGTCTAATCCATTTCTCCCTTTCTTCTACAGACATGCCTCTTAAAAGAAGAAATGGGAATCAGGCAGCCCCTTAGCCCGAAGACCCTTTAGACGATCATGTTTCTCATGCCTAGTTCAGGGCTGCATTCACCACTCTTGCTCAATCTGTAGCTACCCAAAATAAATGACCAGCAGTTGTTCCAGCCAACCCAGTGGCCAATTCAGGAGCAACTAGGATTTGGGACTTCACCCGAATAAACCCTCCTTCCTTCATTGGGTCTAAGCCAGACGAGGATCCTCAAGAATTTATTGGCCAAGTTTAGAAGGTCATTCATATCATGGGAGTCACTTCTTCTCATGGTGCCGAGTTATCGACATACCAATTGCCGGATGTCGCTCACACTTGGTACAAGCAGTGGTTAGCAGAAAGGTTAGGGGATGCAGGTCATATTGAGTGGAAAGAATTTGTCATGGCTTTCTTAGACAGATTCGCTCCCCAAGAGCTGAGAGAGGCCAAAGTTATTGAGTTCATCAATCTTAGGTAGGGAAATAGAATAGTTAGAGAGTATTCTTTTAGATTTACTCAGCTAGCTAGATATGCCGCTCATGTGCTTGCAGACGGTAGAGCTAAGATGAGTAAGTTTGTGTCAGGGATGAATGATAGTATGGTAAACGAGTGCAGATCTGTCATTTTGAATAGTGATATAACTTTAGCCAGACTTATGACACATGCTCAACAGATAGAGGAGCATAAGATTAGGACACAAGAGAGACAGTGTAAGAGAGCAAGGACAGGTAGTTTCAGCTTTGCTCAGCCTAAGTCATAGGGTGGTAACCGTTCTCAGCATAGTTAAAAATTTTTAATCCCAGCTCTATCCTTATCTAGTGTATCAGCACCTAAGTCCAGAAATGACCGTTATGATAGAGTGCCAGGTTCTGAAGCCTAGGGTAGTGAAAATAGAGGTCTTACTTATCCGTTTTGCGAAGAGTATGGTAAAAATCATCTAGGTGCATGTATGGCAGGAAGTGATGTCTGATTTGGGTATGGCAAGCTAGGACACAGGATACGAGAGTACAGAGTTCTAGCAAAGAGGGGTAAGGAGTTACGTTAGTAAGGTACCAATAATGGTCAGTGTCAGAATAGACTTTATGCACTTCGGACCCATCCTAATCCAGAAAGTTTCCCTAACTTAGATTCGGGTATGTTACCAGTATTTCATGTTCATAGTATGCATTGTTAGATCTTTTCCTCTCATTCGAGAAAATGTTTTAGTATGAGTTAGCTAGTAAATCCAATAAGTCAGTTTAGTAATCGAGCAGTCAGATTTTTATAGCTTGTTTTCTCATCCTTGCATCTATTCATGCTATCCAAAATCTCAGAGAAAGTAACTATTTCAAGGTAGAACCTCCTAATAGTTGCAAGTTCAGTTCATCTCATGCATCATGCATTAGTTTCAGACTCTTAAAGTTTAGTTATAATCTAGTTTGTAGATGCCCTGTTCATCACCTAGTATCTTCGTAAGGTAAGCATTCTTAGAGGGACATAGCATCCTAAGGGGAAGATACCCCACTTTATCTTAACACTTTCATGCCTTAGATCCTTTAATTTCCCCTTTCCTAACAGATTTAGTCTAGAATAGAGGGTACTCATTAGTTGACCTTCAAGTTAGACCTCAGTTGTAAGTTAAGTATTCAGACGTTTAGTTCAGTTCATGATGTTCAGTCCATATGCCACGTAGCAGAATTAGTCATGTTCTCATGTTTCAGTTTAATCTTAGTGCCTTTACTATTGCATGTTCAGTCGCATGTTCATGAGTCAGTTCAGTTATGTTTTCAGGCATTAGATATACGTGGTCAGCTTATCAGTACTTTCAGTCATGCATTCACGTATTATGCTAGTCATATAATCATGTATCAGATATGCATGGATTCAACTTATTAGTCAAGCATTAGATATGTATTCTCAGTTTGAGAAACTCAGTTTATCAAAACACTCAGTCCTACATTCATAAATCACTTACCCATGTATCAGATATGCATGTACAGTATGATATGCTCAGTTTTCAGTTATGTCATCCATAAAACCATGATCATTCATTCATGCTATATATGTGTCATTTTATCTTTTCTCCCCTCTCAAGTAGTCATCATTCGAGGATGAATGTTTCCAAAGGGGAGATATTATAATGCCCCAAAAGATCTAAACCAATATTAGAGCCATGTACAAAGCTCATGAATAGTAAATTATGGTTTTTTTATAGTTTTATGAGTAGGTTATATGTATATTAAGGCTTCAAATAACTCCCATCTGTCAGACAAATCAAAACATTCCTTACCGATTGAATTCTTGGGAAGGATATTGGTATAGTCAAATTCAAACGAGCACATCTCTCATTATACTTGGAATATTTGAGCTCATTACCTATAAATAGATAGATAATTGAATTAGATTTCCAACTATACAAATTTCTCCTAAATCCGATATCGGAGCAAAGAGTTATTCAAATTTTACTCCAGCATCTCAGGCTGGAAATTGTGTGACAACATTCGTGGTAGTTTACCACATTTGTGACGCCCTACCACGAATGTCATCAGATTTAGGCAGAATCCATCTACTGTATGAAGACATTCGTGGTAGCTTACCACATTTTTGATGCCCTACCATGAAGGTCGACAGCTTTAGGCAGAATCCATTTCCTGTGTGATGACATTCGTGGTAGCTTACCACATTTGTGACGTCCTTCCACGAAGGTCGTCAGCCTTATGTGTTGTTACACTTCAATATGGATTTTCATGCTATTTATGTGTTGTTATTGTTGTGGTAGGAAGCATGTATGATAATGGAGATATGAATTATGTACATGAAATAAATCCATGCTTTCCACTACCATATTTGAGATGTTGAATAAATACGTAAAGTATAATATCCCCTACTTATGACAATATGAATTGTGGACTCCAATCTTATGATCAAGTTAGTCATGTTATGTCAATTTCCTTCCATCGAGTCCTGGGGGTATTCGTACCCAAAAATATAGTTGTGTGCCTAGAGCCATGTTATGTTATCATGATACTTTCAGTCAAGCCATGATCTATAGAATTCAGTCAGTCATGTGACTCAAGAAAATCCAGTAACCCTAGTAATCTCAGTGATCTCAATACTCACTAATATCTATAACCTCAGTATTCAAAGTCAATCTCAGTAATTTCAGTACTCTAAACCAGTCCTCAGAACTCAGTACATTCTATCAGTCATCAGAATCCAGTGAACTCAATTTTAGCTCTGCCAAACAATACCACTATTTTCAGTTCAGTTAATCAATATCAGTTTAATAAATCAGTTCAGTTAAAGTATATAGTTCAGCCCAGATATTCAGTTTAGTGTCTTTTAGAAGGGAGTAGGATTCAGCACCGAGCTAACCTAGGGATGGGGGCTCACTCGCTTGAATAGGACAGAGATCCCTAGAATCATTCCCTAAGTTCCAGAACTACATTGCCAGTGTAGGTACAAGATGTCAGCCGTTAGATAGGACTGACATACTCAGGGGTCACCCGTTAGTACATTTATATGTATAGCATTGATCCCAGGTGTCACCCGCCAGATTAGGACTGACATACTGGCATAACTCATAAGCAACTGAATAAAAATACAATTCCAAACAAATCAGCAGAAATTAACTCTTTTCTGAATCTGATCGGTACAAAAATGGAATTTTACAGGATTACCATTCTGGCTTTATAACAAAAATTGAAACAAAATACATCAACTTCTACTTACTGTCTGTGAAGCCTCTACTAGTACTGACTGTAGGTAGCAGGGTCATAACTCCCGACTACCCCAAATCAATACGACTGAATAAAGAAAATACAACACTATAAAATCTGCATAACTAACCCAAGCCCTTGAATCAAAACAACTCATCACCTGCTTACTGGATACCACGAACTGACTGGATTTGAAGGTGCAACTATACCTTGTACCTATATTCCAAGAAAATATAGCCTACATATGAATATGTGGGTCAGTACCATGGAAAAATACCGAGCATATGGGGGTGCAATGCATATATAAAATAATATCTTAATATCATCACAGTTTATAAAATTATGCATGCTGATATAGATGACTCACTTAGCTCGAATTAAATCATCAAAATCATAGATGAATAATACATGTAAAGTAAAACAAGTGAGTCATTACAATACGTTCTCAATTCACTTTCATCTCAATTTGAAATCATCAAAACAATCAAATCTCATGTCAATTCTATATTCCTTAAATCTTTTAAGAATGACTTTCTCAAACTCAGCCTTTTAAGGAAATATGTTTTCATCTCAGATAGAAGAGTACTCACACACATATTAGGAGATCCTATAACCGACATAAACCATGTGACCTATATGGAGTCCAACGTATAACCCACATTGGGGAGAACCGTCCTATCCTTGCCATCAGAGTAGGACTTCCAGTATCTATTCAAAAACACTAGTGATCACTATATAAATCAGCCTCAGGCTCACATCCTATGGGGGCACGTAGTTCTAGGGAAGTAAGGTCGCTTTATACCTCCCACTTGGTGCTAAAGATTTCTCCCAGACTTAGCTCAGATCATTTCAAAGATAATCCACAACAAAATAATTTCAGTAATATATAAATATACATCGGGAGCCATCATGCTTCCCATCTACCAAAATCAACCATGTTGTGGATTTCTTTCACACTCGAGTTCAAAACAACTCCATTAAGACCAAAAGGTTAAATCATTCAAAATATCTCAAATATTCAACAACAACGTGCTTATAACACACACTTTCTCAAAAAAAAAAATACAATTTTCAATGGGGATTCACACCCCAAATATCAAAATCATGATAAATATCGTTCAAGATTCATGCTTTATATCACCACACATGAAAATTCATCTTTCAAAATCATAAACTTTAAGATTTCATAATAATCATCATAAGATATGGGTTCATGCTTCAAATTCATAAAAATCAAATAAAATCATGCCTTGGTATAGAAAATTACTTTTGGGCACAAGAACGAAAGAGAGCTCTTGTTGAAAAACCCCACATACCTTGAATGTTGAACTTTAGATGGATACTCATTTTTGAAATGTTAATCATGCCTTTGAATGATGGTTCTTGGAGTTTTTAAACTAGGAACTTGGAATCTTGAATAAATTTGCAGAATTAAAGGTGAACTTTGGAGGTTCTTGAAGTTCTTGAACTAGGAACTTGGAAACTTAAATAAATTTGCAGAATTAATGTGAACTTTGGAGGTTTTTGAAGTTGGATGTAGGAGCTTAGGGTTTTCTTTTTGAGAGAATTTGATAAAATATAACATATAATGCTTCTAATAGGCTTTAATATAGGGTTTGGATGGATTTTGGGTGAGGAGGAATGACCAAAACGCCCCTAAAAACCAAATAATTCTCAAATCTGTCCTTTGGTGGACTTTTTTGATAGTCTGAAGTAGATTAACCATAACTTTTTACTCCGATATCCAAATTGGATGAAACCAATTTTATTTGAAAGAGGACTCTGATATATTTCTGTTGATATATATTATCTCATCCAGATGATTGTGTATGAGGAGTTATCATTGTTTGAAGTTGACCCAAAAATTCACTTTTGTTAGGCTGAAGTAGATCAACCATAACTTTTTGCTCCGAGTGACAAATTGGATGAAACCAATTTCATTGGAAGAAGGACTCACAGAGCTTTCATTGATATGTAGTAGATCACCCAGATCATTATGTAAAAGGAGTTATGATCATTTAAAGTTGGAGTAAAAATACACCAATCCTCAGTACTTTTTTTCCTGCACATTTTACTGTTCATAGTTCAATCGGAATGGTCGTAGTTCGATCAGAATGGTCGTAACTCATTGCTCGAGTGTTTGTTTTTATGATCTACATATTGTTGGAAAGCTTATTCGATACTCTACGCAATGGTTGGTCAACTTCTTAGAAATACAACACAGAAAATTTATGGATCGCTTTCAAGCATAGAACTCGATACGTTTCTCAGAAAATCTTTACGAAGAAAATTTTCTAGGGTATTACATTATCTCCCCCTTGGAAACATTTGTACTCGAATGTTGCTTGATAGGATAAAAGCACTGATCAAATGACCTTATTAAGGGATGCGAATATCTCAGGCATATCGGCCCGATTGGAATTATAGTTTCGTAGTCCTCATACTGAACATGCATATCTGACGCATAAATCTGTAGCTGAACTGACTCTGAAATGTATGAATGCGTATGCAACAATAGCCTATTCAAGGCTCGTAATGAGAACTTGAGCATGAACTAGATGTGTTTAAAACACGGAAGCTTTAAGAAGTCATGGGGTATCTCCCCCTTGGGACTCGATGTTCCTCTACAACACTTATTTTATAGGGTCACTAAGACTGTGCACGGGGCACCTATGAATTATCTTATATGCATAACGCACGAACAGAGGTATACTCGTAACTATTGAGATGCTTCGTATGGAAATGATTTTATTACTAAGATCCTTGGATAACATGATGAATGATAAATGAGAAGGTATACTACACGATTATGATTGACTGATCTGGAATACTTGGAAAATAAAAATTGTTTTGTAAAAGTTTACGAATTGAAGCATAACTAGCTTCCAAAATTTGAAATATGTACACCACAATCCCTCAAGATAACCACTTAAAACTTCAACTAACCACAATATACATGAAAGCTTAATCTCAATCTTACTTCACATTACCACTTAGCTCAAAATAAGCATACACCATCTAGAGCTTCAATGCTTTCAGCTCAACTTCGGAATTTCAATCTTAGAGTGTAACACTCAACTCAAATTTTTCTCATCCTTAACAGAACATACTACCTCTGTCCTCACTTATTAAAATCACGCTTGTAAACTTAAATTTCTAAACCATAAGAATCAAAATGACATCTAAGAAGCTCAACCATTACAGTTATACACTAATCCTCGAAATTAAAGCAGTCCCATAATATCTTGGGTGAACTTTCTCATCATAAACACAACATCAAACTTAATCACAAATCAACCAAACTTAGGATCTTATATCAACTATTCAAGCCTACTAGATCACTTCCTAACAACTAATACCATTAATCAAGAAATCATCACAGTCACCTTCACGATCACCAATCATTCAAACTCAACTTTTAGCACACAATATAACTTTAAACTTTTCGCACAAAATTTCCACTTACAAACTATAAAACAATCCTCAACAAATACTAGCCCATTTAAACTTTATAACAATAATAATTTGTCATAATCATATAGCTTATCTTATTCACAATCCGTTAACACATCCTTCTTTCAACTGTCACTACTATCTATCCTTCATACATGACTTAACTTAGTTCATAGCTCTCTACGTCTTAACTTAACTTCCTCTTGCAATCTGGAGAGCGCCTAGATTAACAACACTTACCCACCGAGTACTTCCATCACTAACCTATACTCTCTATCATGCAAATACCATCAACACCCATTACATACCTCGAATAAACTATATCACTTCCTATTAACCCAATTGCATGCAAAAAGGGATTTCTCTATACTTATGCTCAACAAATCACACTTACCATCCTTCTTACTACTATACCTCCATATCCCACATTTTCAGCCAGCACAAGGAAGAAGATGAACTACAAGTTGCTAGTGGATTGAAATAGGCTGCACACGGCTCCACTAGGCTTTGAATATGAGTTTTGAAAAAAAATTTAAGATGAATAACAAAGTAGCTGTGCTAGTGAATCGAAAGAGCCCCACACGGCTTTACTAGACTTTGAGTTTTCACAAACATAATGATAACAAGATTACTTAATACAAGAGATAGAAACTTGACAATCAATATTCAACGATCTAAGAATACACCTTACTCTGTCTTAATTAAATAACTCATAAGAATGAGGGCATAACTTTCAACTTAAGGAACTTAACACACTAGAGAGATCCTCTCAAGCCCTTTGTGTAACTTTTGACATTTCTTCTAGAAAATATAGAAGCATTACCTAGGGAAGAACAGGAGCTTGCGAATCATATTATCACAAAAATAATACATAGAGAGAGAAGTATAGATTAACATTGTAGATTCTGAGAAGGAATCTGAAAGCACACCTAACCTAGGCTTAGTTCACAACTTTTATGAACATAAATAAAGCACTTCAATTTTTGGAACTCAAAAGCACTAACAGGATACTTTTAGCTCTCTTACAATACCATAACTATCTACAGAGAATTAACCTTAACTATTTCTGATACCTTAAAATGAGGCAGAGTTGGCCAGAATAGAATAAGATGAGAATCTATATAAGCTTCTTGGAGAACCTTTTTATAGCACGATCTTTGACTTGAAAGAAGGGAAACATTTCCTAAATGCCCTGTAGCCTCTTAACGAAAAGTACAGACGTCTCCATACCATTCTGTAAGAATCTACTAGACACGACTTCATAGACACCCAAGGACACTTGAACTCTGTGCTCTGATACCATGTTTGTAATGCCCCAAAATCGGGTCCCAAGACATCACACGGTAGTTAAGGTCACAAGTGACCCCAAGCTAACCCTTCTATTGGAATAACTTATAAGCAACTAAATAAAAATACAAATCCATACAAATTAGCAAAAATTAACTCTTTTCTTAATCTAATCGATACTAAAATGGAATTTTACAGGATAACAATTTTGCCTTTATAACAAAAATTGAAACAAAATACATCAACTTCTACTGATTATCTATGAAGCCTCTACTAGTATTGACTGTAGGTAGCTGGGTCATGACTCCTAACTACCCTAACTCAATATGACTGAATAAAGAAAATACAACACTATAAACTCTACATAAGTAACCCAATCCCTTGAATCAAAAGGACTCATCACCTGCTGACTGGATACCACGAACTAACTGGATCTGAAGGTACAACTATACCTTATACCTACATTCCTAAGAAAATATAGCCCACATACGAATTGTGGATCAGTACCATGGAAAAATACCGAGCATATGGGGGTGCAATTCATATATAAAGTAATATATTAATATCATCATAGTTTATAAAATTATGCATGCTGATATAGATGACTCACTTAGCTAGAATTAAATCATCAAAATCATGGATGAGTAATATATGTAAAGTAAAACAAGTGAGTCATTACAATACATTATCAATTCACTTTCATCTCAATTTCAAATCATCAAAATAATCAAATCTCATGTCAATTCGCATTAGAATATATTCCTTAAATCTTTTAAGAATAATGACTTTCTCAAACTTAGCCTTTTAAGCAAATATATTTTCATCTTAGATAGAAGAGTACACATACACATATTGGGAGATCCTAGAGCCGACATAAACTATGTGAGCTACATGGAGTCTAACGTACAACCCAGGTTGGGGAGAGCCATCCTATCCTTGCCATCGGAGTAAGACTTCCAGTATTAATTAAAAAGCACTAGTGATCACTATATAAATCAGCCTCAGGCTCACATCCTACGGGGGCACGTAGATTTAGGGAAGTAAGGTCGCTTTATAGCTCCAACTCAGTGCTAAAAATTTCTCCTGGACTTAGCTCAAATTATTTCAAAGACAATCCACAACAAAAAATTTCATTAATATATAAATATACATCTAGACACATCAGGCTTCCCATCTATCAAAATCAATCACGTTGTGGATATCTTTCACACTCGAGTTCAAAACAACTCCATTAAGACCAAAAGGTCAAATCATTCAAAATATCTCAAATATTCAACATCAACATGCTTATAACACACACTTTCTAAAAAAACACAATTTCCAATGGGGATTCACGACCCAAATATCAAAATCATGAAAAATACCATTCAAGATTCATGCTTTATATCACCACACATGTAAATTCATCTTTCAAAATCATAAACTTCAAGATTTCATAATAATCATCATAGGATATGGGTTCATGCTTCAAATTCATAAAAATCAAATAAAAATCTTGCCTTTGTAAAGAAAATTACTTTTGGGCACAAGAACAAAAGAGAGTTCTTGTTGAAAAACCCCACATACCTTGAATGATGAACTTCAGATCGATACTCATTTTTAAGATGTTAATCGTGCCTTTGAATGATGGTTCTTGGAGTTCAACTAGGAACTTGGAATCTTGAATAAATTTATAGAATTAATGCTGAACTTTGGAGGTTCTTGAAGTTGGATGTAGGAGCTTAGGGTTTTCTTTTTGAGGGAATTTGATGAAATATAACATATAGTGCTTCTAATAGGGTTTGGATAGATTTTGGATGAGGGGGAATGACCAAAACGCCCCTAAAAATCAAATAATTCTCGAATCTGTTCTTTGGTGGACTATTTTGGTAGTTTGAAGTAGATCAACCATAACGTTTTACTCCGATATCCAAGTTGGATGAAACTAATTTCATTAGAAAGAGGATTATCATATATTTCCATTGATATATAGTATCTCACCCATATCATTGTGTACGAGGAGTTATGATCGTTTGAAATTGATGCAAAAATTCACTTTTGATAGGCTGAAGTAGATCGACCATAACTTTTTGCTCCGATAGACAAATTGGATGAAGCCAATTTCATTTGAAAGAGAACTCGCAGATCTTTCCATTTATATATAGTTGATCACCCAGATCATTATGTACAAGGATTTATGATCATCTAAAGTTGAGCAAAAATACGCCAGGCCTCAATACTTTTTTTCCTGCACGTTTTATTGTTCACAGTGCGATCGGAATGGTCGTAACTCATCACTTGAGTGTCTATTATTGATAATCTACATATCATTTGAAATCTTATTCGGTACTTTATGAAATGGTAGGTCATCATCTTAGAAATACTACACAGAAAATTTATGGATTGTTCTAAAGCATAGAACTCGATATGTTTCTCCCAAAATCTTTACGAAGAAAATGTTCTGGGGTATTACAGTATGTATTCTTACGTTCATATTAGTCAGCATTGTTCATGCATATAACCCATTGCATTTAGCCTACCTCACTCGTACACTCAGTAATTCTGACGTACTGATGCATTTACGCTATGGTGCTTTCTCTTATGTTACACCGTAGGTTCAGAGGCAAGAGATCCAGATCCGCTATAGTATTCCAGTGTTTAGAATTATAGTGAGTCCTTTTCATTTTAGAATGATATGATTATTGCTTTATTTACTTTTTTAGTTTAGTTGCTATTAACTTCTTATTCAGATAGTTTAGAGGCTTTCCAGACTATAGCATGTTAGACAGTTATTTCAGGTTTGTTTTGGTATTGTTATACCATTTTCAGACATTATCTTATCATATGTTTATTCAGATTTGAACCTTATGGTCATTCAGTACATATTTCCGCATTTTCATGTTATATTATGCAGTATACAGGTGTAGATATCAGTCATGGGTTAGCTTGTGGTCCTTCGGGATAATGATCACCATGTAGCATTCCGATTTAGAAAATCAGAGTGTTACAATCTTTTATATACCCTCCAGGCTTAAGGGGCCTGCATTGGGTTACTTACTTTTCCTTACTTATTGGCTTATGGGGGCCAATTTTGTAGCTATAATCGCATGTGTTTGATAATTTATGTTATGTTATTATTTTGGTTATCTACTTATTTTTATATAGAGATGTTGGAGTTACTTCATGTTTGTCTCTACCTTGACTTAGTTATGTTATCTCGTATTTTATCATATTTATATCATGATTTAGCTCAGTCGGTCGATGATGCCTATTGAGTACCCATAGTTTTGGAACTCATAATACACTTATGTACCTTTTTGGTGTAGATCAGCGTACCAGTTATCGTTATTTATTCAAGGATCATGCTATGTTATATTTTGGAGATAAGGTGAGCTCTTGGAGATAGACTTTCCCTATTTCTTTCTATCTTACTTATGTCTAGTCTCTAGTTTTGAGACAGGATTGTATTTATTATTTTAGACTTAGGTTGTATTTATAGTATATCTAGTACTGGCTATAATAGGTTATGCGATGGTTTTCTATATTATGGCTACTTTTAGACTCTTTCCATTTGCATTGCTTTATTATTTATGGAATTGCCTATTTGGCCCCATTTTGGGCATTTCCACTATGTTAGCCTATTGCAAATAGCTTTAGGCTATGGTTTAGCATACCTACTGGTGAGATAGAGTTGGTTCCATCTTGACTTATAAATCGAGTTGTGACAAAATAGTATTAGAGCCTGGTTACATCGGTATTGTTGGTACATGAGCAAGTGTCTAGTAGAGTCCTACAAATTGGAACAATGACATTATTTTTCATCATTAGGAATCTATAGGACATTCTTAGGAGTTGCTTACTTCTTTCACTAATTTTGTGCTAAGTGCCTGAGTTGGTTTGTATAGCATTCATTTGACTCCACTCATTCGCAGATGGCTCGGATGCGTGCTACTGCTACATGAGATAAGGGTCCTAAGACTGAGCCTAGAGATTAAGTAGTTATTCAAGGATGAGAAATAGGTCATGGACAGACTCGAGATGTGTCTTTGCTAGGGTCTAGGATAGGGGGACTCCACGAGACCTTATTCGTAATCTTGAGCAAGATATTATTCTGCCTTAGCCAACGGTGGCCTTGGGACAGCCCAGGCTCTATAGGGGTTCATTTTTATTTAGTTCTCAGGGATGCTTTGGTTAATTTTTTGGGGGTTGGTTGGTGGTGCACCATCTAATAGTGAAAATTCTACAAATCAGAGAGGTCTAAGTCTCCTAGAGTTGAGGTTCCTCCTACACTGCTAGTTACTCAATCGGTAGTCGCTCAACTAGTGATTGCCCATCATACTCTATTTACTGAGGAGCAAAAAATGTTTGTCAGGTTCTTGAGATTGGCTCCTCCTAGGTTTTCTGGCGCAACAAGTAAGAATACATATAAGTTTTTGATTTATTATAAGTATAGGCCCCATAATTTAAGTCTAGTTAAGACTTGTAGTGTGGATTACACTACCTTTAAGTTGGACTTGGCAGCCCTACATTAATGGAGAGGTCACCCTAATTCTAGGCTAGTTGGATATTCTCTACTGACATGGGATTAGTTCTCCAAAATTTTCTTTGAGTAGTACATACTTGCAGCCTTAAAGATTATTTGAGGGATCAGTTCTTGAGATAGGAGTACGACTCTATGACGGTTGTGGAGTATGAGGCTCTTTAATGAATTGTCTGGGAATAGATGTCACCATGAATGAACCTCCAAAAGAAGTATACTACAATCGATGACAAATATAGTAACCCAACTAGGTTGGGGTTGAACACACAGGGAAAACTTTAAACATTTCTTAGCCTTGATGTAATTCATGAGTAGTGCAGTAAAGTAAATGGGGGATTTTAGAATTATCATTAACTAATAAGCAAATCTTGAATGCTTATAGTTGTAAATAATAGAAGATGAACACTAGGAATGTGTTCCCCCTATCTTCTCAACTCCGTAAATTTCTCATGTTCAATCCACTTGTTTTGGTGCTCTGAATCTAATGTCAACAAGATATGTTTTTTCAACTATCTTTTGAACATATTGATAAATCTCGCCCTTTACCATGTGAGTCTCAAGGCATCTCCTTATTGCTCCTTGTTAATGACCTTAGTTCAACTTTAACCTTTTGAGTCTCTAGTTTATTAGATAAGATGATGGAATAATAAGATGGACATGAATCTCAAATTACTGTCTTAATATTCTTACGACAAATTTCTTGACTTTCTTATCCTTTGACTAATTTTGACAAAAGTGACTCCATTCTAGATTCTGAATCACAACTACCTGGTGGAATATACTTGTCACTCTTCTCCTTATATTCATCTTTTTGCTGCGAATCACCATCTCACTCTATACTTCTGTCTCTGTATCTTTCATTATAATTATTCCGACCTTGATTCCCTTTCCCTTGGTCTTGGAATCGCAAATATATGATCCACATACTTCGCTTCCTCTTCAGATTCAATCTCAAAAGTTCTAGAAGTGGATCACTGTGCCACAACTACATTTTTTTTCAGCACTCGTTATTGTGAATTATTTAGTAAGCAGCTTAATATCTGGCCAAAGTTGTGCAACCTCTAGTTCTACCAAATCCAGACCAACTCCATAATCATTAGATTATCCAATAGCATATGTACCTACACTATGCTCAGCATCTCTAGTATGCCAACCTCTATTAGTCACTAAAATATCATCAAGCATATCCTGCACATCCTCCCAACAAAGATACATGAATGCACTTCCCAAAATTGTATCTGCCATTGCTTTAGAACAGACATTCAATGATTTGTAGAAGATTTCCAACAAATTTGACCCTCTAATTCTATGATTAGGTACCATGCTCAGCCTCTTCTAGAAACTAAACCACGCCTCATATAGGGATTCTGCAGGTAACTATCTAAAATTATAAATTTCATCTTTCAACTGTAGCATAATTACAGGAGAGAAAAACCTTTTCATAAACTATATATGCATCTTATACCAAGTAGTGATTGAACCTCTTAGAAGTTCCCCTTAATAGTGATACTTCACCTATCAATGAAAATGGGAACAATCTCAACCTCAAAGCTTCCTGATTGACCCCTTAAATAGATCCTAGTAAAATTAGTAAGATGCATGCTTACATCATCAGTTACTGATCCCAAAAGCATACCCTTCAGATTAAATAATTGGATCATAGAACTAGTAATATCACACTTCACATTAAGGAGTAAAGTAGGAGTAATGATGGATCCTGCCTTAGTAGGTTCAACATAAAACATATCTTCTTTATCATCGTATGTGTGTAAGTGATGATATGCAGGAAAAAATGGAGTTATGCCTCTCTAAACTCTAACTCAATGCTCAGCTACTTGACGTGGTCAAGCTAGTCCTCCTTGCTAAACTAACCTAGCCTCTCCAGGTAATTGGGCCTCTTTGGCTGCTCTTCTCTCTTTCTCAAAAGCAGTTATTAACTATTGTGTCTATAAATCTACAACATTCTATGGTTCACCTAGAGCACGCAAAGTGCCAAATTAGGATAAATAGGTGGAGAGGGAGGTCTTGAACCCTAGTAGGAACACCATTGTGAACTTTACCTGACATCCTTTTCAGTGTTTAAAGATTTCTTTTAGGCTCTGGATCAAAATAGGGTAAGGGATTTCCTTTTTATCTAGCATTTGAAATACACCGGCATATGCCAAATCAATAATAAAAAATAAATTTGCAAACTTCATCAACTAACTACTTAAATTGTCTTCCCCAAAAATGACGCCAAAATTTAATGTCGCTCAAAACTAACCTCCAAAAGAAGTATGATATGGTAGATTCTAGTAACCCAACTAGGTTTTGGTCAAGCCCACAGGGAAAACTTTGAATAGTAGTAGTATGGAAAAGTAAATAGGGTTTTTTTGAATTATTGGTAACTAGTAACTAAATCTTGAATGCTTTAAGTTGTAAACAATAGAAGACAAACACTAGAACTATGCTCGCCCTGGCTTCTCAACTTCATAAATTTCTCCTATTCAACCCACCTATTCTATTTCTCTACATGTAAAGTCAATAAGATATGTATTATCAATCGTCTTGTGAACATGTTGATGAATCTCACCCTTTACCTAGTAAGTTTCAGGGTGTCGCCTTACTGATCCTTGTCTGTGACTTCAGTTCAACTTTAACCTTTTAAGTCTTAAGTTTATTAGATAATATAATGGAATAATAAGATGGACATGAATCTCAAATTACTATCTTAATATTTTTTTTCCTAATCACAAACTCCTTTGTGAGGATGTTTGTGAATACAGGCTATCCCCAATCTTCTACCATTTCTTAGAGGTCAATTATGCTGAAGAATATTAGCTAAATGCATAATCTTAGAATAGATGAATATCCCACTTTCCTTATGTAGCAAATAAACCAAGGTTCCCATAACCCTAGTTAGGGAAATTAGCTTCTCATGTTTATGCAAGAATCCATGATAATCGATAAAGAATTCATGTATAATTGCATAAGAATAAGAAGAATAAAATTCTCTGTCTTCAATTAAATATTAACCCAAAAATCTCAAGAATAATGTAGAGTGTGTATTATAGTATCAAATAACGTAAGAGAATGTAAAAGAATGTGACCTAATAAAAGATAAAACCTAGGGTATTTATAGTATCTAAAAAATAGTGAGAAATCTAAAAAAAAATGGAAAAGGAAAATTTATGTCGGCATAAGGTAAGACTCACTCATCCACTCGTAAGGTCTTCTTACAAGTCGTACTGTGCCACTCATATCCACTCCAGTATCTAATCTTCCAGGATTTAACTTTCTATTCTTCTAATGACTTTTGTTTATGAGTTTTACATTGACAGTATGACTCATATCCACTACGGACTTCTTCCTTATATGCTCTGAACACTGGTCTTCTTATGATTTATCGATACGAGTCGTACTTAGACTTTTGACTCATATAATTTTGAGACTTATATTTTTAATTGGAATCTTAGGTTCTTTTCTCTTTAAGATTTCTTGACACAAATCATATCATCATCTTACGTCTTGTACCCTTAGTCATACATTCTCATAACTTAGTTTTTCTTTCTATCTTTGGTTTTTGTTGTGCTTCCGAGTTATCCTATGAGTCGTATGAGGTGTGGACGACTCGTAAAGACACTTGTACCATCTATAAACTTGGTTTTTCAGTATTTTTTCTTCTAATTTTGTTCCAAGACTTTTGTTGACCTATTTTACCTATAACAAACACAAAACCACCTTATTCCACTAAAACAACCTAAGTGAAAGCATAAATTCTTAGTTTTAAGCATTAAAAGTACCATGTTTGCATGACATATCTGGCATGCTAGTTCTATTCTTGATACTTTGTTAGAGGATTGAGACTTTTCATCTGTATGTCTACTCAAAGTTTGGTTGCTACGTGTAGGTCTTTTGCTAAGGTTTTTAATCATGCTCTAGTAATGGAGCAGATCATCGAGAGGCCCAAGAGACAATGATAAGAGGCTTAGATATTAGGGTTATTTCAGTAGGAGTCGTTGTAGGTCTTAGTTTAAAGGTAGTGGTTTTTAGGGTAGGCAACCTTCATGTTAGCCATATCAACCTTAAAGTTAGCCTAGTAGACCCATTTAGGTAGCACTATAGATTACTAATAGATGTTAGTTTTGTGTTAGTGATCGCCCTGGTTAGGGTAGTGCTTAGTCTTCAAAGGGTTTGTCTTTTAGTTATTCTATGAGAGGTGGATGCTCTAGGTTAGTTGGATCTTCTGATTGTGGTATAGCTCAAATGACTTATTATAGTTGTAGGGGTCGTGGTCATTATTCATCAGAGTTCCCTAGTCATGGGGCAATTGTTATTTTAGCTTAGAGTGTTCCCCTTATTACAATAGTTCATCCCTTAGCTTGAGATGATTTGCATATTTGTCGGGGTAGTCTGCAGGGTGCTCGAGGTAGTTCTCAGGTAGGTAGGATAGGAGATCAGTCAGGAAACCAGCCAAGTGGTAGGCCTGGTCAGTTATATGCAGTACCTTCTAGACCGGAGGCTGAGTCTTCAAATACTATTATTATAAGTATAATTCTAGTGTGCCATTAACCGGTCTTTGCATTATTTGATCTGAGATCCACTTATTCTTATGTGTCTGTTTAATATGCTTTACAGTTAGAATTATCTTGGGATTTATTATCCATGCCATTACATGTATCTACCCCTGTGGGTTATTTTTTAGTAGTGGAGCAACTTTTCATATTATGTGTTATGACTATTAGAGATGCTGATTCTCATGCTAATCTTATTATATTAAACATAGTGGATTTTAATATGATTCTGGGCATGGATTGGTTATCCACTATCATGCGGTCGTGGATTATTTTGCTAAGACTGTTATCTTAGCCATATTTGGCATACCCTAATAGTGTTACAGAGACTTGTTAGCCTTAAGAAAATTGGGATTATTTCTTATATGTGTAGTAGGAGACTTATTTCAAAAAGTTGTGAGTATTATCTTGCTTATATTCGTGATGCTTATATGGAGAGTTCGTTGCTTGACTCTGTCCCTGTAGTCCATGATTTTTCTGATGTTTTACCTATCAATCTACCTGGTATTCCTTATACCGAGACATCGAGTTTGTTATTTATCTTGAGCGTAAAACCATACCTATTTTATGGCACCTTACCATATGGCTCCTTCCCAAACATAAGAAGTTACAACTCAATATCAGGATATTCCTAGTAAGCATTTTATAAGACTATTTAAATCCCCTTAGGGAGCTCCTGTGTTGTTTGTGAAGAAGTTTAACAACTTTAATTTTTGATGTTATATATGAAGTATGTATTTTTGTGTGATTTAACTATTTTACCCTTCCTCATAGTTACATTTGTTATTTCTTAGGTGTGGGATTAATTGGCATGGTTCCCAATGTATTTTGGTCTATTTATGTGATATTGTGGTTTTTGGAGGATTTGAGAGACTTATTATGACTACTGTGGTTATCTTTTGATCCGTCTGACGGATGGCTGAACAAATAGCTCTACCATATCTGAAACATCAATTTTAGGGTAGTAACATATATGGTCTTGTTTTACAACTCTTAAATCTTATTTCGACCCTTAATTTTAAAAATTATGATTTTGCATTTCGAGAGTCAACTTTCTATAAATGACATCTACTTGTTTAATTTATTGTGGTTCATTTGCACATATTTGAATTTCAATGAATCCTGAGGCCTTGGAGGAAACTTAGAAGAATTTCTATGTTTCAGCTAGTTTCTGGTGCATCGACAATTGCACCACTTGAGTGATGATCGCAATAGTGTGTGCAGAGAGGGTGGTGTGATCGCACCAAGGATGTTGGTTATTTCCACACCTCCTTCTATTGCCAGGGTGTGCGATTGCATATCTGGGTGTGCGATTAGAAAATCTGATTACCTAAAAGGGGTACAAATAGACCCCTTAGGTTGTGAATTAGCTCATTATTCTTCTTTTCTGGTGAGAGCTAAACCCTAACATAGTGCAAGAGCTTAAAAGTGAAGCTTGTGGGTGCTTGAAAACCTATATTAACATCCATTTCCTAATTCTCTTATAAATTTAATGTTAGAATTCACCTTTCTTAGTTTAATTTCATAATTAATTTCTCAAAATCCCCAAAACCTTAGGGCTTAAATTTAAACTCCAATTTCACTAATTTTCACTTGAATAATGTTCTTAATCCTATAATTACTTGTTTTTCCTTGATTTCACCTTTAAAATAACTACGATTCATGATTTTAAAACGAATTTCAAAGGTTTTACCTGGTAAGGTTTAGAAATGGTTTTTCCTTAATATGGACCTCTTTTTAACTCAATTTAGCTTGGCTTTTTAGGTGTAGTTGCCTAAAAGTATGGGAAATCTTTAGTTGTAGGTTGCTAAAACTACGAGAAACATATTTATCAAATAAATTTATTATTTTGCCCTTCTTTTTCAAAAAACTATTTCAGGGGTTCATTTTCACCCTGAAATAATAGTAGGAAATATTGTTATAGTTGGCTTTGTTTTAATGTGCACGTTCTATATTTCTTGGTTTTATTTGATTTTGAGATCAATTATGAGAAATAAGGTCGTGGGTTGACGTGTTGTGAACTAGTTTTTGGCCTTAAGGTAGGTTATGGCTTAACTCTTTCAGACTAAGCTGGGTGGTTAATTTTTATACAAAATACATGTTGAAGGGATGGTAATTAATCATGAATTTGGCTATCTTAATTTGTTGCCCATGTGGAGGACTATATATGATGTAATTTTTTTTTGAGCTATTAGGTGATAGGTATGACTGTGTGTAGTCCTATGTGATATTGATAGCCTTAAATACATGTGAATAATTGTGTTATTAAAATTCCTAATGTGGTACCATTAGTATAATATGCTATATTAATACTTTATCAGCATATTAATCATATGTGATTTCATGGATGATGGAAATAATAAGTGGAGAGTGGCTCACATGGTTTTGTAAACTTATCATTGTGGTTGGATGTAGAAAGATATCATTGTGGTTGGTTGTGGAAATACATTATATGGTTGGTTGTCGAAATACTCATTGTGATTAATTGTGAGCATTACATCCTCATATCATACTTATTCATAAATCATTGGTACAACTGTGGCAACATCTGAGAAATATTGGAAACACATTTTAAAAAACTTCCTGAGGAATATATAGGGGAAAAGATATTATGACGACTTATAAAACCCACCCTAAGAGGTATGTCAGGAAGGAGATATAAATAAGTGGATTGTATATGGGTTGATAAACACCCATGGGTCCTACATCAGGAGGCTTTCCTTTATAGGTGTATATAGAAGTTGTACAACACCCTCATGTATCATCTTCATCATCATCTCATACATTGCACTTACCTTATTTTTTTTATTTTGGGCTTAAATTTCTATATTGACTTATCATACCTTAGTTGTACTTTTATTCATTAATTATACTTGACAGTCTTCTACATACATGTTCTTCTTTGTCCTTACTCATATGTGATATAATGTATACTTGTGTTCTACTTGGTAGTGTTGTTGCAATATATGAGATATGTATATTAAAACTGGTAGTTCAAGTGGTGTGGGCTATAATTATGGGACATTTTTTGATTCCAGGTGATGTGCCCTTAGTTTGTATTTTGTATGTCTTATTTTTCTACTTCCCTTGATCGGCCTATGATACCTGCTGAGTACAAATGGATCGTACTCACTCCTACTATACCTTTCTAGTGCTGATTCAGATTTAAGTGTATCCCATGTTGCTTGACTCAGGTGATTGTTGGAGTTTTCAAGGTAGTGGATTATTTTCAGGTGTTCAAATGTCTTCTACTATCTTATCTATCATCACACTATGTTTTTACTTATTTTTAGATATAGAATTGTATGTATTGGATTTTTGTTATGTATTTTATTTAGATTTGAGTTGTACTAGAAATATTCTTATACTATTGACATCAGGTTTTGGGGGTTATGTCTTCATTATTGTTTATATTCTTTCAATATTTTTTATACTTATATGGTTTGGCTTTATTATCGAAGCCTTACCTTGGGGCTATTTTTGTTGTTTACCTTTTTTGTATTAGTTGGGTGATATGTTTACTTTTTCAAGGTACGCCGTGACAAGTTTCAGCATAACCCTTTAATTTTTAGTTGTGACAAATTTGTATTAGAGCAGCCAAGTTTATTTGTCTCAATAGTGGAAGAATATGATGTCTAATAAAGTCTTTTAGATCGGTACATAGACGTCTATATCTATCTTTGAGAGGCTATTGGATGTATTTAGGAAACTTCCCTTATTTTATTCTTTATCGTGTGAATTTTTTAGTATACCTTGTGTTCTGAGTTGTCTTTTACTCATTATACACCAATGGTATCGACTAGTTCCCATGAGGTCAGAGATGTGAAGCCTTCTCCCAAAGGGCAAACCTCGAGTCATGGATGGACTCAAGGAAGTGGATGGGTCTATGGATCAGCCCCATCTAGGAAAAGTGTTAGGGAACTCTCTCTTGAGCATGTTGGGGGTGTAGGTTCAGTTTTAATTGCTTATAGTTTGTCTATCACAGTCTTAGAGGGGTTATTAGTATGGTTGCTAACTCACTTAGAGGGTTCTTCTTTGGTTATGTCGGGTGTTCCTCTAGTTTTGAGTGTTGATCCTCCCATTGAACCTACTTCTATTTTGGGTACTCTTAAGACCTCAAGCCCTATTTCTATTTTAGTATTGACATCTAAGTATAGTATCCCGAGATCGGGAGTCTATCCTTCATCTATGTTTCCACCTCAGATAGGATCTTAGCTTGCCAAATTTACTATGCCTCTCTTTTTTATGAGTACTGTTATGTCTTCTAAAGAACAAAAGAGATTTGAGATATTTACTCATTTAGGTCCTCCAATATTCAATGGTGTTATGGATGAGGATACTTATAAGAACTTGACCGATAGTTGAGAGAAGTTACGTAATTTTGTTTCACTCGAGCTGTATGGGGTTGCTTATACTACCTATCAATTGAGAGACATTGCTAGAGATTGGTGGAGGCCGCTTGTTGGTTATGCACCTCTTGATTCTCCTAAGGTGATGTGGTATCAATTTACTAATGCTTTTTAGCGAGACTTGTGTCTTGTAGTCTAAGTGATTGGATGCGAGATAAGTTTGATCACCTAGAGCAAGGCTCCATCACTGTAGCTGAGTATGAGGCCTGCTTTTATTCTTTGTCAAGATATTCTTATACTAATATTTCCATCGAGTGTGAGAAGATTTAAAAGTTTTTGAAGGGTTTTGATGTCTTTTTTTGGTCGGCTACTTCTTAGATGGTTGTATTTGGAGTATTCATTCAAAGTATAGTGGATTATGCTAAGATGATCAAGGGAATTCTATGATCATCTCAGGGAGGTACCAAGAAGGTGCATCATTTTGGTGTGTTTAGAGGTCAAGATCCTTAAGGTAGATATTTTAGAGGTTCTCACAGATATCAAGGTAGGCTAATACAGGCGGCCTTATAGAGTTCAGGTGATGATATTCTAATTTAGCAGTTCAGGGTGGTCATCCAGGACAAGTGATATCTTATCCTGTTGAGGCAGGCCATAGGACTTGTTATGTGTGTCATGAGGTTTGGCATTTATCTGAGGATTGTCCTCTCCATGTGATTAGAGATACTCCTATTTCAGCTATGAGAGGTATGTACTACTAGAAAAGTAAGAGGTTGCGGCAGTGAAACCCATGGTGGTGGTCATGGGGCTACTCACCTAGTTGGTGGTCATGGTCAATTTTATACTATACTAGCCAGACTAGAGGTGGAGGCTTCTGATATTGTGATTACAGGTATCATCCCTATTTGTTTTAGATCTACATCTGTGTTATTTGATCCTTGATCAACTTTCTCCTATGTGTCTTCATATTTTGCATCAGGCTTTGATTCTCTCAGTGAGCCTCTTATCATCCCTATTCATATATCTACCCTATAAGAGATTCTTTGTTGATGGATCGGGTGTACAAATCTTTTGTTGTGACTTTCTCTGGCCACAAGACATGGGAAGATTTGCTTATATTAGATATGGCTAATTTCCATTTTTTTGGGTATAGATTTGTTTGCTCCTTATCATTCTTTCTTCAATTGTTATGCTAAGATCGTGATTGTAGCTTCACCGAGTATGCTAATAATATCATAGAAGAGTGTGATTCATTAGGGTCCTAAAAGGATCAACTCTTATGTTCAGGCCTGTAGATTTTTCAAAAGGGGATATTTATCTTATTTGGCTCATATTCATGATACTAGTGTCATTTTATCTCTTTCTTGGATTCTATTCATTTGATCTTTAAGTTTGTGAAGTGTTCCCTATGGATTTGCCTGGTATGCCTCCAAATCTTGATATTAATTTTGCTATTAATGTTAAGTCAGACACTAAGCCTAAATCTATTCCTTCTTATTGGATGGCCCTAACTGAGTTGAAGAAACTGAAGGATCAGTTGTAAGAGTTATTGGATAAGGGATTTATCTAACCTAGTGTATCACCTTGGGATGTCCTAGTGTTGTTTGTGAAGAAGAAGAAGGATAGGTCTTTGTGTATGTGTATTGATTATCGATAATTAAACAAGGTGACGATTAAGAATAAGTATTCTCTTCCTCGTATTAATGATTTATTTGATCAAATTTAGGGTAATGCAATATTTTTAAAGATTGATTTGAGATCCAATATTACTAGTTGGGGATTAGAGATTTTGATATTCCAAAGATAGCCTTTCAGACTCAATATAGGCATTATAAGTTCTTGGTCATATCCTTTGGGTTAACCAATGCTCGTGCTGCATTCATAGAGTTAATTAACCAGGTGTTTTTATTAGAGCTGAGCATGAGGATCATTTGCGGATTGTGATTCAGAGACTGAGGGATAAGAAATTGTATGCCTAGTTCTCTGAGTGTGAGTTTTGATTGGAGTCTATTTCTTTCTTGGGTCATGTGGTGACTATGGAAGGCAGCAGTTCAAGATTGGGCTAGATCTACTTCACCCAGTGAGATTCAGACTTTTGTCAGCTTAGTAGATTATTATAAGTGTTTCATTGAGGATTTCTTATCCATTATAGCTCCGTTGGCCAAGTTGACTCAGAAGAAGATTTCTTTCAAGTGGTCTGACACTTGTGAAGACAGCTTTCAAAAGCTCAAGGATTTATTGACATCAACTCCTATCTTGACTTTGGCCAAGGAGGGCATAGGTTTTACCATTTTTTGTGATGCTTCTAGTATTGGGTTAGGTCTTGTGTTGATGCAAGAGGGTAAGGTGATTACATGTGCTTCTCATCAGTTTAAACACCATGAGAGAAATTACCCTACCCATGAGTTTGAGTTGTGTATGGTTGTTTTTCCTTGAAGTTTTGGATGCACTACTTAAATGAAGTTTATTGTGAGATTTTCTCAGATCATTGTAGCCTTCAGTACTTCTTCTCCTAGTGGGATCTTAATATGAGGTAGTGTTGTTGTCTTGAGCTTCTTAAGGATTATGTTATGACTATTCTCTATCATCTGTGCAATGCTAATATGGTTGTGGATGTGGTGCATCTTTTGATCCAGGAGAGTCCTTTGGCTCAGAGGTTCACTCTTTATCTAGCCAAATAGTGAGGCTTGATATTTTGACACCTAGGTGTGTTTTATAATTTGTGGAGGCTTATTCTTCTTTCATGGAACAGATTCAAGATTATTAGTTTGATGATACGGGTTTGAGACCAATTCGAGATAAGGTGTGGATTTGTGATGATAAGAAAGCTTCACTTGATTCTAATAGAGTTTTGAGGATTGAAGGCCGAATTTGAGTGCTGAGAGTAGGTGATTAGATTAGATTGATTTTTAGGAGGCTTATTGTTCAAAGTATTTTATCTATCTGATAGTGTTTAAGATATATCATGATTTGAGGCAGCATTACTGATGGGGTGGTATGAGGAAGGATATAGTAGATTTTATAGCTCGTTGCCTTTGTTGCAAGTAGGTAAAGGCCGAGCATTTAATGCTAGGTGGATTGCTTTAGTGGTTACCCATTCATGAGCGAAAGTGGGAATGGATCACTATGGATTTCGCGATTTGGTTTCCACGCACTTCCCATGGATCTGATAGTTTTTGGGTCATCATAGATCTATTCACCAAGTCCGTATATTTCCTTCTAGTGCAGGTCTCTTTCAGTGCTAAAAGGCTAGCCCAAATTTGTATTTGCGAGATTATTCAACTTCATGGTGTGTCGGTGTTTATCATATTAAATCGAGGCTCAGTGTTGATTTCTCACTCTTAGAAGACTTTCTAGGATGAGCTGGGCACTCGGGTTGACCTTAGCATAGCATTTCACCACTAGATTGTTGGTCAGTCTAAGTGGACTATCCAGGTTTAAGAGGATATGTTCCACACGTGTGTGTTGGATTTTAGTGGAAAGTGAGAGCAATACTTGGCTTTTGCGGAGTTTTCTTATAATAACAGCTATCATTCAAGTATTAACATAACTTTTTTTAGGGCATTGTATGGCAGGCGTTGTCTCTCGCCAGTTGGTTTGATCTTTTTAAGGATATATTTCAAGGTGCAAACTTTCTTTGTGAGTCCTTAGATATAGTTCAGACCATTTTGGACAAGCTTTATGCAGGTGAAAGTAGACAGAAGTGCTATGAATATCGTAGACTTCGTACCTTGAGATTTATTTTTGTTGATCGTGTTTTTCTTTGATTTTCATCGATGAAGGGTTTGATGAGGTTTGGAAGGAGGGTCAAGCTTAGTCCCAGGTAAATTTGTCCATTTGAGATTATTTAGACTATTGGTGATATGGCTTATTAGTTAGCTTTGCCCCTAGTTCTATTAGCTGTTCATCCAGCTTTTCATGTTACTACGATTTGCCATTCCATTTTATGAGTCTCATATCATTTGTTAGGAGTCAGATAATTGAGATGAGCGATTGTCTTTTATTGAGGAGCCGGTCTATATTTTGGCGAAGGATGTTAGGTAATTGCATACTAGACTTATCATTTTGGTTAAGGTTCAGTAGCAACATCGACCTATAGATGAGGCTACTTAGGAGGTTGAGTTTGGTATGCATAGTTATTATCCCCAGCTCTTTGTTGATTCAGGTATTTCTGTCTTAGTTTGAGGACACATTAGATTTTTAGTGGTGGATGATGTAACGACATGAATTTTTGATGTTTTATGTGAAATATGTGTTTTTGTATATTTGACTATTTTACCCCTCCTCGTACTTGTATTGTGGTATTTATAGGATATGGGGTTGATTGACATGGTTCCCAATATATTTTGGTACCATTTATGCAATATTATGGTGATTGGAGGCTTCAAGAGCCTTATTATGGACTTCTTTGGTTATCTTTTGATCCGTGCAACAGATGGTTGAACGAATTGTGCCATTAAATTTGGAACATCGATTTTAGGGTGGAAATATGTTTGGTCTAGTTTTTCGACTATTAAATCTTATTTCAACGCTCGGTTTAGAAAATTATGATTTTGGGTTTTGGGGTTCAACTTTGTGAAAATGATGTATTTTCAAAAGTCTGATAATGCCTGTGATTCTGGGTTGACGAATTTAGTTTGGTTACATAGTTCATTTATTCGGATTGTATTCCGAATGAATTCCAAGGCATTGGCAGAAACTTGGAAGAATTTCCATGTTTTAGCTAGTTTGTGGTGCATCTGCGATCACATCACTTGAGTGGCAATTGCACCAATGTGTGTAGTGAAGGTAGTGCTATTTTACTAAAGGTGTTGGTGATCGCCACACCTCCCCCTGCTACTAGGGTATGCATTTGCAACATCTGATCACCAAAAAGGGTATAAATATACCCCTTAGGTCGCGAATTATCTCATTATTAATCTTGTCTCTTGAGAGCCAAACACTAAATTATTTTCAGAGCTTAAAAGTGATGCTTGTGGGTGCTTGGGAAACTAGATTAACATCTATTTCATGATGTTCTTATGGATTTAAGGTTAGAATTCACCCTTTCTTTGTTGAATTTCTTAATTAAATTCTCAAAAACCCCAAAAGCCTTTGGGCTTAAATTTAAATCCCAATTTCACTTTAATAATGTTCCTAATCCTATAATTACTTGTTTTTCCTCAATTTCACCTTCAAAACAACTTTGATTCTTGATTTTAAAATGGATTTTGAAGGTTTTACTCGATAAGGTTTGGCAATGATTTTTCCTTAATTTGGACCTCATTTTAAATTCGATTTGGCTTGGGTTTTCATTTATAGGTTCCTAAAAGTATGGAAAACACATTTTTGAAATAAAGTTATGATTCTGCCCTTCTTTTTCAAATACCCATTCTGGGGGTCGGTTTTGACCACGAACAAGAAGTAGGCAATATTGGTATTGTTGGCTTTATTTTGACATGTAGTTTCTATATTTCTTAGTTTTTGTTGATTTTGGGTTGTTCATGAGAAGTAAGGTGGTGGGTTGAAGTGTTGTGGATCGGTTTTTGGCTTTGAGTTAGGTTACAGCTTAACTCTTTTAGACTGGGCTTAGTGATTAATTTGTAAATAAAATGCATGTTAAGGGTATGGGAGTTAATCATAAATTTGGCCATCTTAATATGTTATGATAGTATGGGGGACTATATATGATGTAATTGTTGTTCGAAGATATTATGTGATATGTGTGACCGCGTGGGGTTCTCTGTAATGTGGATAGCCTGAAAGACATGTGAATAATTATATTGTGTTGTTGAAATGCCTAATGTGGTACTATTGGCATATCATGCTATATTCTTACATTATCGGCATATAAATCATATGGGATTTCATGGATTGTGGAAATAACGAGTGGATAGTAGCTTACATGGTTGTGGAAATATATCATTGTAGTTGGTTGTGGAAATATATCATTGTTATAGATTGTGGAAATACATCATGTGGTTGGTTGTGGAAATATCATTATGATTGGTTGTGAGAATTACATTCTCATATCATACTCATTCATGAAACCTTGGTACTACTATGGCAACACCTGAGAAACATTGGCAACACATTGTAAAACCCTCCCTAGGGGACATATACTGGGGAGGAAACATTGTAACATTTTATTAAACCCTCTTTGAGGGATGTGCTAGGAAGAGATATGGATATGTGGATTGTTTATGGTTGATGAATCCCTCGTCAGTCCTATGTCATGAGGCTTGCATTCGTAGGTGTATACGAAGGTTGTGTTAAAACCTCATACATCATTATCATCTAATACATTGCATTAACCTTATTAAGTTAATGTTGTGTTTGAATTTCCATATTGACTTATCATTCCTTAGTTGTGCTATCTTCCGTTAATTATACTTGACTGTCTTGTGTTGTTGCAATATATGAGATATGTATATTAGAGCTTTAGTTTTCTGGGCTACCATTGTAGGACATTTTCTCATTGTAGGTGACGTGCCCTTAGAGTGTATTTTGTATGTCTTATTTTCTACTTTGTTCAACTGGCCTATGACACGTACTGAGTAGAAGTGGACTGTACTCACTCCTACTATACCCTTCTAGAGCAAATTTAGGTTCAAGTGTGCCCCACATTGCTTGACTCATGCAATTGTTGGAGTTTTCAAGGTCATGGATGATTTTCAGGCGTCCAAATGTCTTCTCTATCATTAGACTATGTCTTAACTATTTTTCAAAGATAGAGTTATATCTATTGGAGTTTGGTTTTATGTTTCATTTGGATTTGAGTTGTACTAGATTCATTCTTATACTGTTGACAATAGTTTTTGGAAGTTATGGTTGCATTTTTATTTATATTCTTTCTGTATTTGTTATACTTATTTGGTTTGGCTTCATTCTAGAAGCCTTACCTTAGGGGCATTTCTATCTTTTTCCCTTTGTTTATCAATTGGATTATAGACTAACTTGTCAAGGTATGCCACAGTAAGTTCCATCATGACTCTTGAATTTTTGGTTGTGATAAGAAGAAAAATGGATCTATGCATATGTTTATTGATTATAAGAAATTAAATAAGGTGACGGTGAAGAACCGTTATCCTATGCATCGCATTAATGACTTTTTTGACCAGCTTTAGGGTGCAGCTGTGTTTTCTAAGATTGATTTGAGGTCTGGTTACCATCAATTAAGATTTGGGTCGAGGATACCAAAGGCAACCTTTAGGACCCGTTATGGTCATTATGAGTTCCTGGTGGTGTCTTTTGGGTTGAATTATGCACCAACCACATTTATAGATTCGATGAACCAAGTAATCAGGCCTTATTTGGACTCTTTCATGATTTTTTTCATCGATAACATCCTTGTATATTTGAGGAGTAAAGAGAAGCATGCTCATCATTTGAGGATTGTTCTCCAGACATTGAGAGATCATGTGCTTTTAACAAAATTTTGTAAGTGTGAGTTTCTTCTTGAGTCAGTGACATTTTTTAGGCATGTAGTTTCTAAGGATGGGATTATGATAGTCCCGGTAAAGATTAAGTCCATTTGTGATTGGGCTAGTCCTACATCTCTGATCGAGGTTCGTAGCTTCATTGGTTTGTTATGTTATTATAGATGATTCGTCCAGGGTTTTGCTACTTTTTCAGCGCCTATAAGCAGATTGACTTTAGAGGATGTTCCTTTTTGATAGTTCGAGGATTATAATTTGAGATTTGGAAAGATCAAGTAGTTTCTTACTTTAACTCCTATTTTGGCTCTTCCTGTTGAGGGTGAGGGATTCATTGTGTATTATGATGCTTTTTATGTTGGTTTAAGTTGTCTATTAATAGAGCGGGGTTGTTTTATCTCTTATGCTTTGAGGTCGTTTAAGGTGCATGAGTACAACTAACCTACTCATGATATGGAGTTGGCGGTGGTAGTTTTCATGCTTCAGATTTAGAGGCTATATTTATGGGGTGAATTGTGATATTTTCACTGATCATTATAGTCTTCAGCATGTTATGACCCATAAAAAGCTTAATGCTAGGAAGCGTAAATGTATGAAGTTGCTTAAGGATTTGATATCTTTATCTTATATCATTTGAGCAAGGCGAATATGGTAGCAGACGCCTTTAGTTGGAAGGCAGTGAGTATGGGTAGTTTGGATTATATTTCAGTTTCTCAAAAGGATGTTGGCATGGGACATTCAGTGCTTATCCAATTTGATGGTGCGACTTGATATTTCATCCCTCAGAGGATTCTAGTTAGCATTGAGGTGAGGTATTTATTGTTTGAGCAGGTTCAAAATTGTCAATTTGAGGAAAATAGACTTTGCATCATCTATGATCTGGTGTTTAGTGGTATGTCCAAATGGGATACCATATATTCTTAGGATGTTTTTAGATTTGATCCCATATTTGTGTTTTGAGGATCGATGGCCTGATTCAGTTGATTTTGCACGAGGCTCATAGATCTTGATATTCCATTCACTCGGGTAAAACAAAGATGTATAAAAATTTGTTACAACATTATTGGTGGAGTGGCATGAAAAAAGATGTGGAAGATTTTGTGGCATGTTTCCTATGTTGTCAGTAGGTTAAGGCTGCACATCATCAACAAAGTGTTTGATTCAAAGGGTGCCCATTACTAAGTGGAAATCGGAGTAGATTACCATGGACTTGTTAGTGGCTAATCTCATACTTCCCATGGTTCCAATGATATTTGGGTCATTGCAGATCGGTAGATAAAGTTGACATATTTCATTCCTATTCGAATATCCTTTAGTGCCGAGAGGTTGGCTTGTATATATGTTAGAGAGATATTGCATTTTCATGGTATGCTTATATCTATCATTTCAGACCAAGGTTCCATGTTCACTTCCAGCTTTTAGAGATCTTTTCATGAGGAGTTAGGTACTCAGGTAGTTCTTGGTACAATCTTTCATGCACAGATCGATGGCTAGTTGGAGTTGACTATTCTGATCTTCAAGGATATTCTTTAAGCCTGTATTATGGATTTTGGAGTTCAGTAGGGGCAGCACTTTGACTTGGCATAGTTTACATATAATAACAGTTACCATTCAAGGATGGCTCTTTTTGAGGCATTGTATTATAAAAGATGTCATTCCCTAATTAGATTGTTTGAGACATTATAGATTACACCTCATGGTGGTAACTTGCTTTAGGAGTTGTTAGATAGAGGTAGGATGATTCAGGGTAGGTTGAGAGCAGCTTAGAGTTAGGAGAAGGCCTATGTAGAAAATGTACTTCGTGCCTAGAGATTTGGAGTTGGTGATCGGGTATTCCCCTGTATGTCACCCATGAAGGGTGTGATTAGATTTGGGAGGAAAGGCAAGCTCATCCCTAGATATATCTAACTGAGTTTCTTTGTACAGTTGGCGAAGTGGGTTATAATTTAGCCATACCTCTAGATTCTTTTTCTGTTCATCTGGTCTTTCATATATCTATGTTGCAGTGATATATTCCTAATCCATCTAGTTTTTTTTAGATGCAACTCAATCTAGCTAGATGAGCAGTTGGCCTTTGTGAAGTAGCCTATGCTCTTTTTTACTAGTGATGTCAGGTAGTTGCGCACTAGAGAAATTTCATTAGTTAAGGTTCAGTGGAGGTACTGCCCAGTAGAGGAAGTTACTTGGGGGATCAAGAGCGAGAAGTAGACCCAGTATCCTCACTTCTTGGAGGCTTTAGGTACATCCTAATCCTTGACATTCGCAGACGAAAGCCCTTTTTAATAGTGAATATTATGATGATCCTTCATGTTGTTTTTCATATTTCCACTTATTTTTGCCGTTAGAGATTTCCTATAGCTACCCCAAGTCATTTACGACTTGCAGGAAATAATAGTTTGATTACCGGGTAGTTCATTTGGTTTTTAAAGCCAATTCTCCATTTTGAAGTCTTCGATGGTTTAAATTGGCTACTAGGTAAAAACTTTAGTCAATGATCTCGTACACCAGTTTTGACTATTTTAACAGATCTGAAATGTTGATTCTAGGCTAAGAGGACTCTTGATTCAAGTCTGTAGGCACCTAGGTTTATTTCAACTTATTAGTTAGAAAGTTAAGAAAATAAAATATGGGTATAGGACCCATTTTTAATTTAAACAACGTCGGATGGAAATTTAGACTACGCTGTTAAGTCCAAAACATCGAATTTGGTTTGGTAGCATAGTTTTTCTACGTATATGGGATTTCAGATAAATCCTGAGGGATTGGGGGAGACTTGGAAAATCTGTAACTGGTGTACTTGATAATAGTAAGCCAAGGGGTCGCGATCTCGATACCCTTTGTAGACCATAAGTTCCGTGATCGCGCCACCACTATCGCAATAGCAAGTCGCAGTGGCATCCACAATATGTGGCGATCGCGAGCCTTGGGTCATGATAGCGACTCTCGAGCACTTGGAAAGGGTATAAATACCCCATTTCAGCCCGATCTATTCATTCTTCATCCATTCTCTTAAGACTTAAACCTTAAGAATTAGAAAATCTTAGGATTAAGGCTTGTGAGTAATTTAGTTTCATGGGTAACGATTATTACTTGATTTCCCTTTGAATTCGATGTAAGATTCCTCCATTTTCATGCTTGATTTCCCCTTTTCTTTCCTAAAATCCCTAAATGTTGGTGGCTTGATTTTAGCACCAATGTAGCTCAGATTTCACCTATTCATGAGGGAAATTACTTCTTGAGCATGAAGGAATATTGGGTTGGCTTCAAAAATGGAATTTTCATAAATGGGACCCATATGGAACTTTGAGTATTTTTGGACCAGAATTAGAATGGTGCAATATCGATATCATTATTCTCATGTCGATGAGAAGGTTGTGATTTTGATAGCTTGGTATCTTGTGAAATCTTCTCAGAAGGGAAAGTCAATTATTTAGTTGATTCCTTAAGCTTTCTACGGCGTACAGACACACTAGGTTTTTTTTCCCATTATAAATTGAGCTATGTCATAGTATTTTTATGATATTATGTTAGATTTGGGATGGTTTTTAGGTATTGATCATCAAATTAGCGATACTTGGGTTAGTTGGATCTTCTAGGTTATTTTGAAATCGTAATTTAAGTGCTTTGTCTTAGTTTCTTAGATTATGAGAAGACTTTCTATCTTAGGGATAATTAAGGCTTGTTTGACTTAAAAAAGTGCATTTAGATACCTTAGCTTAGTTCAGCGTATAATTGGCCTAGTAGTGGATTACGGGGATATAGAAGTGGGCCCTTTGACCAACCTCAGGCCAAGATTTGTGTTAGTTATTGAAAATCCTTTAATACACTTGTTGTACGTCTTAAGATTGCTTATTGGGTTAATATTGAGAAACTTTGGCACTTGATGGTGATGATGGGTTGAATATTCAGAGTTGAGGCTTATTGATTACGCTAATAATTATGTTACCAATTATGCTAGTGATTATACCTATGATTGAGCTAATGATTATGCTATTTCTTACGATATTGAATATGTGGAAACTGGTTTGACTCAGGATATTCATTATAATACTGATGATATACTTACCGGTTTAAGTACGAGCATTTATTATGATATGATTATATATGATTTTCGATTCGAGTCTAAATATTAATGATGGCATTGATTATATTATTACTGATTCGAGTCTAGCTATGGTGTATATTATTGATGATATATGATTATTGGTTCACGTTTAGATAAGGAGTATGATATTGGTGAGACGTATACCCATTTTTGTCTAGAAGTGGAAATTGTTTTAATGTGGCATGATATGGATAGATTCTAGTTGTACCTTGATATTTGGTAAATGACGGTGGTTCGGGTTATACTATCTTTTTGTTTACCCTCATGACCTATGGGGGCCTGCGTTGGGTTATTTACCTTTCCATACATATAGGCTTATGGCGGCCAATTTTATCATTCTAATTGCATGTGTTTGATCCTTTATGTAATATTATTATTCTTGGTATTTACTTATTTATGGACAACTGTGTTGGAGTTCATTCAAGTTAGTCTTTACCTTGACTTAGTTATGTAATCTCTCATTTTAAAGTATTTCTATCATGATTAGCTCAATCAGCCTATGATGCCTATTGAGTACCCATGGGTTGGTACTCACTACACTTTTGTACCTTTTCGGTGCAGATCCGAGTATCAATTACCATTGTTGATTTGAGGATCGTGTTATGTTAGATTTCGGAGATAGGGTGAGCTCTTAGAGTCGGAGTTTTCCCATTTCGTTTTATCTTAATTTTGTCTAGTCTCTAGTTTTGAGATAGGATTGTATTGACTGTTTTAGACTTAGGTTGTATTTAGCTTATCTCTTATACTGGCTCTATCAGGTCCTGGGATGGTTTTCTATACTACGGATACCTTTAGACTTTTTGTATTTGTATTGCATATTTATGTATTAAATATCCTATTTGGCCCCTTTTGGGACATTTCCACGAAGTTAGCCCATCGTTAATAGCTCTGGGCTAGTGTTGGACTTACCTACTAGCAGGATAGAGTGGGTTCCATCATGACTCATAAATCTAGTCGTGACAAAACCAAACCACCATCATTTTCCATCTTCCATGATACAACTAGAATTCATTCATGACATTCCACACTATAAACAACTTCCCATTTTTGAACCTGAACCAAAACCCATATTTCAACATCATACTTCACTGTTGAACCTGAATGGAATCATATAGCCAATATCATAAGTAGTAGCTAGACTTAAACCAGTAATTATATAATAAATATTATCATCAATATACAAACTCAAATCGGTATTTATATAATCAATACCACAGCCAATATCCAGACTCGAATCGATATATATATAACCATTATCATAAGCAATAGCCTGACTCAAATGGGTAAATATATGTATATATACATATACCCATCAATATTGACCTCAATATGATAATTAAAAATATAATAAATTGCATATACAAAAAACATAAACTCTCAATATCTACCTATCACATCTATCAGGTACCAAATCTCCTCAATATTACCTTAGTAAGAATTTTCAAGGCGTATAACAAGCATATAAAAAATTACAAGGATTAATACGAATCCTAACCTAACTTGGGTCAAGAACCCACTTCTAAATCCCCAAAATTCATTACAGGACAGATTTATACCCCAGTCTAGGATAAGGGATCTAAATCCACTTTTAGAAGTTAACTAAGACACAATAAACCCTAAGATAGAAATGTTACCTAAAGCATAAGAAACTAAGTTGTCACGACCTGAGTCTACCCCCTAATCATAACACGGTCCTTAAGGCCACAAGTGGCCCAAGCTAACCCATGATCAAGTACCTGTTGTGAGCACTGAATAAGATAATAGTACAAGAATCATATTCTAAAGGTAAACTAATAAAAGCACTATTAAGGTGGTTTACTGAAACAATACTCAATGTGGCTGCACTGCTAATACAACTGAAAAACAAGTCAGTCAATATGAATATCTTAATATCTAAATATATGAAAGCCTCTAAGACATCAGAAGTTGATTGGACATGCCCCCAACTAATTCTGACTGACTTAAAAGAAGCAAATATTGAAAATAACTGTAAATACTTATCCTCAATGGATGAGGACTCTCCACAACTATTTCTAAGTGGTATTGAGCTGGCTAAGGGCGATCAGAGAAATGAGCATCTGAGCCTATCTTGTGATATCAATATAGCGCAAAAGAGAGTATGTTGTTAGTACTTTGAATGTATTAATACGTGAGATAGGACTAACTGAAATACATATGGATACTAAACATGAATGCATGAATATGTAAAAGAAATGCAAGATCAAGTAAAACATGTGCTGAAATAATCTTTAAAACAAACTGACAAAATAGCTATTAAACTGAACACTTGGTAATGCAAACTTGAGCTGATGTCATCTGAATATTGAATTGAAACTGTGGGAGCTATCATGTAACTGACATTCCCCAATTTGAGCTAATCGGGATCCAACCTTTAATCCTAGTTTGAAGGGTGTTAGTACTTTGCCACGTATACTGAAACTGGCTGTGTGGATCTACTAAACGAGTATCCTAGAGGACTAGGGTGTTACCCTCTATTGGCAGGTGCCCCTAAGAGAGTGCCAACCTTTAACTGGCAGGAATACCTCTCAAAATCTACGCTTGCTATGTAGTTTCGGAACTCAAGGACTGCAACTAAAGGTCACACCCTTAACATACAGGTGAGCCACCATCCTTGGGTTCACTCGGTGCTAAATTCTACTCCCAACTTAACTAACACTGGTAGTGATTAAAGTCAATTGGACATTAAAACTAATAGTGCTCAATACAATCATGACCAACTTAGTATGATAATAAAGCCACAGTCTGACTTACTTGTTTCTTGTAAAGGGAAGCATGTACCAACAGATAGGTATCGAGTTTTCATAACCCTGAAGCAGTGAATGTTAATTTAAATACAATGAAATTATTTAACAATACTATAAGGAAATTACGATTTAGAGACCCAAAACAAAGAGTATATCCCTAACTGATGAAATCCATGATTTTGATTATGGGAATATGTTAAACTGATCAGGGCAACATTCCTACATGGTTTAATTTATTAATTTGTAAGTTAACATGGTATCAACTGAATGATATGGGAGATTGTAATTTAAAGCATATATAACGAAATTCTCATGGAAAAACATATTGGTATGGCTTTAATTTAAAACTATTAAGAGAATATTGAGTAAATTTATACTTAACATTGAATATCATAAAGATAGGGGAAAGGGTTTATACATTAATTACAAAGGATTCTTAGGACTCAATGGGTTAAAGGAACCCATTGATGAATACCCTACATACCTTAGTTGCTTGAATTCTTGAAGAGAACATGGAATTGGGACCTTGAATGATTGAATTCTTGGGAAGAAGTTGGAAATTTGTGTTCTTAGGAATGGGGATGATTTTTATGTTGTTAACTGATAGGGTATGGGATAAATAATTCCCCTTTTGAATTTTAATTCGTGATTTGGAGGTTTAGGGAGAGGGGGAAAATACCAAAATACCCTCTTGGACTTTGAATAATAATGCTGGAAAATACAGCATTCGTGGCACTGAGGCAATCATAAAGACAGAGCTCCATGACATGGCATGTATCGTGGAGGCTAAAATTCATCACACGCCATGTATTACAGAGCTCCAGCCTCTGTGACACACATAAATATGGAGTCATTCTACCTTCGGGGTCCAAAAACACCCCGAACTTATTCTAAAAATTCTGAAACTCTCCCAAATAACCCTTTTAACATCCCTAAGCACATGTCAACTCAAAAATAAATGTTTTGAACTCGGGAAGGCAAAAAATAAAATATTGAAAATCTTAGGGGTGCTGAAATGGCTAAGCCTCTTGTACAAAGTGCGAAATAAATGCCTTTGGGACTTATACGCATGAGACGTATAGCTGAAAACTTGTCTAGAATTTTGTAGGGAATTAAAATATCTTCCCTTTGGGATCATTTGTCCCTGAATGAAACTATTTAAGCCGAGATACTAAGAATACTGAGATTATGCACCAAATGCTTATGAGATGAATTATGATAAAGTAATTGAACACAAAACATGACACATGGACTGAATAAATTCATGAATGCATGCAATGACATGAGCATGGTTGGATAGCTGTGATTAAGGATAACTATTAACTTAAGATAGATTTGAATTCATAGAGAAAAGATGGGGGCACTTAGCTCGCATATCTACTTCTTCATCCTAAGTAGCTCCCTCAATGAACTGATTTCTCCATATAACCTTAACCGAAGGAACATTTTTATTCCTTAAACTGTGAATCTAATGATCAAGGATCTCAACTGGGACTTATTCATAGGAAAGGCAACCTTTTAGGCCCACACTCACTAGAGGAATGACATAAGCTGGGTCACTAATACATTTATTTAGCAAAGAGAACGAAAACACCAAAAGCACTGATACCAAATTTGAGCCAACTCTAACTCATAAGATATCTTTCAAAAATGGCTCAAAATCCAATATGGACCAACATAGAGGGGACTGATCTTCCCCTTCTTACCAAACCACTTCACTTCTTTAATAGGTAAGATTTTCAAATATACCATGTAACCAACATCAAACTCAAGATCTCTCCTCCTCATATCTACATAAGATTTCAGACTACTTTAGATTGTCTTTAGCCATTCTCGAATTAACTTAACTTTTTCCATTCCCTCACACACTGAATTTTGCCTTATTAAAGTAGACTCACCTACTTCAAACCAACCAATTGGAGATCTACACCTCCTTCCATAGAGAGCCTCAAACAGAGCCATCTAAATATTAGTGTGATAGCTGTTGTAGGCAAACTCATTCAAAGGTAATGGTAATCCCAACTACCCTTAAAGTCGATAACACAAGCCCTCAACATATATTCTAAAGTCTTAGTGGTCCGCTCAACTAGACCATCTATCTAAGGATCAAAAGTTATACTTAGATGAACTTGACTACCAAGACCCTTTTGAAAATACTTCCCAAAGTGAGGTAAATTGGGTACCTATATCTGAAATAATGGTCAATGGAACTCCATGCAACTTTACCAACTCTCTGAGATAGAGTTTAGCATAACACTTAGCTAAATATGAAGTATGAACTGGTAAGAAATAGGCTAACTTGGTCGATCTATATATCATGAACCAAATCAAATCATATTGACGACGCATACGAGGTAACCGTATTACAAGATCACTATTCACCACCTCCCACTTCTAAGTCGGGATGCTAAACTCTTGAAGTATACCACTAGGCCTTTGGTTCTCAACCTTAACCTTCTAATAATTCAAACACTTAGCCATAAATTCCATATCTTACTTCATACCACTCCACTAATAGATTTCCCGCAAATCAAGGTACATCTTTGTGGCCCCTAGGTGAATAGAATATCGCACACCATGCGCTTTATCTAATATTTATTGTCTCAAACCATCAACACATGGAATACATAACCTACCTTTACAACAAAGCACACTATCTCCCTATTGAGAGAAAACCTCCACCTTATAATCTCGAACTGCCTCATTTAACTTGATCAAAATAGGATCCCCATCTTGTCTTTTTGCACTTCGTCCACCAATGAAGATTACAAACCATTCTAAACACATATACTACCTTCAGCTCAATCAACCAACCGAGCATCTAACCTAGCAAGTTGATGAACCTCACGACCTAACTCCTTCTTATCATCGTCAACATGTGCAACACTTTCTATAGAGAATATACTAAGGGCATCGGCCACTACATTATACTTACCCGGGTGATACATCACACTCATATCATAGAATTTCAATAATTCCAGCCACCTTGTCTAACGAAGATTTAGGTCTTTCTGCATGACCACATATATTAAATTCTTATGATCCATAAGCATATCAACATAAACCCCATAAAGGTAATGCCTCTAAATCTTTAAGGCAAACACAACTGCTACCAACTCAAGGTCATAGGTTGGGTAATTCTTCTCATGGGGTTTAAGCTATTAGAGGCATAGGCTCTGACCTTACCTAACTGCATTAACACGCAACCAAGACCAACTCTAAAAGCATCATGATAAACTACAATCTCGTCTATGCCATATGGTGAAGTCAAGACTGAAGTGGAAGTGAGTCGAGTCTTCAACTCCTGAAAACTCTTCTCGCAAGAATCTGAACACTAAAATTTAACTTTCTTTTTGTTTAGTCGATACATGGGAAAGAAATACAAGAAAACACTTTAATAAATCATCTACAGTAACTAGATAAGCCCAAGAAACTCCTGATGTCTGATGGAGAGATGGGTCCAGGCCAATTTTTCACTGCTTCAGTCTCTTAAGGGTCAAGTCAAATAACATCACCGGAAATGATGTGACCAATAAAAGCTTTTGATCTCATCTAAAATTTGCAATTAATAAACATAGAGAATAACTGGTGATTCTTAAGAGGCCATAATAAAATCCTCAAATTGTAAGCAGATCAGTTTTTTTATGAGAATAGACGAGTATGTCATCTATGATGTCTATGACGAACATGTCCAAGTGTTGCTTGAACACCCTATTCATCAAGTCCATAAAAGATGTAGGATAATTTGTTAGTCCAAAAGACATAAATTGATATTTGAAGTGACCATAGCATGTTCTGGAAGCTATCTTACGGATGTCCTATTCTTTGACTCTAAGTTGATGATAGCCGAATCTGAATCTATCTTAAAGAAATAGCTTGCACCCTAAAGTTGTTTGAACTAGTCATCAATTCTAGAGAGAGAATACATATTTTTGATTATGACTTTGTTCAACTGATGGTAGTCAATGCACATTCAGATGGAACCATCCGTTTTATGCACAAAAATAACCGAAGCACCCCATGGAGAAATGATCGGCCTGATGAAACTTATATCTAAAAGATACTTCAACTATTCCTTTAATTCCTTAGGCTCAGGTGGAGCCATTCTATTAGGTGGAATTGAAATAGGCTGGGTATTTGCGAGGAGATCAATTCCATAGTTGAATTCTCTCTTAGGAGAAATTTTGGAAATATTTTTAGGGAATGCTTCTTGAAACTCATTTACTACTAAAACTGGCCCAAGACTCAGAGTTTCATAATTTTAATCCTTGACTCGGATGAGATGGTAAATATATCTCTTGGATATCATCTTTCTTTCCTTAAGATATGAGACAAACTAACCCTTAGGAACTAAAGTACTACCCATTAATTCAATAATAGACTCATAAGGAAATTGGGACTAAACTATTCTATTTTTAAAATAAACTGAGGCATAGCATGAGTGAAGACAATCCATGTCGAGAATGATATCAAAGTCAGTCATCTCTAACTCCAAAAATTTAACTGAAGTAACTTTCTGAGACACTATGATCGAGCAATTTTTGTATAATCATCTAGCTATAATAGAAATACCTACAGAGGTAGGCACTGAGAAAGGATCAACTAATACGTCAGGACTAACACTGACGTCTATAGCTATGTAAGGAGTAACTAAAGAAAGTGAAACTCTGGGGTCTAACAATATATTATCATAGATATAGAAGACTTGTAGCATACCTGTATCGATATCAGGAGAACTCTCCTGATCATGTCAAGTATGGAAAGCATAAAGTCAGTTGTAACATTGTCCACTAGTGGCAATAGAGGTGGCGCCCTGTTTAGCCGGGTGACCTGCTAGAGCTGATGAAAAGTTTGAACTTGTGGACAAAAATCCTTTCCCTTCTAAACAAACCCTAGGCAATCCTTGATCCTGTGGCATGGCTTTTTATATATGAAAGACACTTCACTGCCTGCCATACTTCACCTTTATGGTTCTTACAATATTTTCTTTAAAGCGATTTACTGTAACCACTAGTAAAGCTACCATGGGAGTTAAAGCCTAGCATTCTATCCCGACTATCCTGCCTGAACTTAGGCACTGGTGTACTGGCTGGAGATGGGGATATAACTAAGAATTTCTTGCAGAATTGAGAAATATTCCCACCATCAGACCTTTACTGTGAGAAGTTGAAGCTACTAGTTCTAGCCCTCTTATTCTCTTTTTTTCTCTCTTTAATCTTCTCCTCCTCAATCTACTAACCATGAACCATCAACCATCAACCTAAAAAGGTCCATCTCCTTAATCAATATAGTAGTTCTACACTCTTTGACTACACTATCTTACATACCAGACACAAACTTACTTATTTTGGTGCTAGAGTCACTGATCATAGTCATAGAATTCCTCGCCAACTGAGTAAACATGAGTGAGCACTCCTTCACACTTATGTTGCCTTGCTTTATTTTTATAAACTCCTGCCCCTTATCCCCTCTCAATTCTAGCAGGAATAACCTTTCTAAGAAAGCCATGGCAGACTTCTCCCACTCTATAGGTCCTTCCTCAACACCTATGTCCTCATTCTACTACTTGAACCAAGTGCGAGCTATTCCCTGTAACTGTTAATTAGCTAATCAACACTCTTACTTGTAGTGGCACCCATAATGTCCATTACTCTCTTCACACCATCCAAAAACTCTTGTGGATCCTCCTCTAACTTAGATCTAGAAAAAAATAGAGTATTCATCTGAGTAAAGTCGTATATACTAGATGCATCAGTAATCATTATAGGATTGGTTGGGGAAATAGCCTAGTGGTTATTCTGAGCAACCATAGTTTTGACTAAAATAGAGAAAGCGGTCCTAAATTCGGCATGGGAAATATTTCATTTAAGGGATCTTTCTGATTAGGTGGTGGTGTGGGCTGATCCCATTTCTTTTTCTATTGTTTATTATTAGAGGCATTTATTGTAAATGGATGAATGATGATTTAGAAAAAACAAATTCAATAGAGCTCATGCTCTTTCACACGACAAGAACACTAAAAAAGAGAAACTTTCCTAAAATATCTCATAGCCTCTTGCCAATAAGTGTGGCGCACTTCACACCCATGCATAAGAGTCTACTCAACGTGACTTTCATACACCCTAGGAAACTTTGAAATCGTAGTCTCTAATACAAAGTTGTCACTACTCAAAACTATCCCCTAGTTGTAACACAATGCTTAAGGTCATAAGTGACCCCAACCTAACCCATGATCTGTTACCTGTTGTGAGCACTGAATAAGATAATTGTATAAGTATCATATTGATAATGATCACCTATACCATCAAAATTGGTAGAGGATGGTTATTTTTAATAGCTCAATATATGTTGAGGTTGAATCCACGAGGAGCGAAATTAGATTTCTAGTCCTATGGGTGTTAAATGTTACTAATAAGTTACCTATAATATAAATACAAAAAAACTTATGAATAAAAAAGGGGTTATTTTTGAAGGTGTTTTTCAGGAACAATTCAAACCAATGAATTAAAACAACAATTTTTATTTAAATTAAAGATGAGAGGAATCTTGGGATTATGTCTACCTAAGGGCAATTTATGCATGGGACGATAAAGATTAAGTGTACATTCTAGTTTTCAACGATGTGGTAGGCTAGGTCGAAGGTCTTTGAGGATATTTTATCAACAAACCCTCAAGAATATTACTCGTCGACCCTTTTGGGTACCTAACATATATCCCAATTACAATCACCTATTACCTTAATTAGGCATCCCTATTTTTAGGATGATGCCCAAGATATAGTTAACTTCCTAATCACCATTATGTCTAAGGTAGTGAAAATTAGCAAACTACATCCATCAATTGTCCACTATTGCTTTGTCACTCATATCCCTCTTTCAAGTATGATTTGGGTTCAAAAAGTTCACCGAAACCATTCTTTCAAGGATTGTGTGAGCTTTTAAGAATTTGGGGTTTTCAACCATAAATCCATTTAGGGTATTTGGGTCTTTCACCCACAAATCCCAACTAATTAAACCAAGAAATAGTGAAACCCATCATCAACAAACTAGCATATATATAAATACATCACCAACCAGACATAATTGCACCTTAGTTCATCATAATCCCAAGACAATGGAAGTTTTACAACACATATAGAAAAGAGAGAGAAATATAGCATAGGGCTAATTTAAACCATCCGTTCTTCAATTACACTAAATTCAAAGTCTAAAAATCCAAATACAATTATTTCCCAAATTAGGGTTTTACATTTCAAATTCAAATGTTCCAAAATTTTAAAATGCCAAAAAGAGAAAAGGTTTTAGCCTCTAAAAAGAATTGGGTTTGACTGAATAAAATTACAAAATTACCCCTGGGCACATTCCAGCATAGTCGTGATTACTGAAGCTTTCTCGCAACCGCAGCAACCATAACCCTGGTAAGGGCACCACGATCGTGGTACTTTAACCTATATTGATTGGCCACGATCGCAGTCTACAGACCGTGATTGTGATAACAGAGGTTGGTTTCTACTTTAGGTCTTCTAGCTGTACTTCTACCTCCTTTTTGATCATTTTTAGCTCATATCCACAACTTTCCTTCTCATAATATGTATGCCTACAAAATATGGAAATTAGTGCATTTAATCAAAATATTTTGTCATTTACACATTCAAGTCATAGTAGTGTGCATAAATGTTGACTGAAAATGAGTGGTAAATTCGCCACTCATCACATATATGGAAGGTAAACTGATAAAAACACTATTAAGGTAGATTACCAAAACAATACTCAATGTGGCTGAACTGCTAATACAACTGAAAAACAAGTTTGACTGTCTGAATATCTGAATAACTAAACATCTAAAACCCTTTAAGACATAAGGAGTTGATGGGACAAGCCTCTAACTAACTCCGACTGACTAAAATGATAAAAATACTAAAAATAACTGTAAATAGTTGTCCTTGATGGATAAGAACTCACGACAATTATTGTTGAGTGGTACTGAGCAGGCTAAGGTTTATTTGGGAACTAAGCATTTGAATCTATATTATGAAATCAATTTACCGCAAAAGAGAGTATGCGGTCAGTACTTTTAATGTACTTGTACATGAGCTAAGACTAACTAAAAATAATATGGATACTAAACATGAATGCATGAACATGTAAAATTAATGCAAGACCAAGTAAAACATGTATAGAAATAATATGTAAAAACTAACTGATTGAATCGCTATTAATCTAAACACTTGTTCATGCAAACCTGAGCTTATGTGGTCTAAATAATGAACTGTGCTGGGGCAACTATCATGTTTTCGACATTCCCTAACCTAATCTATTTGATGTCCAACGTGAAACCCCAATTTTAAGGATGTCAATACCTTGACACAAGTAATAACACTAGCTGTATGGATCAACTAAATGGTACCCCGAAGGACTTGGGTGTCACCCTCTACTGGAAGGAGCCTCTAAGATAGTTTCAACCATTAACTGGCAGTAAAACCTCTCAAAACCTATGTTGGATATATAGTTCTGGAAATCAGGGACTGCTACTAAAGGTCACACCCTCGACTGGAAGGTGAGCCCCTATTCCTAGGTTCACTCAGTGCTAAATCCTACTCCAAACTAATCTAACACTGGTACTGATTAAATTCAATTTGACATCACATATAATAATACTCAATATGATCATTACCAACTGTGTATGATAAAAACCATGATCTAGCTGACTTGTTGCTTAAAAATAGAAACATGTGTAAAAGATAGGCATCAAGTGTTCATAACCCTCAATCACAGAATATTACTTTAAATACAATGACATTATTTAACAACATTGTAAAGAAATTCATGATTTAGAGACCCAAAACATAAAGTATATCCCAACTAATGAAATCCATGATTTTGATTATTTGAATATGATAAATTTATGAGGTCAACATGCTTACAAGGTTTAATTCATGAATTGGTAAATTACCATGGTATCAACTGAACATGATATGGGTGATTGGAGTTTAAAGCATGTAATAACAAAATTCTCATGGGAAAACATGTTGGCATGGCTTAAATTCAAACTATTAAGAGAATATTGAGTAAATTCATACTTAACATTAGAATAATACAAAGAGAGGGAAAAGATTTTATAGATAATTTACAAAGTATTCTTGGGACTTAACCGTTGGAAGAAACCGATTGATGAATACCCCACATACCTGAGCTACTTGAATTCATAAAGAGAACTTGGAATTGGGACCTTGAATGATTAAATTCTTAGGAAGAAGCTTGAAATTTTTTTCTTGAATATAGGGATGATTTGTTTGTTGTTAACTGATGGGAATGAGGCAAATAATTCCCCTATTGGGTTTTAATTCATGATTTTGACATTTAGGAGGAGGGGAAAAAGACCAAAAAACCCCATTGGACTTTTAATAATAATTCAGGAAAATGTAGACTCCATAACATGGTGTGTATTGTGAAGGATAACCTTCATGACAAATCATGTATTACGGAGGTTCGACTTCCATGAAACTCCTAAATTGCAGAGGCATTATACCTCAGGGGTCCAAAAATACCCCGAACCTATTCAAAAAAATTTGAAACTCTCTTGGATGACCCTTTAATATTCCTAAACACATTTCAACTCAAAAATCAATATTTCAAACTTGGGAAGGCCAAAAATAAAATATTTGAAATCCTGGGGTCTTAAAATTCTTAAGTATTTTGTACTTAGTGCGACATAAATGTCTTTGGGACTTATAAACGTGAGACGTATAGCTAAAAACTTTTCTAGGATTTTGCGAGGTATTACATAAGTTATTTATGCCCAAATTATGATTTGCAAATAGCTTAATGGTCCAACAAACCGAAGTATTACCAATCACATTATGAACCCCTAAAATCCATCCCAAATCTAACATTATTTTATAAACATACTATAAACTAGCTCAATCTAGAAGCCTAGCCTACCTTGACACCAATGAAAGCTCAAAGAATCTGCCAAATCACTAAAATTCTCTTTTTAGAAGCTTCCTCAAGGTGCCATGCTATAAAAATCACAATCTAATCATCATAACAATAATAATGACACCCATATAGTACTATTTTTCTTTTGGTTAAAAAACTCAAAAATACCATATGCTCCTGTTTATGGAAATCGCATTTTTGAAGTCAACCTAACATTCCCTCATTCTCAAGGAGTAATTATCCTAAAAAATGGGGAAAACTCAAGTACATTGGTGCTAGAATCAAGTCACCAAGTTTTAGAAATTTTGAACAAAAAATGAGAAAATCCACAATGAATGAAAAGGAATCTTACGTCAAATTCAAAGGAAAATAATGAAGTGATTGTTATCTAAGCTTCCTAAATCACCCACAAACTCTAATAATAAGCTCTCTTAATATTAAGGGTGTAACTCTCTTGGAAATAAATGGCAAATGGAAAAAATAGATCAAATGGGGGATATTTATACCCTTCCAAAGGGTTTGGGTATCACTTTTGTGACCCGACCATCGGGATAGCGACATATGGTGGCTAATAGATGAGTTATATTCATGAAATATTAATCGTAATCATGAAACTTGGAGCCCGTCCAAGGGTATCGCAATCGCAACCCATGGCTTTCTATAAGAAAGTGCACCAACACTGCTTTCCAAGTCTCTTCCAATCCCTCGGAATTTATTTGGTACCCCATACATACAAATAGACGATGCTACCCTATCAAATTCAAAATTCCACACTCAATGGCATAGTCCAAATTTCCATCTGAGATAGTTTTGATAAAAAATGGATCCCACACCCGACTTTTGTTTTCTTAACTTTTGAACCAATAGGTTTAAATAAGCCTGGGTGCCTCAAGATGTGAACTAAAGGTCACCTAGCAGAAAATCAATGTTTCAAAGTTGGTATATGAGGTTATTTGACTAAATTTGTCACCCAGTAGACAATTTGGAACCAGTGCAGACTTTAAAAAAAAGAATTGGCTCAAAAAAAAAATTCCTGGTAAATATACTGGCAGTCCCAGCAAGTCATAAATTACTTAGGGTAGCTATAGGAAAGCTCTAACTATGAAAATAAGCAAAAATATGGAAAATGACCTGAAGGGTCATTATAATATCCACTACTAAAAGTACTTTTATTTACAAAAGTCAAGGAATAGCTTGTGCCTAAAGTCTCGAATAGGTGAGGATACTGGGTTTGCATCTCATTTTCGATCTCCTAAGTAGACTTCTCTATAGGAAAGTGCTCTTATTATACCTTAATGTAATGATCCTTCGGTTTATTTTCCTTATATCCACTCATTTTCACTTTTAAAGCTTTTCTATAGCTAACCTATGTTATTTATGACTTGTTGCAACTGACAGTTAGGTTATTAGGCAGTTTATTTGGTTTTTAGAGCCAAGACTTGTTTTGAAGTCTTCATTGGTTTCAAATAGCCACTAGGCAAAAACATTAGTCAAACAAACATGAATGTAAACTATGGCTATTCCAGTATCTCCAAAATATTAATTTTAGGCTAGGCAGACTCTTGGTTTGGGTCCCAAGACACCCGGGCTCATTTTGACCTATTAGTCAAAAAGTTAAGAAAATAGAAATTAGGTGTTGGACCCATTTTTTGTCAAAACGACATCGGATGGAAATTATAACTATGCCGCAGATCTGGTACATCAAATTTGATAGGGTTACATAGTCCATAGCATATATAGATTCTGAATGAATCTTGAGGGCTTGGCGGAGACTTTAAAAATTCCAAGTCTACCACTGTATCTGGTACATCACTAGAGCGATGGGTTTAGCCACAATTGTGACTCCTTAAGTAGGGCAGCAGATGCCATAATTGTGATTCTTAACATAGTGATTGAGACTCCTTTATGCAGCCCTATATTATTGCCATCGTGATACCTATATCATAATAGCGACAACTGAGAACCTGGTGTGGGAATACATACCCTATTTTCGCCCCTTTTGCCATTTCATCTATTCTTTTTGAACTGAAACACTAAATAGTAAGATAACTTGAAATTAAAGCTTGTGGGTGATTAAGATCTTGGATAACACTTGTTTTTACGACTATCATCCAATTTGTGGTAAGATTTCATCCTTTTTATGGTAGAATTTCTCATTTCTTGTTCACAAATTTCATAACCTTGGAGGTTTGATTTTACCCCAAAATTAGCTTTGATTTCACCCATTCTAGAGGGTAATGAATCCTCCAGCATAAAAGAACATTGGGTTGGTTTCAGGAACATGATTTTTCATAAATAGCCTTGCAACTTTTGTCTATGGTCCTTTGTGTTGAGCCGGGTGTCTATTGTAAATAGCCTCTCTACTTCTTCGGGGAAAGTGGTATGGAATACATACATTTTACCCCTCCCAAACCCCACTATGTGGGAATATACTGAGTTTGTTATTGCTGTTGATTTTTCATAAATAAAACCCACATGAGATTTTTGGGCGATTGTTGGACCCAAAGCACAATAGTGCACTATAGGTATCATTATTATTGTATTAACAAAGAGAATGTAATTTTGATAGCTTGGCATTATGAGAAAGCTTCTCAAAAGGGAAAAGTGGCAATTTAGCAAATCTTTTAAGCTTTCTTTGGTGTCCAGGTAGGAGAGGTTTTACCACTTGTTAGATTAAGCTAATTCATAGTATATTTATGATATTGTGTTAGATTTGGGATAGGCTTTAGGTGTTGTATGATAAAATGTAATATTTTGGTTAGTTGGACCGTTTAGGATTTTTTTGATATTGTTATAGGCATAATTAGCTAGTTAGTCATATCTTAGGAGAATTTGACCGTGTGGCTCTTGTTTAGGATGGAAATGCCTTAGTTAGTGAAGAAATGAGGAGAATATCTTAGTCACTTGGGATTAAGGTAAATCTTACCCTAGTTGTCATTTCCTCAGGTGAAATTAGTTTAGTTGGTCTACAAAAGAAGGAATTGTTATCCTAAGACTAGTATGTCTTGTTCAAAATCTAATAGTGGATTTAGATACCTTGTCGTAATTTGGGGTAAAAATTTCTTGGTAAATGATTTTAGAGAGTTAGAAGTGGGCTCTTCAACCCTCCCTGGGCCAAGGCTTAAGATAGTTATTGAAGACCGTTTGATACGCTTGTGTAACTCTTGGAACATGGTTATTTCAATGATATTTAGACACCTTAGTATGTATTGGTTATGATGGATAACATTGGAAGTAATGCTTAATGAGTATGACATGAATGAGTTATTGATTAAGCTTATGTTATGGATGAGCTATTGTATATGCTATTGATTTGTCTTTTGATTGGGCTACCAAATATACTACTGAACAAGCCCTTGCTAATAATATTGACTATTCCATAAATTGAGTCAACGAATGAGCTATTAACTACGCTTGTGATCATCCTTATTAATATAATAGCATTTACACTATTGTCCATGCTTGAGGTTAATCTTATTGACTACATTGGCGATTAAGTATTTATTATTCTATGAATAAACTATTGATTATGCCATGGATTAGTTATTTATCAAGCTATTGGTAAGCTATCGATTATACAAATGATAAGATATCTATTATGCCAATGATAAGCCATTAATTAGGTTATTGATAAGTTATTACCTATACTTGATAATACATATTGATCATATTAGAAATCATGTTTATTGAATATATTGGATGAATATAGGATGGATTATGATAAAGAGTATGCTTATTGATTATATTAGCAATTATGCTATAGACTAAGCTACAAATCATACTAATTTACTATCTTAGCTATAATGTTATTGATTATTATAGAGCTCATAATTTTGATTATAATCATTGACCATGTTAATATAGTATGTCTATGGTTATGCTATTAAGAACTCTAATGATTATTCTACTGGCCATGATAATGATGATATTATTATTAGTACAATCCTGAATATTACTTCTACTATGAACTATCCTTATATCAATTCAAGTCCAAATAATGATGACGATATTAATTTTTTGTACCTGGTAGAAGCTTGAAAGATGGTTATGATTTTGATGATGGTATCGATTATTTATACTCGATAGACATTTGGAGGATGACAATTATATGGATGATGATATTGATGCTATTGAAGTGTTGATATGGAGGATGATATCGATGATGATACTTATAAGGATATTGTTGAATATCCATACCACTTTGAGTCTGGCTATATATATATATATATATGTATATATGTATATATATATACACATATATACATACATATATTATACTATAATTCCATTCTTATCATGATATGAATATATCAGGGGTGAGATTGACCATAATGATTCTATCTAAGTATGAAAATGAGGAAATAGTAACAATGTGATATGTTATTAATGGATTCTAGTGATATAATAATTAGTTGATAAATTTTTGTTGATAAATATTGGTTAGATGGTAAACGTTGGTTAGTTGATAAATAATGACTAGTTTATAAGTGATTTCTATCTAATAAAAGATGATTTATTGATACATAAGAATTAGTTGCTATGTGATGGATAGTTGATGAGTGTTAATTAATTAAAAAATGGTGAATATGGACAACTGGTGGTTACAATTGGTGGTTATAGTGGGGCATGACTTAGATGAGTTCTAATAGTATCATGAGTATTAATAATTGATGGTGGCAGGTTATTCAATCTTGTTTGTACCTTCCAAGCTTATGGGGGCTTGCGATGGGTTCTTTAATTTTTGCACTAATTATCAAATGGGAGCAAATTTTGTAGCTATGATTGCATGTGTTGATGCTTTTTGTTACATAATATTATTATTCTTGTTTATTTACTTATTTACTCACAATGATGTTGGAGTTACTTTAGGTTTGTCTGTACCTTGACTTAGTTGCGTTATCTTATATTTTATCATACTTATATCATGATTTAGCTTAATAGAATGATGATTCCTACTGAGTACCCATGGTTTTTGTACTCATACTATACTTTTATACCTTTTTGGTGTAGATCCGAGTACTAGTTGCCTCTTTTGATCGATATTTGTGTTGTGTTGATATCTTGAAATAGGGTGAGATCTTTGAGTTGGATTCACCTATTTCCTTCTATTATATGTTCAGTCTTCTATATTAAGACAGATGTTACTGACTATTCTAGATACTTAAGTTTTACTTTTATTATTACTAGATGCTCTTATACTGACTCTACCAAGTCACAGTATAATATCTATGTTGAGTACCTTTTTCTATTTTAAATACTTTTTTTATTTTGTAGTTGTGTTGTTGATTTCTGCCTATGTTGGGCATTTTTCCACTAAGTTAAACCATTGTGTTTAGCTTTGAGTTATGGTTTGGCTTACCTACTGGTGTATTATAGTAAGCCCCATCATGACTCGTAAATCAAGTCGTGACAAATAGGTATTAGAGCCTAGGTTTAGTCAGTATTATTAGTACAAGAGTAAGTGTCTAGTAAAGCCTGCATATTGGAATCATGACGTTTATTTCCTATCTTCGAGAGGCGATGGGACATTCTTAGGATTTTTTCACTTCTTTCACCCATTTAATGCTAAACGTCTGAGTTAGTTTGTAGAATATTGCTTTGATTTCACTCTTTTATAGATACCTAGGACACGTGCTACTACTATATGAGATAAGGGTCTTAATATTGAGCTTAGGCATCCTACCTCTATTCTTGGATGACCCAAAGGTCATGGATATCCTAGAGATATGGCCCCTATCTAGGGGTTAGGAGAGAGGACCTTCACCAGACCCTATTCCCACTCTTGAGCCAAAGGTTCTTCCACACCAGCCAGTCGTAGGCTAGAGAACAGCTAGGCTCCACCAGGGTTTATTTTTTATTTAGTGCTCATGGCTGATTTGGTTTAGATTTTGGGGTAAGTTGGTAGTACGCCTTCTAATAGTGTATGGTCTACAGATCAGAGTGGTACTGAAGAAGGGGAACAGCCTGTAGCTGTTGCTCCCAGATTCGAGGTCTCTTTTGCACCGGTGGTTGCTCAGCTATTAGTTTCTCATACAGTGGTTTCCCATTCTTGTAAGTATGTTGAGGAGCAAAAAATGTTAGGCAGATTCTTGAGGTTATCTCTGCTTAGGTTTTTTCATGCTTTAGGTAAGTATGCATATGAGTTTCTTATTGCTTTTGAGATAGGCTCTATAATTGGAGCCTTATTAAGAATTATGGTATAGATTGTACCACTTTTCAATTGGACTTAGCTGCTCAACATTTATGGAAAGTTTATATAGATTTTAGACTAGTTGGATCTTCTCCTTTTACATAGACTCAGTTCTGTGAGATGTTCTTAGTAAAGTATAGGCATCATAACTTTAGGGATCATCTAAGATCAATTTTTAAGGTTGGAGAAGGGCTCCATGATAGTTATGGAGTATCTGCTTCATTTTCATATAATGGCTAGGCATGCTACTTCTATATTGGGTACTTAGTATAAGACAGTCTGCTACTTTATTCGAGGATTAAGACTTCTCTTTTATATATCTACTTAGAGTTTAGTTCATATGGGTAGGTCCTTTGCTGAGGTTTCTAATCACACTCAGGTAATAGAGGAGATGTATAGTGATGCCTATGGGGGAAGCGATAAGAGGCCTAGAAATCATGGCAGTTTTAGTCGAAACTATAGTAGTTCCTTATTTACAGGTAGCTATTTTAATGGTAGATATCCTCCGCGTCCAGCCTATCAGTCTCAGAGTCTGCCTAGTCAACCTAATTAGGTAGATCTTTAGATTACTGACGAAGGTTTGTCTAGTGATAGTGATTGCCCTGGTCAAAGTAGTGGTCAGTCTTTGTGAGTTTCATCATCTATTCATTCTAAACATACTGGTTATCATGGGTTAGCCAAATTTGTTAATTCGAATTCAGCTCTTAGTACATGTTAGAGTTTTGGAGGTCATGGTCACTATTCGTGAGATTTCCCTATTCATGGTGCAATTTTTGCATAATCTCAGAGTGTTCTCCATATTAGAGTAGTTAATCACTTACCAAAAAGTAGTTCTTAAGGCCGTATGGGTAGTTTCCAGGGTACTAAGGAGGTTCTCAGGTAGGGGGGGACATGAGGTCGGTCAGAAGCCTATCCTGATGGTAGGCGTGGTTAGGTTTATATAGTACTTGCTAGACCCGAGGCTAAGTCTTTAGATGTTCTTATTACAGGTATAATTTTTGTATGCCATCTGTTGTCCCTTGCTTTATTTGATTAGGGATCCACTTGTTCTTATGTATTTACTCATTATGCTCCACTATTAGAGTTATCTTGGGATTCACTATCCATGCCATTGCGTGTCTCTACTCCCATGGGTGATTCTTTAATTGTGGATCAGGTTTTCAAATCCTGTGTTATGACTATTAGAGATTTTGATACTTATGCTGATATTATTATTCTTGATATGCTGAATTTTGATATGACTTTGTGCATGGACTGGTTGTCCCACTATCATGTAGTCATGGATTGTTTTGCTAAAACTATTAACTTAGTGATGCCTAGTATACCCTTATTCATATGGCAGGAAGTAATTAGCCACGAGCTGAGGGTGATTATTTATTATGTTTGTATTAGAAGGCTTATTTTTAGGGGTTACGTGAATTATATCGCTTATATTTGTGATACTAGTTTGGATAGTCAATCACTTGACTCTATTTTTATAGTTTATAAGTTTCCTAATATGTTACCTAGCAACCTTCCTGGTATACCTCCTACCCGTGAGATTGAGTTTGTTGTTGATATTGAGTAAGTAAAGACCAAACATCTGTAACTTGGTAGATTAATTTAGAGATTGCCCATTCCTAAGTTGAAGTGGGATTTATTACCATGAATTTATTTAGTGGTTTGCCGCGTACTTCCTGTAATTTCGACGGTGTTTGGTTCATCATGGATCGACTGACCAAGTCTGCACATTTCATTCCTATTCAGATGTCCTTCAGTGCTTAGAGTTTAGCTCGTATATATATATGCATGAGATACTCCATTTGCATGGTGTACCTAGAGGTTGGTTCATATATATATGCGTGAGATAGTCCATTTGCATGGTGTGACCATATCTATCATTTTGGACTGAGGTTCTATGTTCACTTATAGCTTTTAGAGAGCTTTTAGGAGGAGTTGGGCACCCAGGTAGACCTTATTATGGCCTTTTATCCGCAAACCGATGGTCCGTCCGAGCACAGTATTCACCAGCTTAAAGGTATGCTTCAAGACTATGTTATGTCTTATGGTTGCCAATGGGAGGAGCACTTAGCCTTGGTAAAGTTTTCTTATAACAACAGTTATTATTTGAGTATTGAAATGAGACCTTTGAAGGGTTTGTATGGTAAGAGATGTTGTTCTCTGATTGGATGGTTTGAGACTTTCAAGGTTTGACCTCATGGCATCCATTTTCTTTAGGAGTCATTTGATAGAGTTAGGGTAACTCAATTTGAGAGTAGCTTAGAGTAGGCAAGAGGCCTATGAAGACCATAGACTCTATGCCTTGAGATTTGGATTTGGTGATCGAGTTTTTCTCTGAGTATCGCCCATGAAGGGTGTGATGAGGTTCGGGAGGAGGGAAAGCCTAGTCCTAGAGATATTAGATGTTTTGAGATTTTTCCACAGTTGGTGAGATGTTTTATGAATTAGCCTTACCTATAGATTTTTCTATTGTCCACCCGGTATTCAGTATTTCCAAGTTACAAAAATATATTCCTAATCCATTTAAAGTGCTTAGATGGGAATCAGTATAGTTGGATGAGTATTTTACCTTTGTGGAGGTGCGTGTGCTCATTTTGGTCAGTGATCTTAGGTGTTTGGGCACTAGAGAGATTCCTGTAGCTAATTTTCAGTAGAGGCACCACCCAGTGGAGGAGGCTACTTGGGAGTTGAGAGTGAGATGCGAACCCAGTATCCTCACCTGTTCGAGACTTTAGCTATATCCTAATCCTTTAACTTTTGTGATTGAAAGTTCCTTTAATAATGGATATTGTAATGACCCTTTAGGTTATTATCCATATTTCCACTCATTTTTGCTGTTAGATCTACTCTATATCTGTCCCAAGTCATTTATGACTTACTGGAATTGACAGTTCTGTTATCGAGTAGTTCATTTGATTTTTAGAGTCAATTCCCTATTTTGAAGTCTTCGTTTGTTCCAAATGGCCATTAGGCAAAACTTTAGTCGAATGACCTCAAATGCAAATTATGATTGTTCCAACGGTCCAGAATATTGATTTTAGCCTAAGTAAACTCTTTGTTTGGGTCCCAAGGCACCCGAGCTTATTTCAATACATTATTTAGAAAGTTAACAAAATGAAAATCTGGTGTGGGACTCACTTTTTGTCAAAACAAGCTTGGGTTGAAATTTTGAATATGTCGTTGAGTGCCAAACATTGAATGTGAAAGGGTTATCTAGTCTATTTGCGTATACGGGGTTCTGAATGAATCTCGAGGAGTTAGTGGAGACATGGAAAATTCCAAGTCTCCTTCTGTATCTGGTGCATCGTGATAGTGATAGTTTTGGCTAAGATCGTAAATCCTTGAGCAGGGGTGCAGATGCATCAATCATGATAATAAGTGTCGCGATTACGACTACTTTGTGCAGCCCTAGATTATGGTGATCGCGATACCTGGGTCATGACAAAGACATTAAGAACCTGGTATAGGAAAAAATATCCCATTTTAGTCCCTTTTTGCCATTTTGTATCCATTCTCTTAGGAATAAAGCCCTAAATAGTGAATATCTTGAAAGTGAGTCTTGTGGGTGATTTAGGAGATTGGCTAACACTTGTTTTCGCAATTATCTTTTGATTTATGATAAGATTTCACCCTTTTCATGGTAGAATTTCCCATTTCTTGTAAAAAAAAAAGGTCTCAAAACCATGGAGGCTTGATTTTAGCCCTAAATTATCTTGGTTTTTATCCATTCTTGAGGGTAATGACTGCTTGAGCATGAGGGAACACTTGGTTGGTTTAAAAAATTTGATTTTCCATAAATAGGACCCACATGGGACTTTTGGGTGATGTTTGGACCCGAAGCACAATAGTGCTATATAGGCATCATTATATGGACATCCTTATTCTTGTATTGATGAGTAGAATGTGATTTTGATAGATTGACATCTTACGAAATATTCTTGAAAGGGAAAAATGGTGATTTAGTAGATATTTTGAGCATTCTTCATGTCCAAGTAGGCTAGGTTTTACCCATTGTTACATTGAGCTAATTCATAGTACATTTATGATATTGTGTTAGATTTGGGATTGCTTTTAGATGTTGGTGTAATAGAATGCAATATTTAGATTATTTGGACCATTTCAGCTATTTTGTATATCGTTTTGGGCATAATTAGCCTAGTTAGTCATATGTTATGTTAAGTTGACCTAGTGGCTCTTGTTTAGGATAGAAATGCCTTAGTTACTGAACTAATGAGGAGAATGTCTTATTAACTTGGGATTAAGGTGAATCTTACCCTAGTTGTCACTACTTTAGGTGGAATTAGCTTAGTTGCTCTACACTAGGAGGAATTGCAATCCTAGGACTAGTTATGGCTTGTTCAACATCTAATAGTGGATTTAGATACCTTATCCTAATCTAGGAAAAACATTGCTTGGTAAATAATTTCGGGAGTTAGAAGTAGGCTCTTTGACCCACCTTAGGTCAAGATTGTGATAGTTATTGAATACCCTTAATACACTTCAGTACATCAAAGAAGATGGTTAGTTCGATGATATTTAGATGCCTTGATATGTTTTGGTTATGATGGATGATGTTGGAAGTAATGCTTAATGAGTATCCCATGATTGAGTTGTCGATTAAGCTTGTATGGATGAGCTATGTATATGCTATTGATTTGCCTACTGAATATACTATTGAATAAGTCCTCGATTTCAATATTTAATAAGTCATAAATTATGCTACTGATTAAGTCAATGAATGTCACAACCCAATTACTCAGGTCCTGATGGAGCCTACCATAACCCATCGGTAGGCAAGCTAACCCGTGTTCGAAACGGCTAGTAATAGACTACTTAATAATTTAAGGGGCAGAATGTGGGATAAATAAAAGAAAGATCAATACATAATAACATCCAAAAACCTAGTGGTATCAGTACAAGAGCTTCTAAATATAATACGAGCACAAAAGTGAAATATCAAGAGGAATACATTGATACAACCTATCTCCGAATACAAAATAGAGACTAGTATAGTACATAAGAGGGAGATAAGTATTACTCCGAATGTTAGGAGCTAACTCTAAGTCTCCAAACCATGGATGCTCTGTACGATACACACTTCAACGGAGATAACCCATACTATGATCTGGAGGATGCAAAAGTGTAGTATGAGTACCAAACAAATAGTACACAATAAGAAACTGCCAACTGAGCTCCAAAGATAAAGCAGATATATACAACATATAAATAGAATGGAAACTACACCCAAGAGTCTAGAAATCAAATAACAAGTCAATGAGAATAAGAAGGGATAGTTATATTGTTTATGTTCAAGAGTATAACAAAATAAAATTAAGGAAGTATCAGGGTGACCTATCCTATTCCAGCCACATTCAATAGACGTCAATACTATACCGTATATCCTAGGAAAATATACAAATAAAGAGAGAAAGAAAATATATAGCAATATACAAGGTGAAGAAATGAGTATACAATATGAACAAATAAAGGAAAGGATATATGGTAACATGATATCTTTATATAGCTAGATGTATATATACATATAAAGTGAGGTTATCTAAAAGTGTAACCTAGATCATCATATCCTCATTCAAAGACCTCATTATAATACTATCAGGATCTAATACTATTATGCTCAAGGTTCTAATCCACAGGGCTAGACATGAAATAATCATCCATAATGATGTCATTATAAGATAAACGGGGCCATATACATATCACAGATCTCAATACCAGATCAATGACCAATCTGCCATAAGCTAGCCACAATAATGATCATAATAATGATAATAACAATATCAACAACAATGTGAATAACTGGCTACTCAGGATAACCAAATACCTAGCCGAGCCAATGTGTACCACAACTGCCCCAGGTTTGGAAGGTTCAATCAACATACAACCATGCAAGGCACATTCTTCACCCAAATATATGCAATCATCCCATACCAGTTGATAGACATAGGTTTATACTGGTGATGGGCGATGTGCATGTAGGAATTAATGCAAGGTACACAATCAATATCATAATCTCATCATCATAACCATCTTTATCTTAACTATCATTATCAAGTCCATCATCATCATAATCAACCTCCGTCCTTGACGAGTATCAATATATCATTATAGTATCCTTCGATCTTTCCGGGTATCAATATATCATCACAGTATCTTCTGGCCTTGCCGGGTATCAACATATCTTCACAGTATCATCCAGCCTTACTATATATCAATATATCATCACACTATTCTCTGGCCTTGCTGGGTATCAATATATCCCCCGACCTTGTCAGGTACCAATATAATCAAAAACATCAATACACATATATTTATAGACATACAATAGGGGCACGGGCTCAATACATGGAAAAAGAAGGGTAGATCAACAAGCATGTTAGTATACTCATAATCATAATCGTATCAGCATAAAAATTATATCTCACCAATACATCCCAACTACTCGTTATTAGATAACCACGTTTATTATTATTAAATCACTAATTCACTAGTCTCACATGACCGGTAATCATTAGCCTAAACATTATCCTTTACATAATCCTTATTCATGGGATATTAATTAACCATTATTTATCAGAAACTCAATACCTAACATCAAGTCAAGGTTCATCACTGGACCATAATCTCCTTGCATCCACTATTCATCAAGAACAACTAATCATCCTATATATGTTAATTATTATTAGTCAACACATTACCATTTATCATCTTACCCTCCTTTATTAACTAACACCATTCATTAACTAACCACCGTTTACCAACTAATCCTTATTTATCAAATATTAACCGTTATTAACAAGTCATTTCATGTCACAAACATCTCTTATTATCTAACATCATTAACACATACTCCTCATTTATAAACTGATCAACACCATAAACTTAGTCATCAATATCAACTAATCTTTACCTATGCTAAGCCCAACATCATCATTAACCAAGTATCAGCCATCTCTAACTACCATATTTCAACTAAGCAAGGTTCATTAACTAGTATATTAAATTCCTAGCCATTAAGTACTATAGTAAGCAATAGACAACTATCTATCACATAGCTTAATCCTTAATTAGGAAGAACTGTCATAAGATCGTCTTTCAACTAGAATCACATCATTTACCGATATAATAGTCATGAATATAAGAAATCTATGCATTTGTAACGCCCCGCAACCGGGTCCCAGAATGTCACACGGTGATTAAGGCTACAAGTAGCCCCAATCTAACCCTTTGAGTCTTCTATTTCATATATTAGTTTACTTAAAGATGAATAGCATGAACTCAACAATGTGACATCATAAAATGAGAAATATAAATGTAATACTTCGTCTGAACAAACTACAACTCAAAGAAAATCTTGAAGTACTGATAATCTAATGACTAGTCTGACAAACCTCTACTACTCCAAACTAGAGAGCCTTTGGGATAGGTCCCAACTAACTCATACTCAACTGACAAGAATTAAAAAGCTACTAAATAAAACTGGAAGTCTGTGAATAACCGGTCCTCAAAACATGAGGACTCACCATGGCAGATATATAGATAGGAGTGCTCGAAAGGATCACTGGTGAGGCTAAGACTGAGCACCTGAACCTACATTACGAGATTATACGGTACACAGACAAAATATGTGGGTCAGTACTTTGGGAATATACTGAGCATATAGGGGAGTGTGCAATTAAAATACTCAATATCATAAGCATTTATAGAAAACCTGCATGGTGTAAAACATATTCACATAGCTTGAAATAAATATATGCCACAAGACTCATAAATCATTATGCTTTTACTTAAAAACTCAAATTATCATGACACCTGAAACTCTTAGGACCATATCTTCCAAAACACTTATACTTTCAAAACTTCGTAACTTTAAGACTACAACTCTTTGAAACTTGGAACACTTTAGAACTTAGAGAACTTTAGGAACTTAGGGAGTTTCTCTTAACCGACATAAACCATGTGAGCTACATGGTGTCCAACTTCTTACCCACGTTGAGGAGAGTTGTTCTATCCTTGCCATCAAATAAAACCTTAACTCTAGTGATCACTATCTTAACCCACTAGGTGTATATCAAGAACATACGGGGGCACGTAGTTCTGGGGCATGAGACCTCGGAATTAAGCCCAACTCGGTGCTAAATACTACTCCCTTACTAAGCTTAGAACTTTAGAAAATCCACCTTAAAATAATTCAACAAGATACATATATATAATGGGAGCCAAAATGCATCCCCTTTACTACCAACTCAAGAATGTGGATTTCTATCTTAACTTACAATCAAAAATCACTTCTTGATATTCTTTAAAAATCATTAACATCCCATTCTCAAACTCATGATTTAACCATAAGGTTCAATTCACAACAATCGGACTTGAAATTCTCAAAACATGATATAGACGTTGAATTATGTAACTTAAACCATAAATTGACATTTTAAAGCATTAATATGCATAATAATATTACAACTCAAAGCTTGGGTAAGACATAGTTTTATAAAACTCACAATACAATAACATGATAGGAATTCTTCATACTTTACGAAAATATGTAACTTTTGGGCACAAGAACAAAAGGGTGTTCTTATTCAAAATCACATACCTTAAACTTGGAGCTTTTGGTGGACTTAAAATATTTTTGAAGGTTATTCATGAACTATTGGATGTCCCTCGTAGAACTTTTAATGGGGAATTCAAATATAGAAGAATTATTGAATTCTTACGGTTGAATCTCTAGATAATTGGGTTTTTATGTTGAAACCCTAACCTTGTGGTTGAAGGTGTGTAGAGAATTTTAAAATGTTTAACTAAAGAGAAATAGAAGAAAATACGTTCTTTGAGGGTTATAAGTCATGGGAAGTCCTGGAAAAAGACCAAAATACCCTAGAAAAACATCATTAAATTGCTGAAAAAAATAGTTGACGACATTCGTGACAAGTCGTCAGACTTATTACAAGTCGTCATGAATGTCGTCACAAAAGGGTGAATTTTATGATTTTTAGCTTAAGGTCAACGACTTGTTGTGACAAGCCGTCAAACTTGTGACAAGTCATCACATAATGTCGTCACAAAATGTTGGATTTTGTGATCTTCTGCTTACGGTGACGACATTTATGACAAGCCGTCAGGCTTGTGATAAGTCGTCACAAAATGTCATCACAAAATGTTGGATTTTGTGACTTTCTGCTTATGTTGACGACATTTGTGACAAGCCGTCAGGCTTGTGACAAGTCATCACAAAATGTCGTCACGAAATTTCTAGGCTGATATGCTGGAGTAAAATGGGCATAACTCTTTTCTCTGATAATGAATTTTGCCGAAATTGTTATCGTTGGAAAGTTAATTCAGTTATCTATCATTTGGTGGGTCATGAGCTAAAAAATTCATAGTATAACGAGAGATATGCTCATTTGAAATTGACCATACCAATATCCATCTCAAGAATTCAATCGGCAAGGAATGTTTTGATTTGTCTAATAGCTAGGACACTTTTGAGGCCCTAATACTCATCAAGCTAGATCATGTTGCTACCAAATCACTAACTTTATTTCTTACGAGATTGAAATAAGGTTCTACTATTAGTTGAAATTCTTGGGGTAGTACAGCATGCCATCAGCAGTATTCAATCAATGGAATAATAAGCATCATACCATATCTGTCTCCATCCCATACTGGAGAGATGTGTATATAAACATTAATATGTTTATTCTTAAACTAGAATCATATCTTTTACAAGGACAATCACTTCTTAAATATCCAACCAATAACATATCAAGGCCCTTGACCCTATAATATGACCGAAATAATCCCAACATCATTATCACAGCCTTCATCCCATTTACATATCCATAACTTATATCGATAATCATATTTGTGTTTGTAGTGTAACTATAACTATCTCACATATAGGAGGCATCTCACATCTAGGAGGCATAATATCATTAAGCATATAATGATCTCTAATCTCAAAGGCATCTCACATCTAGGAGGAATAATATCAAGAAGTATATAATGAGTGTAGGACATCTCCAAACTATAGGTCATACATTATGACTATAAGGAATGTCACCTCTCTAGGATAATTATCATATCTAAGAGGAATATGAACTCTATAGGCCCGATGATCTTTACTAAGAGGTAAGTCATCTCTATAGGCCCAACAATCATAACTAAGAGGAATATCATTTCTATAGGTCAATAGTCATATCTAAGAGGAAAGTCACTTGTCTAGGCCAAGTATCAAGTCTTGGAGGTAATAGCATCTCTATGTGCCAAATATCAATCTAAGAGGAAAAAACATCTCTATAGGCCAAACATCATATCACAAAGGAAGTAGCATCTCTATAGGCCCAAATATCATTATCTAGGGAAATTACATCATAATTCAATACACCACAAAGTAACCTTATACTAAGTTTTACTAATCTTAACTATGCTTAACATCCGCAACTAAGTCCACAAGTCTTGAACTAGGTGGGCCAGACAATCCCACTTCTAATCCTCAATTCCCATATTTATGCATCTATTCCCCAAACTATGCTAAGGTATCTAGTTCAACTTCTAGATGCCAAGTAAGCCATATTCACGCCTAAGATAGGAAATTCTACTAGAAATAAGGGTCCTCAAGTCAACCTTACCCAAATTACTATTTCAAGACTACCATACTATCCCATTAGGGTAAAAATATACTGATCATGTTTCCAATAATAAAACCATATCCGAAACCTATAATTTTATCATATTCATACTACAAACTAATCTAAACTAGGGAGAAGGCAATAGGATTCTAAAAGATTATAAACATTCCATTTTACTTGTTCAAAAACCTCATATAATCCCCAAACGTCAATAATCAAGGATAAGTTGTTCTACTTATAATCAAGCCTAACATCCAAATTCACATCCAATATATATCATACATCATCTATGAAGAAAAGTAGACATAATCCTACCTTAATGCAAAACCGCAAAACCTCACTTCATACACTATATGCTCGTCTTCACTTTATAATCTCAAAAATGCCATCATACTATCAAAAATATAATCTACTTATTAATACGAGTCTAACGATACCCATATGGCACTACTGTTCTGTGGGTCAGAAAATGATAATAAAAGCTCTAAGTAGGTCCCACTTATGGGAAATGCATTTCTAAGGCCAAACTAATGTTCATACATGAGCATGGAATCGTAACCCTCAATAAATGGGTAAAAACTAAGCATACTTTAGTCTAAAACCAAGCCCTAAGCTAAATTGGAGTTTTGGGTCCAAACTAAGAAATTCAAGCATGAATTCAAGAGATTCTTACATTAAATTCGAAGGTATTCGCAACAAATGATGATAAACCAGCTCCCAAGTCACCCACCATGATCTATTTTGAGTTATAATACCCATTTAGGATTTTAAGCTCTCAAGGGTGAAGAGAAATGACCCAAATCAGAACTATGGGGTCTATTTATAGACCCCAGGCAAAGAGAAGTTTTGATCTATAAGATAAGGGCTGCAATCGAGGTACCACGATCGCTATGGCCTTGCCGCGATCATAGTTGCACCTGGACTAGCAAACCATAGAAAATTTCAAAGTTTCCAACGATGCCTTAAGATTCATTTGAAATCAATTTTTTGCAAAATAAAATATATAACCATACTAAATTTGATATTCTGGGTTCATTGGCAAAGTCAGATTTTCAATTCGAGGTCATTTCCACCAAATATGGGGCCCATACCTAAACTTTAAAATTTTTAACTTTCCAATCAATAGGTTGAAATAAACTCGGGTGTATCAGGACCCTAACCAAAGGTCTACCTGTCCTAAAAATGGTATTTAGGACTTGATGGCATAGCCAAAATTCACCTTCGAGATCATTTCACTAAAGTTTTTGCTTGGTGACCATTTGGAACCACCAAAGACTTTAAAATAGGGAATTGGATCTAAAAACTAAATGAACTGCTCGATAATCAAACCATCAGTCCCCGCGAGTCATAAATAACTTGGGGCAGCTATAGAGAAGCTCAAAAGGTAAAGATAAGCAAAATATGAACAATGACCAGAAAGGTCATTACAATATGCACTACTACAAGGATTTTTGTCCCCGAAAGTCTAAAGTCTTGAGAGAATGAGGTATTGGGCCCGTATGTTCCCAACTTAATTTCCCAGGTAACCTCAATAAAGAGAGAAAACTTGCAAGGGATTTTTCCAGGTATCACTTTTTCAACCGGAACTCTCATTCTATTTCCAAACAACTAAAACTCAACTTAAACGCTAACTGGACTCACACTGAACCAAGAAGGCTGATGCATGCAGATCTGAACCACAACACACTGATACTATATCTATATCTACATAAAACAACAAAGGCTCATCGGATCCAAAGCCAACCTAAGTCATGAGTCATGCCACCAAATCCAAAACCAAATATACACGCCCTTTACCATTTTCCACCTGATATCCACTCTAAGCTAGGAACAAAATCACTGGAGTCTCGTCTATGCAGTCTCATCACAGAGAACTCAAAGAACTAAAGCGTACCCATTGAGAGTCCATATGGAAAACATGAGAATAATCTCATAAGACATTGTCTGGATACACAAATGGAGATAATCGAGGGATGAATCCATGCCAATACTGCAACCACTTCGGAAGAAAAATCATACAGAAATCTCAAAATATGAGGTATAACTACTCATCACTAAATATTACACTCATAGATATTTCATCCACTGAAAATGAAGTCATACTTAATCTAACTCAGCTATATTACTTAGATTGAGTAAATTATCTAAAATTCCCAAAGAGAACTAGAGACTCGGGGTCAAAGATGAAAGAACCAATACTGGGTCCATGGGCTATCATTTGAATACTTATAAACCATATTCCATTCGAAGTTGGGAAGACCGAAAAGGCAATCTATGGACTAGGCTCAACCAGCCTATAAATAAAATCTGAACTGACACAAGTCTAAAATGAAAGTTGCACGTAAGCTTTACAACACCAAGCTAAAATCTCAATTCCAAGTATGAATCGCTTGATCTCAACTACCCAAACCATACATAAATATGGGTAGGAATTAATTCTCCCAATTTATCATACTTTCAAATTGCCATTCCAAGACATCAAATCAAAAACTGAGCCAATAAGGCTACATCAATGTCAACTCCCCTAAACTGACTCTAGTATCAAAATTTGACATATCCAAGATAAATCATACCAAGCCACGGTTGACACATAACTAGTGAACAAAATCACCACAGGGATAACCACCGAATAAAAACATAAGCAACCAACTCTATATCAGCTAGAGGGCCTAAAATATAGCCACAAAATAGAAATCATGCAAGAGGATGAATCACTAGCTAAAAATACAAATAACCCACTCTATATCCGCTGGAGGGAATGAACTATCCAAACATACTTATAACTTCACAAGGCTGAAAACCAGACCATTATCAACAAAAATTCTAGCAACTTGGAGAAATGCAACTTTAGCCAACAACTTATCAATCTAACACTCTATCTCAGTAAAGAATAGCCACAAGAACATATCGTCAAGGAAAAATACTCCACCAGACCTCATTAGGCCATACAAACACTTAAATGGGGATTTCCTAATATACCAAAGTAGGAAAATCACCACTCGATCCATCCAAGAATCGCATCATCGAAGATGGAATACCAAGGTCAAAGTGAAGACCACCGCCAAAAAACCAACAACTTAAGCTAAAGAGGTTCTAATTTGCCAACATAAGAAGCAATCATAGGAAAGGCCATCTGTCTCTATCCTTCTAACACCCTTAGCTAAAACCATGTCAAATAAAAAAGGAGTATTTAATCTCCACACTAGTAACGAGGGTAAACCACCACAAGGGAACCAACCTAACAAACGTAAGAGATAAATCCATGATACTCAATCTAAAAAATACAATCGAGCGGTAAAATAGTCACAACTAAAGAATGGGCCTCGAATTGGTCCATCTCTCACACAGGCTACATAAAAGGGGATAGCTAAAGCAAAAGACCTTCTCAATATAGGAGGCAAGTTTAAGAGTCTCAAACTCAAGAACGAGGACATAACTAAATTACGGACTCAAAAACTACACAAAAGGGAACACAGTAAACCTCGTTGCACTAGGGGAAAGAAATCATTAAATTGGGCTATATCTTCTCAAGCCACCAAATAATATCACAAGAAAATAAAAGTCTAACTTGATACCACTAGTATATATAGCTACCCAATGAGGAACAAATTCATCAAGTAATAATATCAAGTAATAATGTCACGTAATATCAATAACCTCACCGTAAAGGTAATAATAGCAATAACAACATCAATATCAACATATTGAACAGGATGTACCAAAATGAACATCAATATCATGTACCACTCAAAGGTCATAATAGGGCTAACGTGCCAAAATAAATTGGACTCAAACCTAAAAACCACATCCATAGGGGCAAACATTAATATAGATCTACTCCATCCACAACTAAAAGAAATAAACTATGGAGCAGTAACAAAATCATGCATCCAATAATAAGCCACATAATAACCGATATCAATTTATCAAGACATAATCATCAATGGGTATGAAAACCCCAATACATATAATAAGAGATAATTGTAGGAAATAAAAGAACACCAATAGTAGTGACTTTCACAATCAAATCTTTGATAGACATAGGGAAAAATAAATCTGAACGGGTCTAACTCAGACCGATTGACTGAATTGTCAATAGAGGTGCCACACACTATCTCTAATTGAAGATGCCACAACATTATGAGGATGATCTGAATGAGCTAAATTACTAAAAATTTCATATCAGGGACACTCCCTAGACTAGTAGTCAGTCTCTCTACAGTCGTAACAACTCTTAAGTATTAATATGGATAGAACACAAATTTAACCCAAATGGTTGGCCAAGTAATGTTGAGTGAAATCCATAAAATTATGTCCATACTTCTTAAATCATAGTCTTTCTTAGGAAGTCTAGGCTGGCAGGGAGTATGTGTTAAATCTTGTTGATTCTCTATCTCAAATCTGGGGCATTCTCAAAACCAGTATCTTATTATGACACATCCAAACCAAGATTCTAAAATACTCTGAGATACTATCCCTCATAATTTAGAATGATCGCCATGGCTCGAAGAACCATACCATACTCTGCAAGTTAGATGGGGACTCTGCCTACTATTATCATCAGGACTAATCTGAAGACTAATCATAGTATGGAATACTATCTGCGTAGAGTTGCTAGGCTGTAGGTAAAGCTAAACTTTATTGGTAGAATCCTCATGCTCGGATAAAATACCAACAGCACTATACAGATGACATTTCTCTTACCGTCATTTCTATAGGTCTCAATACTTGTACTCTTTATGGTTCTCTCATAATCAACATCCTGATGGAAGGAAGATTCATCTGCTATCTAGTGCTCCAATTCCAAATAGAGTAACAATACTAACCCTCTAATACATCCATGCACCAATGTCCGACTCAGGAGGATGTAGCATAGGAAAATAACTGGACCACATAACAAATCTAATATCGTACTTAAAGCCAGTAAATAACCCTGATGAATACAGGTAAACCCCACTCTGGTCTAAGAACTACTCAATAAATCAAACATCATTCATGGTTGAGAGGGATCTACAACATGACTCAAATTCCCAATGATGAACATTAAAGGCTGAATTAGTCACAAGCTTTGCTAGAGCCTAAGCTGGCCCAATTCATTTTTGTCCGTTGTTGAAGGTCTTTAATATCTATCTCTGAAACTCTAGTACGACATTACGCTAAAACTCGAGAAATGCATGTTGAAGTCTCTTCCACATCTGTCGACAATGTCGCATCATTCTTTAGGGATATAGTAGAGTCAAAAAGTACATTTGAGGTTAAAAGAAATACAGGAACACAATAAGGAGTCAAGAAGTTAATTTCCTAAAATGTCATTTTAGCCTCCCAAAGATAGTTTAAGGACGTCTTTGCACCGATCCTCAGGACTCTACTAAACACTTAGCTCTTGTACCACTACATCAATGAAACCTTGGCTCGAATGCTATCTAGTGCTCCAATTCCAAATGGCGTAAACCATAACCCATCGGTAGGAAAGCCAACCCATAGTCTGCAACGGCTAGTAACAGACTACTTAATAATGTAAGGAAAAGAATACGGAATAAATAAAAGAAATATCAATACATAATAACATCCAAAAACCTTCTGGTATCAGTACAAGAGCTTTGAAATATAATAAGAGTACCAAAGTGAAATATCAAGGGAAATACACCAATATGACTTATCTCATAATACAACATAGAGACTATTTTAATACATAAGAGAGAGATAAGTAATACTCTGAGCGTCAGGAGATCATTCTAAGTCTCTAAACTATGTTGATCCACATGATACACACTTTAATGGCAATAACTCATACTATAATCTACAGGCTGTAGAAGTATAGTATGAGTACCAAATGAATGGTACTCAGTAGCAACTTCCAACTGGGCTCCAAAGATAAAGCAGAAATATACATCTTATAAACATAATGGAAACTACACCCAAGCGTCCAACAATCATATAACAAGTCAGTGAGAATAATAAAGGACAACTATTCTATTCAAGTTCAAGAGTCAAACATAATAAAACTAAGAAAGTATCAAGGTGAACTATCTTATTCCATTCATATTCAATAGATGTCAATGCTATACCATATATCCCAAAAAAATATACAAATAAAGGGTGAAATAAAGATATATAGAAATATACAAGGTTATGAAACGAATATACAATATGAATAAATAAAGGAAGGCATATACGGTAAACCCATAGCTTCATATAGCTAGATGGATATATATATATATACATATAAACAAGAGGTTATCTCAATTCATAACCTAGATCATCATATCCTCATTCTAACACCTCATTATAATACTATTAGGGTCTAATACTACCATGCAGGCATGAATGCAAGGTACACAATAAATATCATAAGCTCATCATAATAACAATCTCTGTCATAAATATCATCATCAAAATAAACCTCCAGCTTTGCCGGGTATCATTATATCATATCAATATCCTCCGACCTTATCGGGTATCAATATATCATTATATTATCTTTTGGACTCTCCAGGTATCAATTTATCATCATAGTATCCTTTGGCCTTGTCGGGTATCAATATATCATCACAGTATCATCTAGCATTAGTGAGTATCAATATATCATTACAGTGTCCTTCATCCTTGTTGGGTATCAATATAATCATAATCATCAATACATGTATATCTATAGACATATAATAGAAGCACGGACTCAAGACATGGAAAAAGAGGTAGATCTACAAGATTGTTAGTATACTCATAATCATAATTATATCATCGTAAAAATGTCTATCTTGCCAATACTATCCAACTAATCATTATTATATAACCAATAATTATTATTATTAAACTAATTTACTAGTCATCACATGACCACTAATCATTAGCCTAAACATTATCCTTCACATAATCCTTATTCATGGGATAGAAACTAACCATTATTTATTAAATAGCCAATACCTAACATCTAGTCAAGGTTCATCACTACACCATAATTGCCATTCACCAACTATTCATCATGATCAACTAATCATCCTATATCTGTTAATCATTATTAGCTAACACATTACTATTTATCATCTAACCCTCCTATATTGACTAATACCATTCATTAACTAATCATCATTTACCAACTGATACTTGTTTATCAACTTTTTATAATTATTAAGTACTCATATCTTATCACCAACATATCTTACTATCTAGCCTCATTAACACACACTCCTCATTTATCAACTAATCAACACCATAAACTTAGTCATTAATATCAGCCAATCTTCACCTACGCTTAGCCCGACATCACCATTTTTCAATCAACCATCACTAGCTACCATATTTCAACTAAGTAAGGTTTATTAACTATTATATTAGATTCCTCTCTATTAAGTACTATAATCACATAATAGACAAATAGCTACCACATATCTTAACCATTAATTAGGAATAATAGTCATAAGATTATCTTTTAGATAAAATCACATCATTTACCAATATAATAATAATGAATGTACCAAATACATGCATGCTATCACCAGTATTCAATCAGTGGAATAATAAGCATCATAGTGCATCTTCCTCCTTCCATAACAAAAAGATATGTATATAAACATATATATATATTCTTAATCTACAACCGTATCCTTAGCCTAGACAATCACTTATCGGATATCTGACCAATATCATAACACAACCCTCGGCCCAATATTATGTCCAAAATAATCACAACATCATAGTTATGGCCTTTGGCCCATATACATATTCAAACACATATCGATAATCATATTTGTAAGCCGTAGTGTAACACTAACTATCTCACATATAGGAGGTATCTCAAATCTAGGAGGCATAATATCATTAAGTATATAATAATCTCTCATCTAAGAGGCATAATATCAAGAAGTATATAATGAGCGTATGACATCGCATATCTATAGGTCATATATCAGGACTATGAGGACTGTCACCTTTCTAGGACAATTTTCATATCTAAGAGGAATATCTTCCCTATAGGCCAGATAATTATAACTAAGAGAAAAGTAATATCTAGAGGCCCAACAATCATAACTAAGAGGATAATATTATTTCTAGAGGAAAATAGTCATATCTAAGAGGAAAGTCACCTCTATAGACCAAGTATCAAGTCTAGAAAGAAATAGCATCTCTATGGGTCAAATATCAATATAAGAGGAAATAGCATCTCTATAGGTCAAACATCATATCACAAAGGAAGTAGTATATCTATAGGTTAAAATATCATTATTTAGGGAGAATACATCATCATTCAATATGCCATGAAGTAACCTTATACTAAGGTTTACTAATCTCAACTACGCCTAACATCCGCAGCTAAGTCCACAATGCTAAAATAAGTCTTGGTTTATGTGGACCAAACAATCCCACTTCTAATCCTCAATTCCTATATTTATGCATCTATGCCCCCAAACTAGGATAAGGTATCTAGTTTAACATCTAGACGTCAAGTAATCCATATTCAAGACTAAGATAAGAACTTCTACTATAAACAAGGGTCCTGAAGTCAACCCTACCCATATTATGATTTCAAGACTACCACACTAGCTCAATAGGGTTAAACTATACTTATCATGTTTCCAATACTAAAACCATATCCCAAATCTATCATTTTCTCATATCCATGCAACAAACTAATCTATACTAGTGAGAAGGAAATAGGATTCTAAAAAGTTATAAACATACCATCTAACGGGTCCAAAACCCTTATCTAATCCCTAAACATCAATAACCAAGGCAAAGTTATTCTACTCATAATCAAGCCTGACATCTAAATACGCAATATATATCACACATCATCTACGAAGAAAAGTAGATAGAATCCTACCTTAATGCCAAATTGCAAAACCTCACTTCATACGCCACATGTTCCTCTTCACTTCATAACCCCCAAAATGTCATTATGCTATAAAAAACATAATCTAGTCATAAATACGAGTCTAACGATACCCATATTTCCCTATTATTCTTTGGGTCCAAAAATGATGCCAAATACCCCAGTGGATCCCACTTAAGGAAAATGCATTTTCGAGGCCAACCTAATGTTCATACATGAACAAGGAATCATAACCCTAAAAATGGCTGTAAACTAAGCATATTTTGGGCTAAAATTAAGCCTTAAGTTAAATTAGGGTTTTGGGTCAAAACTAAGAAACTCAAGCATGAATTTAAAGGATTCTTACATTAAATTCAAAGGTATTTTTGATAAAATATGATAAACAAGCTCCTAAGTCACCCATCATGATTAAATTTGAGTTATTATACCCATTTAGGGTTTTAAGCTCTCATGGGTGATGAGAAAATGACCCAAATCGCTTATAAGGGGTCTATTTGTAGACCCACGGGCAAGGAGAAGTTGTGATCGCAACGATGCGAGCCATGATCGCGATGCCATGATCTTCATCGCACCAGGACCAGCAAAACTTAGAAAATTTCAACGTTCCCAATGATGCATCAAGATTTATTTAAAATCAAATTTTCACAAACAAAATATATAACCACACTAAATTCAATATTCGAAAAGCATTAGCGAAGTCAAATTTTTATTCCGAGGTCATTTTGACCAGATGTGGGTCCCATACCTAAACTTGTAAATTATCAACTTTTCATTTGATAGATCAAAAGAGCTCAGATGCATCAGGACATGAACCAAACGTCTACCTAGCCTAAAATTGATATTTTAGAGCTGCTGGCATAGCTAGAATTTGCATTTGGAATTGTTTCACTAAAGTTTTTATGCGGTGGACAATTGGAACCAACAAAGACATTAAAATAGGAAATTAGCTTTAAAAAAACAAATAAATTGCTTGATAACCAAATGGTCGGTCCCAGCAAGTCATAAATGACTTGGGTCAGCTTTGCAGAAGCTCAAATGCTGAAGATAAGAAAAATATGAAAAATGATCGAAAGAGTCATTACTATAAATGGGCTATTAACTATGGTAGTGATTATGCTTATCGGTATATTAGCATTTACACTATTGCTAATGCTAGAGGTCATGCTTAATGACTATATTGGCGATTAAGTTATGACTATGCTAAGAATAATCTATAGATTATGCCATGGATTAGGTATTGATCAAGCTATTGATAAGCTGTCAATTATTCAAATAATAAGCTATCTATTATGCTAATGATAAGCCATTAATTAGACTACTGATAAGTTATTGCCTATGTTTGATAATACATATAGATTATGTTAGAAATCATGTTTAAATTTGTTGACTACATTGGCGAATATGCTATGGATTATGCTAAAGAGTATGCTTATTAATTATATTAGAACTTATGCTATTGACTAAGCTAAAGATCGTGCTTATTTACTATATTGGTAATCATGTTGTTGATTATGCTAGAGATCACATTTTTGATTATGATCATTGATCATGTTAATAAACAATCTTAATGGTTATGCTATTAAATACTATAATGATTATGCTATAGCCATGATAATAATGATATAATTATCGGTACAAGTTTGGATATTACTTCTGCTATGAACTATTCCTATACCAGTTCAAGTCTGGTATGCTCGATAGAAGTTTGAGGATAGTTATGACATTGATGATGGTATCGACTATTTATACCTTGATTGCTACGATATTGATGATGATACTACGGTGATGATATGGAGGATGATATTGATGATGATATTTATGAGGATATTGTCGAATATCAATACCAGTTCAAGTCTAGACACACACACCCACACATATATATCGACATATATGCACTCACACATTATGCAATGATGTCATACTTATTATGGTATGACAATATTGGGGTGTAAGATTGACAATAGTGATTCTAGCTAAGTGTTAAAATGAGAAAATAATTATAATATGGTATGCAATTAATAAATTCTAGTTATATGATAATTAGTTGATAAATGTTGGTTAGATTGTTAAGATTACTTAGTTGATAAATAATGACTAGTTGATAAAGGATGATTTATTGATACACGGGGATTAGTTGCGACATGATGGTTATTTTGTAAGTGTTAATTAATTGAAAATGATGAATATTGGTGATTGCAATGGATTGTTTATATTTCCACACTAATTGGTGCATGGGAGCCAATTTTGTAGTTATAATTCCATGTATTGATGCTTTATGTTATGTTATGCTATTATTCTGATTTATTTACTTATTTATGCACTGGGATATTGGAGTTACTCTAGGTTTGTCTATACCTTGACTTAGTTATGTTATTTTGCATTTTATCATATGTATATCATAATTTAGCTCTGTCAGCCGATGATGCCTATTGAGTACCCGGTGGTTTGGTACTCATACTATATTTTTGTACCTTTTTGGTGTAGATTCAAGTACTATTTTTTGTCGTTGAACAAAGTTCATGCTATGTTGATAGTTGGAGATAGGGTGAGATTTTGGAGTCAAAGTCACCTATTTCCTTCTATCATTCTATGTTCAATCTTTTATTTCGAGATAGATGTTACTAAATATTCTTGATACTTAAGTTGTATTATTATTATTTTCTAGATGCTCTTGTACTGGCTCTACTAGGTTAAGGGATGGTATCTATGTTGACTACCTTTATCTATTTCAAATACTTTGTTTATTTGGTAGTTGTGATATTGATTTCTACCAATGTTGGGCATTTTTCCACCAAGCAAACCCATTGTGTTTAGCTATGGGTTATGGTTTGGCTTACCTATTGGTGGTTACAGTAGCTTCCATCATGACTCATAAATCAAATCATGATACTTAACTACCAGAATCTCCTTATTGTATTACCACCTGACATCACAAGCCAAAATAAGCACAAGCTCCACCATGAAGATCAACCACTCATCCAACTGAACTGAATCCCATCTAAGCACATAATATGGATTATAAATGTACCAACGCAATATAGAAACATAGAAAAATAGATTGACACCAGCAAAATCTGGAGGTAAGGCTAACTCATAAGCCATCTCACTAACTTTGCAAAAAATCTTGAAAGGTTCAACATGTCTAAGGCTGAGCTTACTTTCCTCTTTAATCTTATCACACCCTTCATGGGTGATACATCGATGAATACCCAATTTCCAACTCCAAATCTCAAGGCACGAATACTATGGTTCGCATAAGCCTTTTGCCCACTCCGAGCTGCTCTCAACCTATCCTGAATCACCCTGAATCTATCCAATGACTACTAAAGCAAATTAGTACCACAGGGCCTAATCTCAGAAGTCTCAAACTATCCAATAGGAGAATGACACCTCCTACCATACAAAGCATCAAAAGGTGCTATATCAATATGCGAATGATATCTGTTATTATAAGCAAACTCTATCAATGCTAAGTACTCCTCCCATTGACATCTAAAATCCATAATACAGGCTCGAAGCATATCCTCAAGAACCTGAATAGGCTGCTCCAGCTGTCCATCTATCTGCAGATGGATGGTTGTACTGAGATCCACCTGATAACCTAACTCTTCCTGAAAAGCTCTCCAAAAGCTAGTAGTGAACAAGGAACCCGGTCCAAAATAATAGATGTAGGACCACCATGCAAATTAATTATCTCCCACTCATATATAAGGCTAACCTTTCAGTACGGAAGGATATCTGAATAGGAATAAAATATATGTGACTTGGTCAACCGAAACATAATGATCCAAATACCATCAAAACCATAGGAAGTGTGAGTCTAACCCCTAACAAAGTCCATCATAATCTGCTCTTACTACCACTCGGGAATGGGAAATCTCTAAATCAAACCACCTTGTCACTGATGCTCGACCCATTACTTCCTAATAACATAGGCAACGAGAATCAAAGTCTGCCACATCTCGCTTTATACTACTCCACCAATAATGTTGTCTCAAATCTATATACATCTTTGTTGTACCTGGATAAATAGAATATCTAGAGCTATGAGCCACGTACAAAATAAATTGACTCAAGTGATCGATCCTTAGAAAACAAATGCAACTATAAAATCTCAAGACACCCTTAGAATTCATGATAGCCATCTTGGACTCACCACTCAACACCTAATCACGAAAGATGCAAAGTCTGTAATCCTCAAACTGATGATCTCAAATCTGCTCAAATGGTGAGGACCTCACCTCAACACTAGAAAGAATCCTCCTATGATTAGAAATATCAAGTCAAAAAATTGAGTTGGCTAAGGACTGAATGTCCTATGCCAACGGCCTTTGAGGAACTAAAATACAAGCCAAGCTACCCATACTCACAGTGTTCTAGCTCAAGGCGCCTGCTACCATATTTTCCTTGCTCGAATTATACAAGATAGAGATATTATAATCCTTAAGAAAGTCCATCCATTTAGCTACCTAGAATTATGCTCTCTATGGGTTATAAGATACTAAAAACTATGATGATCGATGAAAATCTCATAACGTATACCATAAAGATAATGTCTTCAAATCTTAAGCACGAAAACAATTGCCACCAACTCCAAATCATAAGTGGCAAGTTGCGCTCATGCACCTTAAGCTGCCTAAAAGAATAAGTAGTAACACGACCTTGATGCATTAATATACAACCCAAACCAACACCAAAAGCATCAGAATAGATGGTGAATCCCTCACCCTCAATAGGAAGAGCCAAAATATAAGACGAAGTACGAAACTCCTTCATCTTACCAAAGCTCGACTCACACTCCTTGAACCTTCAAAAAGTAAAATCTTTAAAACTCAATCTAGTCATAGGCACTGATATAGTAGAAAAACCCTCACCAAACCGTATATAATAACCAGCCATGTTATTAAATGTACAAATCTCAGTCAGAGATGTAGGGCTAGCCCAATTATGAATATCCTAAACCTTCATTGAGTCTACCATAATCCCATTATTAGACATTATATGTCCAAGGAATGTCATCGACTCAATCCAAAACTAACACTTAGAAAACTTGGAGAAAATCATATGATACGTCAAAGTCTGGAGCACAATCCTCAAATATTGTGCATGCACCTCTTTACTCCAAGAATACACAAGGAAGTCATAGATGAACACAATCATGATGGAATAAAAATAAGGCATGAACACTTGGTTCATCAAATCCATAAATATGGTTGAGGCATTAGACAACCCAAAATACATCATTTGGAACTCATAATGACCATAACGGGTCCTAAAAGCTGTCTTCGGGATATCCTCAGCCAAAATCCTCAACTGATAGTAACCAGACCTTAAATCAATCTTAGAAAACATCTATTTACTCTGAAGCTAATCAAATATGTCATTAATATGAGTCATACGACAATGATTCTTCATTGTTACCTTATTAAGTTTCCTATAATAAATGCACATCCGCATAGATCTATCTTTCTTCTTCACAAACAATATAGAAGCTCTTGAAGAAGATACACTCGATAAAATAAAACCCTTACCAAGAAGATCTTGATGCTAGCAATTCAGCTTCTTACGCTCGATAAGAGCCATATGGTAAGGTTCTATAGAAATAGGATGGGTGTAAGTATAAAGATGAATAAAAAACTCAAACTCATGGGCAGGAGGTATACCAGGTAGATCGGTAGGTAAAATATCTGGAAACTCACTAAATATAAGAATAGAGTCAAGCGACGGACTCTCTACACTAATGACATAAATATAAACAAGATAAGACTCATAATTCCTCTAAATAAGCCTCCTATCATTAACATAAGAAATAATTCCCATCAACCCAACTACTCTCTTCCACATAATTGAGGGTATGCCGGATATAGTTAAGGTAACAATCTTGGTAAAATAATCCATGACCACATGATAGTATGGAGTAACCACTCCATGCCAAGAATCAGATCAAAATCCACCAAACCTAATATAATAAGATCAGTATGAGTATTAATATCTCTCATAATCAGAACACAAGATTTGAACACCTGATCCACTACTAATGAATCACACATGGAAGTAGATACATGTAATGGCATAATTAATAAAACCCAAAATAACTCTAATCTTGGAGAAAAATAAGCAGACACGTAAGAATAAGTGGATCATATGTCAAATACAACAATGGCCAACTGGTGGCACACTAAAACTATACTTATGACAACAGCATTCGAAGACTCAGCCTTGGGTATAGCAGGTACTACATACAACTAGTCATGCCTGCCACCTTACTGTGATCCTAATTAATCACCTCCCTTACCTATCTGGAAACCTCCATAAGTACCTTAGAGACCACCCCTACGACCATCCAAAGCACCTTTAGCTGAGGTATGAACTGCTTTAATAGGGGGACACTTTAAGCTAAAGCAATAATTATCTTATGGCTAGGGTACACGGCTAGGGTATTCTCATGAATAATGACCATGGTCCTTATAACGATAAAATAAACCATAATCAAAAAAAGAAATAGAAGATCCAGTTGACCCAAAATAACCACCACAACTATAATAACTAGAATACGAACAATTCAAAGCCAAAATGCTACCCTAACCTAGGTGGTCACTGACATTAAACTGACCTCCCTCATAATCTAAAGTACTACCTGAATAGGAATATAGGGCTGACTTTGAGGCTGATATGACTAACATAGAAGGTACCTATCCTAAAAACCACTACCTTTGAATCAGAAGCTACTATAACTCCAATAAAACTATCCTAACATCTAGACCTCTTATTACTAACCCCTTGGGCGTCAGAAATGCATATCCTCCATCACTTAAGAGTTATTAGAAACCTCAACAAAAGACCTACCTATAGTAACCAAACTCTGAGTAGACATACAAAAGGGAATTTGATAACTCTCAACTTACGCATGGATTAAAGTAAAAGATGGTCATTGTAAATATAATAAGCCTTCAAGAGTCAAGGTAAAATCCATGAGGACAATGTGAGTGGAGATTGAGTAAGTTCAAAATAAAAGTTGTTTACCAAGCTCATACCTATGATACAAGATGGTTTGGGGGTTTTCAATGTTTTCAAATGTAAAGGCAATTTGTGGCCTTCTAAGGGACTAATTTGAGACTAATAACGCTCAAAGAACTTTGGTGTCAGGGCTGAATCCACAAGGAACAATGTGAATGGAAATAACATTAATTTGAAAGAATGGATACTTGTTAAATTCAAACCAATAATACACAAAATATAAAAATGGGGAAGATAAGTATTAACACTAATGTTTCTTTTTGGGTTTTTCTCATATAAATTTGGGGATATGAACATTTATATTTTTATCAATTAGGCATAGGAAGTGATACATGGATACTAGTAGCCAACTTCATTCTTAGTAGGTCAAATGTGGGTAGGTTGGGTTATAGGTTTTGAGGCTAGTCTTTCAACAAAACATTAAATTTTCACCTATTTATTATTGTGAATACATAATAGGTGTGTTCAATAATTGGTAACCAAACCTCAATTTAGGCATCCTTATTTCTAGGATGATACCCATGGTATATTTAACTTCACAATGACCTTTATGTCTAAGATAGGGATAGACTAGTAAACTACACACATAATTGTCTACCATTGCTTTGGTATCCACTTCCCTCTTTCAAAGATGATATAAATTCCTAATGTTCACCCAAAACCTTCTTTTAAAGATGGCTTTGAGCTTTCTAGAGCTTGGAGTTTTCACCTATCAAACCCATATAGGTATTTGGAGATTTCACCAATAAATACTAACCAAATTGGTCAAGCAATGATAAAACCCATCAACATGAACTACCAAATAGAAGCTAACATTAACAAGCCACACACACTTTAATCCTTATTCAGACATAACCCCAAGAGGGAGATCTAGCTACACAAAAGATAAACAAGCAATGATATACCTATAATATCAATTGAAATAATTTATTAAATTCATAAGTTAATATTACTTCAAACTTTTAATTCCCACAAATATCCAATGGAAATGACTATTCCTCGACTTAGAAGATACTCAAATGTATTTTTCACCCAAAATTTGTACAATATTTTCTTCTCCAATAATAGAGGATATGAACTCAAGAACAAAAACCTAACTATTGAGGAATATGGAATATGTTCAATATATATGATGCCTAGGGTTTTATTCCTCTTTTGTCAAATTTGGGATCAGCCATATGCATTTTCAGTTTTGGTCTTAGGCTACAATCTTTTGTTGAGTCACGATCGTACAAGCTTAGATGCAACTGTGGATGTTGTGAACCTGGTTGACTTACATAACCATGATTTATTAACCATGATTGACTACTGTAGTCATGGTTATCAGACCACAACCACGGTAATTGAGGCCATTCTGCTCCAGGTTTTCAGTCGCACTTTTCGAACTTTCTTTTGATAATTTTTGGCTTCAATCTATATCTTTTCCTCTCATGAACTATGTGCCTAAAAGTGTGAATATTAGTGTATTCAATCATAATTATGTCATATTTATTCCTTCTAAACATGGTAATGTGCATGAATGTTGAGTGGAAATGAGTGGTAAAATCACCACTCATTATCTACCTTAGGCTAAGACCTGAGCTAGTTTTGGTAGACCCTTATGTGCTTGTTTTACATTTCAAATGCTAACTATGGGATTTAAGGAAATTAGATACTTAGAGGTCATTGTGGTTTGACTTTAGGAGTTGATGTTATTTATGATAAAAAAACTGATAATTTAGTTACATTGATATAAGAACCGATTGGAGTCTAGCAATAGATTATGATTTTGATGTATAAGCATTGATTCAATTCTGATAAATGATTATGCTATTGATGATATGAGCTTCGATTAAAGTTCGACAATTGTTAGTTATTTATGATGAATATGGTAGGGATGGATTTTTGGTCATAGCAAGATAGTTGGTAGATTATGGTTATTCGTCTATTTACTTTCCTTCATTGTATCCTCCAGGATTTAGGGGGGCTTGAATTTGTTATTTACTTTTCCACACTTATTAGCTTATGGCGGGTAATTTAATATATACTTGTGTAATCTTTACATTAATTATTAGAATTTATTGATTTATTTTTGCGCAGTAGTGTTGGATTTTGTTTCTAGGTTTTTCATTTTTTCAACTTGACTTAGCTTACTTTATCTCACATTTATATCATGATTTAGCTCGGTCGGTCGATGATGTCTACTATATACCCGTGGTTTTGGTACTTATATTATACTTTCTTAACTTTTTGGTGTAGATTTAAGTATTAGTTGCCACCATTGATTCAATACTCATCCATAGTTAATTTCAAAGATTGGGTGAGCTTTTGGAGTTGGTGTTCCCCTTTTTTCTTTTATCTATCTTTTTCTAGTTTGTTGTTACTAAGATAGATTGTAAGTGACTATTTAAGAACTTGTGGTGTATTTGTAGTAGCTCTTGTACTAAATCTACTAGGTTATGGGATGGTTATCTATGTTTTATCTATCTTTTGGATTATATTTGTTGTTTTGTTTTACTATAAGTCTAAATTTGTTGATTTTCGGCCTTTTACATTATTTTCCACTAAATAGGCCATTGTTTGTAGCTTTGGGCTATTTTTTGGCTTACTAACTAGGGGTAATATAGTAGGTGTCATCTTTACACATAAATTAGGTCATGACAAATTGTTATCAAAGCCTAGGTTCACTAGTATTATTTGTACTAGAGCAAATGGTTTGTAGAGTCCTACGGATTAGAATAGTGGCATACGATTCTTATATTCTTTAGGACATTCTTAGGAGTTCTTCAATTCTTTCACTCATTTTTTGCTAAGAGTTTGACTTAGTTTCAAAAGAATTCTTTTGGCTTTATTCTTTCATAGATAGCTAAGACACGTGCTATTGCTAAATGAGATAAAGGTTTCAAGACTGAGTCTAAGGATCCTATTACTATTTTTAGATAACCTAGAGGTCATAAATAGCCTCGAAATATTTCCCCAACTAGAGTCCCAGATAAAGGCCTTCCCCAGACCCTATTCCTTCCCCCAAGCCTGATATTTTTCTTCCCCAGCCAATAGTAGGCTAAGGACCACCCTAGGCTTCACCGAGGTTTATTTGTTCTTTTTTACCTAAAGATGCATTTGTTTAGTTTTTTTAATTGGTTGGTGGTGCACCATCTGATGGTGTATAGTATACATATCAAAGTAGTACTGGGTACGGGTGTAGCCTATAAGTGTATCTCCCACATTTAAGGTTCTTTCTGCATCGGTGGTTGTTCGACTAGTATTCACTTAGCTAGTGGTTTCCCAGCCTGCTATGTCTATTGAGGAGTAGAAAATGTTGGGTAGATTCTTGATATTGGCTCATCCTAGGTTTTCTGGTGCATCAAGTGATAATGCTTATGAGTTTCTAATTCCTTATAAGGATAGGCTACATAATTTAGGCCTAGTTGAGACTTATGTTATGGATTACACTACTTTTTAGTTGGACTTGGAAGGTAGACATTGGTGGATAGTTTATCTTGATTCTAGTCTTACTGGATCTTCTCCAAAGTCATAGACTTAGTTCTTCAAGATCTTCTTTGGGAAGTATATACCTTGTAGTCTTAGGGATTGTTTGAAGGATTAGTTTTTGATATTAGAGTAGGGATCCTAACTGTTGTGGAGTATAAGGCTCATATTCATGAGTTGGATTGATATTCTACTTCTATCTGACTTTTGTGTGTGAGAGGGTTTGCTGATTTGTTTGGGGAATAAGACTTCCTCTTCATATATCTAATCAATATTTTGTTGCAATGGAAAGGTCTTTTGCTGAGGTTTTTTATCATGTTCAAGCTATGGAGGAGATAGATCATGAGGTCTAAGTAGGTAGCGATACGAGGTTATGATATCATGGTAGCTTCAGTGGGAGTAACAGTGGCTCATAGTTCAAAAGAAATAGATATCAATATAGGTACCCTCCGCATTAGCCATGACAATTTTAGTGGCAGTCTAGTGTACCTATGAAGAAAACTCTTCAAATTACGAATGAAGGCTAGTGTAGTTTTAGTGATCGTCCTGGCCGAGGTAGCGGCCAATCTTCAAGGGGTTATTCTTATGGTTATTCTAGTCATAGTGGTTAGTTTGGTTCAGTTGGATCTTTTTGTTTTTGTATAGTTCATGGGGTATGTCATGTATATAGAGTTTTTGATCATTTCCTGTAAGAGTTCCCCAATTGTAGAGCAATTATTCCTTCAACTCAGGGTATTTCACCTATTAGGGTATTTTATCTCTCATATAGAGGTGGTATGTATGGTTATAAGGGTGGTCCCCAGGGTGCACATAAAGGTTCTTAGGTAGGCCAAGTGGCAAGCATGGTCAATTATATGTAGTACCTTCTAGACCCAAGGTTGAGTCTTCGGATGTTGTTGTTAAAGGTATAATTTTGGTATAAGTCAATCAATTTTTTCTTTTCTTGATTAGCTATCCAGTTATTCTTATGTGTCTTCTTGTTATGCCCTATAGTTAGAGACATCTTGGGATTCAATAACAGTGCCACTATATGTATCTACTATTATGGGTGGATTTTTAGTAGTGGATCAGGTTTTTAGATTATGTGTTATGGTTGTTAGAGATATTGACACTCATATTGATCTTAGTATATTGGACTTAGCAGATAATTATGCAATTATAGGCATGGACAAGTTATCCCACTATCATGCAATCATAGATTATTTTTCCAAGATCATTACCTTTGCCATTCTTGATATACCCCAGTCATGTGGCACATATCATTTAGCCATAATCCGATGGGATTTCTTCTTATTTTTGAGTTAGAAGGCTTATGTTGAGAAGTTGGGAGTCTTATCTTGCATATATTCATTATGTTAGTTGGGATAGTCTATCACTTGACTTTTTTTATATATTTAATGAGTCTTCTGATGTTTTCCTTACTGATGTATCTGGTATTCCTCATGCTTGTTATATTAAGTTTCTTCTTGATCTTTAGCCAGGCACCCGACCTATTTCTATAGCACCTTACCGTATGGCTTCTGCCGAGCTCAAGGAGATAAATTCTAAACTTTAAGATCTTCTAAGTAAGGGTTTTATTAGATCGAGTATGTTTCCGTAGGGAGATCTTGCGTTGTTCATAAACAAAAATGATGGCTTCATGTATATGTGTATTATTATAGGCTACTTAATGAGGTGATAATAAGGAATCAGTATCCTATAGCTTGCATTGATGATTTATTTTACTAACTTTAGGGAGAAGTAAAGTTCTCTAAGATTGATTTGGGGTAAAATTACCATTAGTGTAGGATTCAAGCTAAGGGTATCCTGAGACAGCCTTTAGGACACGTTATGGTCAATATGAGTTCCTAGTGATGTGTTTTAGGTTGACTAAGGCCCTATCTATATATATGGATTTGATAAACCGAGTATTTATGCCTTATTTGGATTCCTTCATGATTGTGTTCATTGATGACATCTGTGCATATTCAAGGAGTAGAGAGAAGCATACACAATATTTGAGGATTGTGCTCAAGACCTTTAGAGATCATTTATTTTTTTCCAAATTCTCTAAGTCTGAGTTTTGGCTTAAATCGGTAGCATTCCTTAGACATATGGTATCGAAGGATGGGATTATGGTAGACCCAGCAAAGATTAAGGTCATTCGTGATTGGGCTAGGCCTACATCTTCAATTGAGGTTTGTAGCTTCATTGATTTGGCCAGTTACTATATGGGGGTTCATTGAGTGTTTTTCTACTATTGCAGGACCCATGACAAATTGACTGTGAAAAAGGTTCCTTTCCAATGGTCTGGGAAGTGTGAGTCAAGATTTGAAAGGCTCAAGAAGTGTCTTACTTTATCTCATATTTTTGTTTTGCCTGTTAAGGGTGAGGGATTTACTGTGTATCATAATGCTTGTGGTGTTAGTTTAGGTTGTGTGTTGATATAGAAAGGTCGTGTTATTTCCAATGATTCAAGGCAACTGAATGTGCACGAGTGCAACTACCTCACTCGTGATTTAGAGTTGGCGATGGTAGTTTTTACGCTTAAGAATTGGAGGCATATCTTTATGTAATGCATAAGATCTTTATGTATCACCATAGTCTTCATCATCTTTGGACCCATAGGGAGCTTAATTCTAGCAAAATAGATGGATTGAGTTGTTTATAGATTATGATATCTCTATCTTATATCATTCGGGCAAGGAGAATGTGATAGCGGATGACTTGAGTCAAAAGTCACTGAGTATGGGTATCTTGTCTTGTATTACAATTTCTCATAGGCCATTGGCGTGGAACATTCAGTCCTTATCCAACTTAATGGTATGAATTGATATTTCATACCTTAAAAGGATTCTTGGTAGTGTTGAGGCAAGGTTTTCACTTTTTGAGAAAATTTGGGGTCATCGGTTTGAGGATAATATACTTCGCATGATCTATGATCAGGTGTTGAGTAAAGAGTGCAAGATGGCTAATATTGATTTAGAGGGTGTTTTAAGATTTGATAGCCATATTAGTGTTCCAAGGGTTGATGGCTTGATTCAGTTGATCTTGCATGAGGCCCATAGCTCCAGATATTCTATTCAACCTGGAATAGCTAAGATCTATAAAGATTTGAGGCAGCATTATCAATGGAGTAGTATGAAAAGAGTGTGGTGGACTTTGTAGCTCATTGCCTATGTTGTCAGTAGGTAAAGGTCGAGCATCAGAGACCTAGTGGATTAATTTAGAGGTTTCCCACTCTCGAGTTGAAGTGGGAGCAGATTACCATGGACTTTGTTATGTGATTACCTCCCACCTTCCATGGTTCCAATAGTATTTAGGTCATTATAGAATGGTTAACCAAGTCGGCATATTTCATTCCTAGTCAGATGTCTTTTAATGCCGAGAGGTTAGCTTGTATCTATGTTCGTGAGATAGTCTATTTGCATGGGGTGCCTATATCTATCATTTTAGACCAGGGTTCATTATTCACTTCTAGCTTTTGGAGAGCTTTTTAGGAGGCTTTTGGTTTTCATATGGATCTTAGTACAACCTTCCACCCACAGACTAATAGGTAGTCAAACAAGACTATTTAGGTTTTCGAAGATATGCTCTAAGCCTATGCTATGGATTTTGGAGGTTAGTGAGAGTAGCACTTAGCCTTGGCAAATTTTTCGTATAATTACAGCTATCATATAAGCATTGAGATGTAACTTTTTAAGGATTTATAAGGTAGAAGATGTCACTCTTTGATCAGATGGTTTGAGACTTCCAAAGTTAGGCCTCATGGTACTGACTTGCTTCAGGAGTCTTTGGATAGAGTCAGGGTGGTTCAAGATAGGGTGAGCGCAGGTCAGAGTTTGATGAAGGCTTATACAAATCATAGACTTTGAGCCTTAAGATATAGAGTTGGTGATGGGACATTTCTCTGAGTATCGCCTATGAAGGGTGTGATGTGATTTAGGAGGAAAGGCATGCTCGGCCTCTGATATATTGGACCCTTTTGATATTATTTGCGCAATTGGTGAGGTAGCTTATGAGTTAGCATTACCCCCAAATTTTTCTATTGTCTATTCAATTTTCCATGTTGCAGACTATACATTCTTGATGCATGTCTAGTGCTTAGATGGGACTCAGTCCAGTTGGACGAGCGATTATTATTCGTGGAGGAGCCTGTGCTCATTTTGACAAGTCATATCAGGCGTTTGCGCACTATAGAGATTCAAATAGTCAAGATGAAGTGGAGTCACCGCCCAGTCGAGAAGGATACCGTGGAGATCTTGAGCGAGATATAGACCTAGTATCCTCGCACGTGTGGCCAACGTCTAAACTACACCTCCAATTGAGGATAAAACGGTCGATGTCAAGTGCAATAACCCAACTAGGTTGGGGTCTGACCCACACTGAAGACTTGTATGCATATCTCTGGTCTGATAAACCTAATGGGAAAAACAGAAAGTAAATAGAGGTTTGTTGTAATCTCAAACAAGTAACAATATGAAACTTTGGTTGTAAGCAGTCGGAGATGAATACTAGTGTTATGTTCCCCCTGGCTTCCCAAATTCGTAGGTTGTCGTGCTTTGCTGAACCAACCTAGTACTTTACATGCAGAATTTGATAAGTTATGTACCATCAACTGTCTTGTTTACTCATTGATGGATTTAATCCTTTACCTTTTGCGTATCAGGATGTCGTATTACAAACCCTTATCCTAGAATACAGTAAACTATTACCTTTTGAGTCTCAAGTTATTAAATGACAGATAACCATCATACATAGATAATATTGAATATCCTAGATCAATATTTAATCTTCAAAATACTATTGTAATTATCTTTTCCTAGTCACTACTTCTCATGTGGAGTAAGTAACAATAATCGAGGCGGGATCCTAATGTTTGTAACCGCTAGAATACGTATCATACCGAAGATAATACAATGCTTGCACAAGTTCTGGTTTCGAATAATTTAGCATTTCCCTACTTCATTAATATTCTAGGGTTCCCACAACCCTAGCTAAGGGTTCTAGCTACTCATGCTTGTGAAATGATCAACGAGATTCATGATGGAAGCCATTAAACAATATCACAAGAATAATTGAATAAGACTCAATGTCTGAAATTGAATTATCAACAAAAATCACTACAGAAGCTATCCCAAGATCAAAGTCAAATCTTGGAATAAAAAATATATGTTTGTGAATGTTAAGATTGTATAACCTAACTACAAAACATTAAAAAAAGGTATATATAGTAAACAAGGAAACCTTAAAAATCAAATCCCAAAAAAAAGGAAGTTTGGGGTTGGCTTCCACTTACTTAGGCTACATATGGATTGTATGTACCACGTACAGACCGTATGTACCACATACGAACCATACCTGGACCTAGCTAAGTCCTAGAACTCAAGGATAGATCCTTCATCTCTCTGTACTTTTTATCTCTGTGCATACCTGGGTCACATATGGACAGTATGTTCCACATACGGACCATATGTGGACATAGGTAAGTGCAGAGTCTTCCTTTTTCTTCTTCTGAGCCTCTGGACTTCAATTTTTGATACATACATATGTCACCTATGCTTGGTAAATGGCATATATGCCTAGAATAGCCTTGGTAAGTATCCAAAAACTTTAATCGCCATCCTTTTCTTCAGTTTAGCATCCAAAATCAAATTTCCTGCAAAACATACACAAAACACATCATATCACACAAAACAACCTATGAAACTTTCATATTTTCATAGTTTTAAGAGTCAAAAGTTCTTTAGATCTATAGCTCATCAACATCCTCAACTTATAAAATTTTCATACCCTAAGGCAACGTAACTAAACAAAACAAAAATACAACGCTTAATTAGGAGAATCTAAGCTATCTAAGACAGTCAATCATCATATTAAGCTCAAACAAAGTTACCCTCTCCTATTTCATCAAGTCAAAAACCAATTGTGTCTAAACATAAAGAACAATAATGTGACACAATGGAATAAAGATGTGGCAATTACATTAGCAATAGACAACCATGCATATATACAAGTTTCATTACCCCAAACAAGTAATCAACTAGTAATACAACCCATGTGCTCTTACCAAAGAAGTCTCACTCACTCATATAAAATAAGCATGTTAATACAGGGACAAAAAAGAGACACTCACACTTGAAATAGAAGTTCAACCAATGTGCGTCAAATACCATAGGCTTGCTCTTATTTTCTTTATCTTGGTTTATAGATAATCATGTTAGGATCACTATAGGACTTTATTTTTCTTTTAATGTAGGCTTGGGGGGCTTGTATGGTATATATGGATATCAAGTGACTAATCCTCCTTTGCATTACACTAACCTCGGGGTCCACACTTTAACCAACTTCCTTTTATTCCACCCTTATTTCTTCCTTATTATTCTTTATTGCACATTCAGGTTGGGTGTGATTTTTCTTATTAAATATTTTTTTTCTTTTCAAAATTTTTATTTCCTACCACACCTAGCCTTACTAACTTTCCTCTTATTTTACCCTTATTCATATGCATTTTATATCACATATCCCTATAATAGCCACCTTCAACTTAGGCAATTTGTCTGAGTTGAAGTGCACAATGTCCAAGAAGCACTAGGGCCAAAATATGTTCATTGCAACACAAATGGGAAGGTGAAAGGTGAAAATATGGAAATAGGCTAAAATGCTAAAAAATGGGATCAAAGGATATTATTTCACATTAGGAAAGTTCTGGATTTAACACACCAAAGGAACTAGGTAGAGTCTCACAAACATATGGAACAGAGTCACATCACAAAATCTACTTATCCAATTCATGCACAATTTAGCGAAGATTATCATGTCCCTAATTTAATGCGTAACAAGATCCACATAGGTCACATATATATACATTCACATATTGCTAAAAACACAATTTTGGAGGAGTACCATTTTTCTCAAAATCAATAAAAAAAACATTACAACTACTGTACATACTTAAAAATCTCCTAATTATACAAAAAACAAACATAACATAAAACAAAATACATCATGACAAAAATTTAAGAACTAGACAAGTCGGTTCTATAACCATACCACTATTTGCAATATGTTAAATAAATATAAAGAAGGGAATGAGGACATACGTGGGATACACTAGGCGTCCATGTCATGATTGCCCACGGGTGAGGGTATCTAGAGTAGAAAAGGTAGTGGGGGTGGAAATGCTCTACTAGAAGATGCACCCACTTCTATCTCAGCCAGACTTTGCCGATAAATAACTATAGTTTTCACCAACTTATATCTGGCCCATTTCAGGGCCTGATCATATGGATTAGTGGGATCCTGTAGGTCCATATCTCATCCTCTCATTGTCTAAACTATGTGAACCATATCATCATCCTCTGCAAATATGTCCAATAATCTGGGCCCAAGCGAAGGTGTCGGCTGAACAAAAAGGGGCACAACTGGAGGAATGGATGATATATATCTCTTAGTGAGAGAGTGTACCTTTACTCTAGGTGTATCCGCCTCTTCCCTAATATCACCTAGATCCAGAACCTCCATAATGCTAAATTGGGTTGTTACTCAACCCTTAAAAGAGTCTATACATTCATGAAACACAGCGTATAACTTTGACATAGTAGCCGATCATGCAAACTCTAATCTAGCCTCAGTCATCTCTAGTATAGTTCGGACCCATGGTCGGATCTGCCAATATAAATTTACTACCTATGCCTCAACATACTATACCTGTGTGTTAGTGTATCTCTAAATCTCCAACAAGATCTGGAAAAACTCATGAGATACTAGTATTAAACCTGAAGTAACAGCTATAGTAGATGGGCAAGGGGGCACTAAAGATACACCCACCCGCTCTAAAGTGGAAGTTGGAGTTGATGCAGATATAGCAAGAGTTCCCTTACCCTAAGTACTCAACTAGGACTCTTCGCTCCCCCCTATCAAGATCCATACTAAATCCAACATCACCTCCTTGTGTATCAATAGACTCTATAGGACTAATGGGCCTTTAGACGGGGTCAAAGATATTGAGTGGGTGTACGGGGTCTCCTAGAAAGGTCTGGACGTACCGAATATTTCATTATCCTAGTCTATGTCATGCCATCATCTGTACTCTCTTATTAAATCTTACTATCTCTTACATGTCGGTTGCATCACATAATTGCTAAATAAGACAAGGGAATGACATAGTCGTAGTCTTACCTTTAGCTCTCTCATGAAGCTCCTACCAATTGATAGCTTCAAAATCAATATCATATCTAGCCATTATTCTAGCAATCAACATAGGTCAATCCCAAGTCAATACATTATCCATTACAGTTAGACACGATCTATAATAAATAAGCAGCCACTAAAAATTCATAGCAAAAGTTATGTTGCCCTTTTTGTCATAACCTGCCCCTCAATCAAAAGGGTATCGTCACCCAATGGTGAAATATAGATCTCAACACTCTCATTCCTTTTCCCAGCACCATGCATAATGTGTCTCTCTTATGCAGCTCTTAATCAATAATCACACTCAGCTTTAGATGTCGGAGCAATATAATCTAGCCCGAAGAGAACCATGTAGATGGACACTGCTGAAATATCTACCATAACCCCTATCACATGAGTCTACTCAAGTGGGTCTACTCAGTATACCTAGAAAGACCTCTACTCGTTGCCATAGTCAAAGCAATTATGAAATGGTATGATGCATAGAATTCCTGCACTAAAGTCGGGCAGTAAGAACCTAGGGGTTAGGTCATCCACCCCAACTGATATCTATAAAATAAAGCCCATAACAGTGGTACACCGACCTACCTAGACAAGTCAATATATCACTCCTCATAAATATTCCTCATGGGCTATCCAAACTTGTTAATATAGTTGTCCTACTCAAAATAGTCTGAAGTCCCTCCACATGCCATCTCGGGTTCACCTTATCAATAGGTACCTACGATATAAGTGTGGGGTCGAATTCCTGATCATGATGAGCTGGGGTCTCTGCATCAAGATCTGGAAAATAGTGTATAGCCTGGTGTGTACCCTTCTTAGATAGGGCTACGATTGATAACTGCTCTAGAACTATTGTACCCTCATCAGACTGGGGTGTAACTAATGACTACTCCTCATCTGCTACTTCAGATTCATCCTAGGATCCTTTCTTAGACTGGGGGTATTGGGTAACTGTTACGGGAAGTGACTTTGTCTCTTTATCATCATCCTTACCACCACCCTCAATAGGCCTGGGAGAGGATGGTGGTGATATTTGGGTTGTTTTCATCCTTGGCCTACCTAGGAACTCAATGGCCTCAGCCTTTATCTTATGCCAAGTTAAATCCAGCAGCTTGCCCCACTGTATTTTATCTAGAATCCATACACCCAACTTGTCCATAATGATAGCCACCACAACAGCATACAACCATCCTCTAGTCACTATCCCTGTCGCTCTAGTTGAGACGGCTCTAGATTGAGCATGCGGGTACTCCTCCTCCAAGCAACTACTCTAGGAAAAGTCATCCCATCACCTATTAAGTGAATCATTTTTGTTTTTTGCTATCATTTGTACCTGATAAATCAAATGTTAGCATCTAACAAATAATGATGGATTGCAAAATTTTGAAGAAAAACTCAAAATTTGAAAACTTCAAGTTGTTCCTTAATTTTTGCATGCCTATTCTAAGTCCCAAAAAGTTTCATTTGCACATATTTACTTAGAATCATGTTTTCAACACAAATTAGCATTTGAACTTTTAGTATTCCTCTACTTTTCAAAGTTCAATTTCCATTAAAGGCATGATTTGGAGGTTTAATTAGAGAGTAATGCCCCACATTATAATTTTAGGCTAATTTAAACACTCCTACATACAAGCATGATGTTTTCTACATGTTTCGCATAAAAGTAAACATACCACTTTCTTATCTTCACTTTAGCAAAAGATACTATAATTAGGAGCCAAGAATATTACATTTAAATTGGAGAACTACAAGTTAACTATGAAGAAGTGAATCAAACCAAAGAATGAACATGTATAGAGTGCTTTAGGACAATTTGGTACCAAGAACAAGTCATGGTTATCCCTTTTATTAAGAGTTGGGAAGTGGGGTAGTTTTAATTTTAAGAGGGAATAGAAAATTTTGAGTATTTGTAGGTAAAAATGAGTTAAAGGGGCATTGCTTAAATGCCAAATTGACTTGGTATACTGAGAAGAAACTGGAGTATTCAAGCAATTCGTCTTGGCTCTGGAGGGCTCAAGCCAAATTGCTTGAATATGGCCAGGAGCATCAAATTAATGTTGTCTCCTAATTCACATAAGGCTCTAGCAAATATGGATGTCCCAATAGTACATAGGATCGTGAATGCTCAGGGAACACTTTTTTCCGAGTCAGAGACTTGTAAGTGACTGCACTATAATGGTGCTCCAACATCCTCAACACTAGATTCTTTTTTTTGTTACCAACTATTTCATAAACCTTTTATATCCAAGCATCTATTCCAATGCCTCAAGGAAAGGGATGTTTAAGCTCAGATTTTTCAGCATCTCAATAAACCATTTGAAATTTCTTTCCTCTTTCTTCTATTTCATTCTTTGGGGAAAAGGTGGGGGAAGTTTCAAAATTTTCCTCAGTACAGGCTCATCAACCTTTCCCATACAAGTATCCTCACCAATATTGGTATCAACACCTATCAGCTTGTCAACTTCCACAATAAGTGTCTCATCTACGAAAAGACTATCAGTCTTTGGTACCTCAGTAGTAGGCAATGGTGGATCAGACATATATAAACCACTCTGAGTGGTGATAGCAATACAGTGACCATTAATCTTTAGGTTTTGTAATATATTACTCAGAAGGGTACCTAACTGTCTCTGATTCAACGTGCCAAACATCTTCCCTAATTGGTGCTCTAACTGCTTGATAGTATTTGCATGAGTCTCAACCTTTTAGGTCAAATCTAAAATATCAACCTTAATCTCCTTAAGGATATCCTCCTTACTCTCTTTCCCCTTCACTTATTTGGTCAGCATCACAACCATCCTCGATTTTGCATCACTACTATCCTATATAGTGTACCTGTTGCCTTTGTCCTTGTAGTCATCCTTTTATCTCCAATCAAAATTATGCTCCTTGATATGATCTCTGTATCTATCTCCATAGTAGTTCCAACTTTTATTTCCTTTCCTTTGGGCTTGAAAACCTACCAAGTTGCGATTAAGATACTTATCCTCCTTCTCTAAGTTTGACTTAAAAGTTTTGAAGGCTGAACCCTTTGCACCAATGTGTTTACCTTTTTAGAATCGACTACTGCAAACTTCTAATTCATTAACCCAATATTGGTCCTTAATTACACAATCTCTTGCACCACAGACTTCTCTGGTCACTAGAAGCTCCGATAGCATAAGTTCCAACACCCCTATTAGCCTTTCGGGTATGCCACCCTCGGTTAGTGAGAGAAATCTAGTCTAGAACCTTAGTAGTTGCTTTCCAGTATAATCTTATAAATAATCCTCTTGTGATGGTGTTTTGTATAGATTGGGAACTGATGTTTAGGTCCCTATAGAATATATCCAATAAGCTCATCCCTAAAATCCAATGGTTGGGCACCATACTCAGTTTCTTCGTAAATCAAAATTAAGCCTCATATATCAATTTGGTATAAAGTTGTTTGAAATTATATATCTCATCTTTAATCTGCAACATCTTTGCCAGGAGGAAAGAATTGTTGTAAGTATTGCTTGTACAACTCGTTCCATGTGGTGATAGATCCTCTTGGAAGTTCCCCTAATAATAAAGAAGCTTCTCCAGTCAACAAAAAGGTTGACAACTTTGATCTAAGTATCTCCTGGTGTACCCCTAAGAATGTATAAGAAGTGCAGGTCCCAACAAATTTAGCAAGATGTATATTATTATCATTTGTAGATGAACCAAAAAATTAACCTTTCAAGTATAAGATCTAGATCCTGGCACTTGTTATATTGAATTTCACATTGGGGGCACTGTAGGAGGAATGATAGCTCTTGTGTTTGCAGGCTCGACTTATGCTATATCTTCTTCATTAACATAAAGCTGAAAGTACTAGAACATTGGGATAACTTGAGCTTGAGATCTTCCAACTCTATCTCCCATTTTATTGAGTACTGCTCGACGATCAATTATTAGCCTTGAACTTGGTAGCACTACCTGTTGAGACAATTAAGTAACCTTAGTCTCTTTCCTCTAGTTAGCTACCCCTTCTAGAATATACTCAATCTATCTGTCAGCAATATTTTATAGATCACCTGGATCAGAGAGAGGTACAACATTTGGATATTCCCAAAACCCTTATAAATTGCCTGCATACACTGGGTCTGGCATCATAAAATTATGTTGAAATAGTCTCTCTAAGTTAAAATTTGATAGAAGTAAGGGATTACCTTGCCTTATAGTGTTAGGACTACCCAGGAGTAAACCCATCTAGGAACAAAAATAAGAACCCATAAACTTTGAGAAACTTCAATCAATACAACACCATCTTCATTGGCAACAACAACAAAATTTTGAACAACTCCCAAACTACACCTCTAATTGAGGATGAAGAGTTCATTATCAAATATAATAACCCAACTAGGTTGGGGTCGAACCCACAGGGAAGACTTGGATGTATATCACTGGTTCGCTAAATTCAAAGGGAAAAATAGAATATACATAGGGGTTGTTATAATCTCAAACAAGTAACAGTATGTAACTTTGATTTTAAGTAGTCTGAGATGAACACTAGAGTTGTGTTCCCCCCGGCTTCTCAAATCCGTAGATTTAACTTGCTTTGCTAAACCAAGCCTATACATTGCATGCAGAATTGGATAAGTTACCACCTACAGTCTTTAACAAGGACACCTACAGTCTTTAGGTACCACCTACGATCCATAAGTGACCAAAGTAAGTGTCAGAGGTCCAAGTCCAAGGAGTTTCAAGAGTTGTGAAGAAAGTCTAGCATGTATTTAGGACTACCTACGGTCCATATAGTACCTACTATCTGTAGGTGGAATAAATAAGTGCCCACCAACCTCAATTTTCCTTTTTGTTCGGATTATGATTTTTAGGGTTTCCTAGTATCATAGAAATACCTTTTTGACATTTTGTAGTTAATTTATGCACTCTTGACACTTACAAATATATATATTTGATTCAAAGATTCGAATTTGATCTTGGGATTACATTGTTCTTGATTATGGTTGATAATTCAGATACATACTTAAGGTTTTAGTTTTTGATTATTCTGATATTTTTAAATGCTTTTCATTATGAATTTAATTGATTGTTTAACAAATATGAGCGGCTAAATCCCTTAGCTAGGGTTGCGGTAACCCTAGCATATTAATGAAGTATGGAAAGTGCTAAGTTGTTTTGAACCAGTATCTTTGCATGTATTGTATTATCTTTGGTTTAATAGATTTATTAGTGATTGCAAATGATAAGATCCTACCTAAAATATCACTACTTACTTAACAAGAGGAGTAGTGTGTAGGATAAGATAATTACAATAGTAATTTGAAGATTAATTGTTGATCTAGGTTAATTAGTATCATATGCGTAGACAGTTATCTATCATCGAATAACTTAAGACTCAAAAGGTAATAGTTGATTGGGATCTAGGATAATGATTAGTAATACAGCAGCCTTAAACTCAAAAGGTAAAGGATGAAATCTTTCAATGAGTCCATACGATATGTGATGGTACATAACTTAACAAATTCTGCATGTAAGGTACTGTGTTGGTTCAATAATGCTTAATAATCCTACTGAGTTGAGAATCCAGGGGAAACACAATCCTAGTAGTTGTCTCAGTCTGATTACGGCCAAAGTTGAATTTTATTACTTGTTTGAGATTGTTACTACATACCCCTTATTTACTTTTAGTTCTGCTTAGTGAGTTTAATAAGCTAGAGATACTAATCCGTGACTTACCTGTGGCTTCAAACCCAACCTAGTTGGGTTAATTTACTTGACAATGAATATTTTATCTTTCAATTGGAGGTTTAGTTTGGGCTTTAATCAAAATTTTGGTACCGTTGTTAGGGAAGACAATATGAGTTGTGGATTGAGGATTTTTAGAGTTTTGGGATCTTTATTTTATTGTTCTTAGTTCGGTATATGTTGGTGTATGCTTGATACCCAGACTCAAGGTAATCACTTACTCCAATTAAATCCTAAGGTAGTGAGATTGTTACAGCCTAATCATACGATGACTGAACAAGTACATGTAAGCTATCTAGAAGGGGTTCAGGATGATCCTAATTTAGTACCGCACCCTGCTCCAGGTGATCTACAAAACATTGTTAATCAGCATCTAGAGTAGTTTTTAGAAGATATTGCTAACTAGAGAGGGGAGACTAAGGAGGTTAAATTAGCTCAATGCGAAAAGCTAGCTAGGCCAAGACCTATAGTTGATCATCGAGAGCACTCAATGGTAATCAAGATAGAGTTCGTGGTGGTAAGTCTCAAGTGATTATAGCATTCTAGTACTTTCAATCGTATGATGAGGAGAAGGATATGGGATGTGTTGAGCCGTCAAAAATAGTAGCTATAATTCCTTTCTATGAAATTTGATCTAACTAGTGCCATGATCTAGCTTCCAAATTAGAAAGGTGTAATTTTCAAGCTCGACTATAGACGATGCAAATATGCATCTTGCTAATTTTATTGGGATATGAATTTCTTATACTATTTCATAGGTAAACTAGAAGGAACTCAAATTAAGGTTGTCCCATTTTTCATTGATTGGAAAAGCTTCTTTGTGGTTGAGGGAACTTTTGAGAGGATCTTTTACCACTTTGAATTAGTTGCCAAAGTAATTCTTAAATCATTTCTTTTCTCCGTCTAGATATTCAGAGTCAATATATGAGTTTTGATTTTGATTGAACAAGAAGTTGATCAAGGTTCCCAATCACCATATTTTAGTGATGATCTTATTAGAGATATTTTATAGAGCTCTAAGCATCAGTTCAAGACTCAATCATTAGAGGAACATTTATATGATTGCGCTTTGAAGTAGCTTCTGAGATTTTAGACCAGATCTCTCTTAGTAAATGAAGGTAGCATACTTGGGAGGTTAAGAGGGGTGCTAGCACTTATGCTATTGGAGCTTCCGACGATCGTAGAGTAGTGGATGATTTTATGGTTCACTAAATTACGTAAATAAGGACTAACATTGGGTTGCTTGCTAGACAGTTCACAATAGCTAATTTTCAGAAGTTTAAGACAATAGGTGCACAGGGTTCATCCTCTAGATCTTATGAATCTTACTTGGAAGAGGAACCTAAGTATCCTGATTGCGAATTAGAAAGTTTTCAAGCCAAAAGACAAGGAAACCAACGTCAGAACTTTTATGGAGATAGATACAAAAATCATAGTAGGATGTGTGATAGTTACTGGAGAAGAAAGGACAACTATAAGGGGAAGAAAGATAGGTATATAGGCAACTGTGATACAGAATCGAGAATGGAGGTAATGGTTTCCAAACTAGTAAAGGGGAAAGAAATTCAGGAGGCTAGCTTTAAGGAGATCAAGACTGAAATCTCGGGTTTGACCCAAAAGGTCTAGTCTCATGTAAATGCTATCAAGTAGTTAGAGCACCAGTTTAGAAAGATGTAGTCTTCTTTGAATCAGAGGTAGTCAGGTACCCTACCGAGCAATATGGTCAATAATCAAAAGAATGGTGCTCATTGTCTCATAATTACTACTCAGAGTGGTAATTCTACTATTAATCCTCAATTTTCTACTATCGAGGTACTAAACAATGATAGTACTGTGGGTTATAAGACACTTGTCATGGAGTCAAACAAGGCAATGATTGTAGATGTTAGTGTTGGTGAGGACAATGGTAAGGGCAAGATTTATGAGCTCGTAGTGAATCACATTCCACGATTGATGAGTGGTAAATTTACAACTCATTACATCCAAAATTTATGCCCAATACTATGATTTAATCCTGTAAATGAGGCAAATTTTCCAATTGAATGCACTAATTCTCATGATTTTCAGGTTTACAAGTAAATGAAGAAAAACAAGTGAAGTGAGCTGAAAAAAGAACAAAATGGGAAAAGTTAGTGCAAAAGATGGAAAATCTATGGTAGGAACTGACCCTCAGTTATTGCAATCACAATATGAGGATTGTAATCTTGCTTAGCCCAAATTAGTCAAATCTAGCAAATGTAATAAGTTTACCACAATCACGGGTGTTGTGATCGCAATTAAGCACTATCCATCGGGATGTAGCAAAAAATATCCCAGGGATAGATATGTAATTTGCCATAGCAACCCTTTCACTTTTGGATATGTTGAACTAAAATTCAAGTTCTGGCATTGTAAAAACCCTACTAAATTGGGAAACAAGATGGTAGTTACTGTTCCAACTGAGCTTAATTTTAATGGACGTTGAATATAAAGAACACCCTTGCTTGAATCTTCAATGGAAGCTTTGAATTTAAATTTGCTATATTTCTTTTCTCAAACTTTATGAGTAGCTAAACATCTATATTAGGGTTATTTTGGAATAGGGTGCAAATATGTGTGGGTCTTGATTGTTAGTGTAGATTATTGGTTAATGATAATGGGTTTCACTAATACTTGATTGTTGAGTTGGAATGTGTGGGTGAAAGCCCTATATTCCCAAAATCATGCATCATCCTTGAAAAAAGGATGTGGGTACGCTTTTAGATCCCATATCATCCTTGAAAGATGGATATGGGTGACATTGTGAACAATAATTAGATGGTAGCTTCTTCCTTTACATTGTCTTAGAAATAGTGATGAATTGTCACTTTGCTATGTCTTGGGCATCTTCCTAAAAATATGGATGCCTAATTGAGGTTTTGGGTTTATTTGTTTGCTACACTCATGAGGTATTCGAAAGTATTCATGCATGGTATTTTGAAGTTCGATTGAAAAACTAGCATCAAAACCCCTAACCTAGCATACCTATATAGTCATTAACTAGAGTTTGTATTTGACTTTGATGAACCCATGCACTATTTTCCCCAAGGAAGACATAATCCCAAGACTATTCACTTATTAGAATATTATCTATAATTGTTCCTCTATATTGGTGGTTTAAATAGAATTTTTTTAAACAACTTTTCAAACCATACCCCAAATTTTAATTCATGTCTTTTTTTATATTTACATTGAGGGAAAATAGTTAGTAGTTTTCAACAATACATAGGAATCAAATATTAGTGACACTCCTACTGGATTCGACCCCAACTTAAATTGGGTTATTATATTGATAATGATTGTCCTACACCAAAACAATGGCATAGAAGAGCGTGATCAAAATAGAACCATTTTCGAGAAGTAAAACTTAGTTTTTGCTTGTGTGGTGTTGATAGTAACTTTGGGTTTACTCATAATGTGTGTTGCTTATTTTGGTTGTAGTTTTTGTTTCTTTATTGGTGATTTTAATAGTGTCCACGGCACAATGAGTAATCATGCAAGTAATGTCAGGACCTTTTATGGGCCCCTTGATGATGAAAACCATCTCCGTAATGTGAGTCATTTTACTACCATCCTTATCTCACCGAATAAAGGGAATGGGTTTTTCCACAGTACAAGTGTGATGTTACACATGCATGAAATAAAAGGACTCTTTGGGGGTCAAGCTCATGATGATCCAAACAAATTGCACTTGAAAAATTTTATGGAAGTGTGTGCCCTATTCGACATTGCTCACATCTCACAAGAATCCATACGGTTGTACCTCTTATTGTTCTCTCTAATAGGTGAGGCGGTGTTGTGGTTGAGGTCTCTCTTCACAGGTTAAATCACATTGTGGGTCAAGCTTACCGATGTTTTCTTAGATGGTTACTTCCCACCATTAAAGATGTTGCAATTGCATGATGAAATTATTAATTTTCATCAACTCAATGGGGATCCTCTATGTGAAGTTTGGGAGACGTTGAATGAAAAGCTTGTGAAATGTCCTAACCATGAGGTATCAGACAAGATGCTCCTATAAATATTCTATAGGGTAGTAAACCAACTCAACAAGACATTGGTGGACAACGTGGTCGGTGGATCACTTGTGAGGTTGTCATATGGAGTGGCTTCAACTTTGTTAAGCAAATCACAATTAAAAATAGGAGGTGGCGCACTCGGGACACCGAGGTAGCAAAAGGTTCCCCTACCACCTCCTATATAAATAAAGATTAAAGAAAGAAAGAAAAAGAGGGGGAGGAAAATATGGAAAAGATGATGACACAATTAGACATCCTTACAAATCATGTGATGGGTGCACGTACAAAAATGGTAAATTTCAAGAAATCCAAAGGATATGATGAGGAATAAGCTAAGAGGCTCGATGATAAAATTAGCTATTTGGTAAACTACTCGGGGTGTTCTCACCCGGCCTATTAAAGGCAAAGTAGGAACCAAGATTAGACTGATCATGATCGAGAAAAGGAATTTCATGGTAGAGATAGAGATCATGATTGGAGGGATAACAAAAGGGAGTATGGTATATATGTATCCCCCATGACTGAGTGAAGAGAAAGGAGTCAAATCCCGTAGATCTTAAAAAGTTCAAAGCTAAGGAAGTGCTTGCTATAATCTTGCTGGGAGTGGAAGGAAAACACAAGATGGTCATCTAATTAAAAGGAGACTTTTCTCAAATTCACCAAATGGTTGTCTCACATTCTGCTTCAATCAAGCAATTTGGAGACCCAAAATTGGCCAAATCTCAACTGTACTCAATGTTATGCCCAAGGGTGGCCTTTCTGCTAATACGGTGGAAAATCAAAAAAATAATGCTCAAGTCTTAGCAATTGTCACTTGGAGTGGTAAATAACTTGATGCTCAAGAGGTTGAGGTCAATAAAGAGTCTTATGATTATCTAGTGAAAGCAAAGAAAAAACGTGTGAGTAAGTCAAATGATGAGTTTCCAAAGCCTCAAGAAAGGGATGATGAAGAGATGGTTGATGAGAAGGGAACTTCTATGGAAGTTGAGGCTAAGGAAATAAAATGTGACCCATTGTCCCAAATGAAAATATCCCCTCCTTTACCTCAAATTCTTTAGAAATAGGAGAAAAATGTTAAATTTAAGAAGTTCCTCGCCAAGCTTTAAAAACTTACAATCAATATCCCGTTGCTAGAAGCCATTCAAGAAATTTTAGGATATGATAAGCTAATAAAGACATTGATTTCCAAAAATATCCATGTGGATGGTGAAAACATTGAAGTTACCCATAGTTGTAGTGCTATCATTACTAGTGTTATGGTGGAAAATATAGAGGATCCGGGAGCCTTCACAATTCCTTGCACCACTAGGACACACAAATTTGAGAAATCCTTATGTGACCTTGGTGCAAGAATCAATCTCATTCCATATGTAATTTATTGAAGACTTGGTTTAGGAACTCCTACTTCAACAACAATGAGGCTCTTGATAGCAGATCGCTCATCAAGAAACCAATTAGAGTTTTGTATGATGTCTTGGTGAAGGTTGATCATTTTTTTTTCTGGTGGACTTTGGGGTGCTAGATTGTGAAATTGCCTAAGAAATACACATTATTCTTGGAAGACCCTTTTTATCAACCGAGAGGGAAATTTTTGATATAGATCAAGGGGAAATGAAATTTCAGGTTCAAAATAATGAAGTGTCTCTCTGGGCTTCTAAAATTGAAAAACAACCAACTAAACTTCAAGTGGTGTTCGTAATTGATGTGGTGGACACAAATATTGATGATGGGTCCCTCAAGGATCTAACTTAAAAGTTGAAAAATGTCGTGTTGCGATGTTAATTATGCGCTAGGTAGGGTGAAACCCAACAATGCCACAAAAGCGACTTGTACCCTATGAATTTTAATTAGTAGAGTAGGTTTCTTGTTTATTTATGATTAATCCATGAAATTATGGTACTATAAGGTGCTTTGAATGAGGTTAAGAAAGGGTATTTATGGTTCATTTGAGTAGTGGGCTGAACAGAGGAAAATAGAAGACCTAAAAATATCCTCAATTACTGCAATCGTGGTATGTGTGCTATCGCTATTGCAATCACAGTGAAACCATGATCACCTTGTAACTGTGATCACAGAACTTTGACTGCGATTGCGGTCATGCCAGTTTTAAAAATGAATCGGCACTCCCCATTTTCCCCTATACTTCTTTCAAATCTCCCTTAAATTGCAAATAATTTTAAGCATATTTTAGGCATTCCAAAATGTATAAACATCCCATTTGCATCTCTCAATTTGGAATATGTTTCAAATTTTCTTTTTATGTATATATGTAGGCCTTACAACTCATGTCTTAGGAATAGTCTAAAATTGTGATTTGGAATGCTAAATCTTAGTGTAAATTGTATTTTTTGTGTGTGTGGTACGCTATTGATATTAGTGTGCACACACTTGGAGAAGTCTTGATTACCAAAAATTTTCAAAATGATAGAAATAGGATGTACACACCAAGTGCTCGATTAAATGCCCAAAGGAATTCCTTAATTATTTTCACATGTTCTAAGGGGATGATCGAACATCTAGGGATTATATTTCATATTCCAAATATAAATTGTTGATTTGGAACACAAATGGACATTGAAATGGGATGTTTTGAACTTTGAGAAATTTGGTCTGATAATAGCTCAGTTACAACAATCATGGTATTTATAATGTGATCGTATTTGAGTGATCATGATCACAGAATTACAATTGCGTCAACCCAATCGTGGCATCTAAGACTGTCTTTCAGCCTAGACAACAAAAAATCTTTTGAGTCCATTTCTTACTTAGAAATTTCCAAGACACCACCCCATCAGCTTAATTTAATAACATAGCATAACTTTTATATGTAAATATTGATATGTATGGGGACTACGAATAAACTCATTTTATGGATGCTGAGTGCTAGAATCTGTTCTATGCAAAATTTCCTAGAACCAAGTTACTCTGAGAGAGGCATCTACTTGGACAGGGTGCCGAAGAATCTCCAATAATTTTATGACTGCTTGGTGGCCACTAGGTGGAGGTACTTTGCCCCAGATCCATGCCAAGCTAATGAGCATTAAGTGAAGGATTTCTATACAAACCTCCATGTAGTCTCTATCTTAGACCCAATTATGAGGATCTGAGAGAAGGAAGTTGACTTTGGAGTAGAGCAGGTAAATAACATATATGGGTTGCCGGATACTGACATGAAGCCATAGGAAGATAAGGGTTGTGAACCTGGTTGTTGGATTGCTAATAATTTGTGTCTTGGTAGAGAGGCTCTGTGGGCCACTATAAAGATGGGGATATAATTGCAAGATTTCATAGTTATGGCTAGGATTTAGTTGGGGATCATCTGTAGTTGGATTTCTCCATGCACCAATATGAACTATGTACCTTATGTGATAGCCCGAATGATTGCATATATTATGGATAACATTCCTATGAATGTTGGGCATCTTATTCTACTAGACATGTGAAATTTCTAGCTAAAATATGGCTCCATACTCTATTTCCCTCTTTATCACTGAGAATTACAGGAGAGTCAGGGTTGAAGACTACCTCAAAGATACTTCAATGCACCCAAATACCCTCATTTACCCTCTTAAGATTCTAGGTGAAGATGCACCTGGTAAGAGCAAGATGAGGAAGATCAACTTAGAAAAGTCAATAGATGTGGACACAGACACTTGCAGTCCATTCATAGCAGGGCCATTTATGAATATCTCGGTTAAGATGAGATCTATAAATGAGGTTATGGTTGGGTTTCCTACGGGGCTGGGAGAACCTTCCACTACCCATCACTCTTATGTTGCTCAGTCTAAGAAATGCATGAAAGACCAGAACAAGTATGGAGTCACTATTTCTAGGCTTGGGAAGGGCTACTCATCTTTGGCATGGGAAGCTTAGGGATTCGCATAAGAAGATAAAAAAGAGGGATAAATTCTTTATGAAGATGTGGAAGAGGGTGAAGGGCCTTTGGAAGGTCCTGAAACCCAAGGATAGACTTCCTTCTCCTAGATCTGAGAGTGATGATAAGGTCCCATCTACGTGGTCTAACTTAGATAATGTAGGAGGTGATGCAGAGACCGAGGGTAGAGACAGTCCTTGATGTGGTTAAAAAGAGCATCCTTTACTCTTTTTCTTCTTTCTTTATTATGCAGTGAGGTCACTGCAAGCTTTTAGTTGGGCCTGTCTTTGTAATTATTTATTTTTCCTTGTTCTTTATTATTGAGATATTTGTTGGATGTTTTTATATTGATTTGGATGATTTTTATTTTGGGTTTTAATAATTGGGCACCCCAATGGTTCCTATGTTTCTTGGATTAGTTGTTTGTTTCATTCTTATATTTTTATTATACTTTTATCTTGCATGGGATGATGTTGGATGAGCCTTTCCCAATGATAGATTGAGTTACAACATTCTTAAGGGAAAATTATTGTGATTAGATTTGGAGCCATAGATGCAAGGGAAGTCTAAGTACCCATAGCATTGGAATTTTGGGATCACTCATATACCTATGGTAAAGTCTGAGTAGCGATATGATATTCCCTCATGAAACCTCAAATGTGAGATGACGGCTTGGTTTAGTGTCCTAAATAGCAAATTTTGCTTGGTGTAAATGTGAAGAAAACACCCTCCTCCATCCAAAAATTTTGAAAATCAAGGAAATGAATGTGAACAATATTGTAACAATACTTTACCTCTTTTTTTGACTCCAAAGTCCTTAGTTTGTAGTGCATGGTATATACCTCCTTTTGGCTCTAGTAGGAAATACAATGAAGTGTAATACCCTGAAAAATCAAAACCAATATTAGATCCATGTACCAAGCTCATACATAGTACATAATGGTTCTTTTATAGTTTTATTAGTAGGTTAGATGTATATTAAGGCTTCAAATAACTCCGAACTATTAGGCGAATCAAAACATTCCTTACCGATTGAATTCTTGAGAAGGATATTGGTATAGTAATATTCAAACTAGCATATCTCTCATTATACTTTGAATTTTTGAGCTCATGACCTATCAACATATATATAATTGAATAAGATTTCCAACGATACAAATTTTTCCTAAATCCGATATCGGAGCAAAAAGTTATTCCTATTTTACTCCAACATGTTAGTTGGAAACATGTGACGACATTCAGGGTAGCTTACTACACTTGTGACACCCTATCACGACGGCATCAGCCTTAGGCAAAAACCAACTCCTAAGTGACGACATTTATGGTAGATTACCATATTTTTTGACTCCATGTCACAAATGTCGTTAGCCTTAGGCAGAATCCAGCTTCTGTGTGACGACATTTTTTACGGCTTACCACATTTTTTATGCCATGTCACAAATGTCGTCAGCCTTAGGCAGAATCTAGCTTTTGAGTGATAATTTTTTTATGGCTTACCACATCTTTTATACCATGTCACAAATGTCGTCAGCCTTAGGCAGAATCCAGCTTCTGTGTGATGACATTTTTGACGGCTTGTCAAATTTTTTACCCCTTGTCACAAATGTCGTCAGCTATTATTTTCAGCAACTAGGAATTTATTTCATAAGGGTATTTTGGTCTTTTTCCTTCACTTCCCACGATTTATAACTCTAAAGAGGCATAATTTTTCCCATTTTTCTTTAGTTAAGCATCTCAAAAACCCTCTCTTGCGCTTTTAACCACAAGATTAGGGTTTTCTCTCAAGATCAACTCCTCAGGAACAAGAATATTCTTTCCCAAAGGGGTTAAACCCTAGTCAAGAAAAATCAAGGACAAGCCTAAGGATTTCTTCAGGAACCTTCAAAAACATTAGATCTCTTTCAAGATCAAGCTTTAAGGTATGCATAGTGTTCATCTATGGATCCAATCCATTCATAAAGCTCAAGAACCATGTTTTAAATATTATTTTGTAAACTTTTTGTGGTGAAATGAGTATGTACATGTTGACGAATGTTGTTTAAGTTTCAATGTGATGTCTAAAGGTTTTTTCATGGAATATATATAGTTATTAATTGAAAACCATTAAATTTAGGTTGTTTAATATGGTGCAAGTATGAAAGTCACCTATGCCTCAAAAAATGCATGCAAGGTGTTTGATAAAATGCTTAGGATGCTAGAAATTCATGTTTGTATGGTTCTATGATGTCTAAATGATAAGTCCATGTTAGCTATATACTTCAATATAAATCCCATGCTTTTCATGTGTTGCTATTATGGTGGTATGAAACATGTAAGATAATGGAGATATACAATATGTACACGAAATATATCCATGCATTCCCTACAATGTTTAAGATGTTGAATAACTATATGAAATATGATAGCCCCTACTTATGATATTATGAATTGTGGACTCAAATCTTGTGATCAAGTTATGTCATGTGTGTCAGTTTCCTTCTATCGAGTCCTGGGGGTATTTGTACCCAAAAACTATAGTTGTGTGCCCAGAGCCATGTTATGTTTCACGAAATACAAAATCAAGCCATGATTTAGTAGAATTCAGTCAGTCACGTGACTCAGGAAACCTCATGGTCTCAGTCAGTTATCAGCTATCAGTAGTATTCCGTTAGTCAACGGAATTTAGTAAGTTTCACTTAAGTACAGTCAGTTAAATCATGTTCAATCTACTTAAATGGGAGTAGGAGTTAGCACCAAGTGAACCCAAGGATGGTAACTCACCTGTATATGAAGGTGTGTTTCTTAGCAGTCATCCTTGCACTCCAGAACTATGTATCCAGCATAGGTTAAGATATCGCAGCTTGTTATATGAGGGTAGATGAGGTGGCTTAACCTGTTATATGAGGGTTCCCACCATTCTCACTAGATTTACCTGTTATATGAGGGTTGCTCACATGCTGTCCTTACCAGTGGTGTGGTATTGACACCCTTCCCATCAGGGTAGAGACTAGACCCCATCTTAGCCATAATGGCACATATGGGGCATGTCGGTTAAACAACTACCTCCCACAGTTTCAGACTCAGTCTCAGTAAAAGAACTCAGATAGGTCTTCAAATATCGGTATACCAGGACTGTCAGATACAGTCAAATTTAGTTATAATGTGGAACTCAGATAGCTCTATCAGATTTAAGACTATTAGATGCAGTCGCCGATTTTATCAGAACAACAATTTCAGCCATGTCAGTTATCAGTAAACCATTTATTAGCATACAGATCTAGCTATCACATACCCATGATCTTTGTTACTATATATGTATGTTTACACTCTCACATTCATATCAGTCAGTCAGTTAGCATTGTTCATGCATGTAAAACCTTTTGCATTAGCCTGCTTCACTCGTATACTCAGTACTCCAGTTTTACTGACGCATTTATGCTATGGTGCTTTCTTTCATATTACACCATAGGTTCAGAGACACAGGCTCCAGATCAGTAGTAGCATCCAGCCGCAGAGTTATAGTGAGTCCTCATCCATTTTAGGGAAATACTATTTTATTTAGTTTATTATTTCATCTTTATTTTGTTAGACGAAGTTAGTTGGAGACATGTTCCTTAAACTCCTTATTCAGATAGTACTTAGAGGCTTTCAGATTCAGTATTCAGACTTATGTTCACATTTGATTTAGTCTTCAGCTATTTTGGGTATCTTTAACCCATATAGATATTATATTTTGACAAATTCTTTATTTAGTTGAATCTTATGGCCTACATGTTCATGTTTTCCACATTATTATGTTATATATGAAGTGTGCAGATACAGATATCAGTCATGGGTTAGCTTGTGGTCCCTTGGGGTCATGAGCACCGTGTAGCATTCTGATTCAGAAAATCAGGGCGTTACATGGAGCCACCTTAAGAAGTTTGCATGTTATGTGCGGTGAGCATAGTTATTTAACTCTCCAGGTTTCTTGTATCATCAAAAACTTTCCCGGTTAGTCTCTCAAGGATAATCATGATTATTCTTGGATGGTGAAATGATCTTAGACCTTTTTTGTGAACATAGGAGCCCACTTTAGTCTAAATAGCCTACCTTTACATGGAATAGTATTCAAGGCTCTATTTAGCAATCACATTACAAGCCTTGAACCATTTAAATTTTACCTTTTTTTAACCCTACCATCCTTTAACTTAAAAATGCAATTTGCGAAAAGCCTATATTAGGGGTGGTAAGTTTTGGAAGAGGTAACCTTAGGCCATGGTAGAGTAAGTGGATGCCTAAAAGCTTAGAAAAGAGAGTAATTGAAAAAGTGAAAAAGAAAGGAATCACCAAAATAAGGAAAACATAGATTTCACAAAAGAAATAATTGAGAAGAACATTCTTTCAAAGAGATGGGTAAATCAAGGTAGTGAAAGTAGGCATATGTGAAGTTGGAAACTAATGAAGTAGCCCATTGTCCAAAGTATAATAAAGTAGCGTGATATAGATGTTCAAGGAGAGTGTATTCACTTTGTTCCCAAATGATATCATACCTTTTCCCTGAGCCTACATTAAGATCTTGAAAAATCCCTTTGATATCTCTAACCAAGGGTATTCAAAGTAGTGGCGATTGAAAATAAGGGCAAGCATATGGTATGATACTTGTTTGCATTGAGAGAATCATTGTGAGGGTGAGAACTTGCATTTTTATCCTTTTTTGAATGATAGATACTTTGCTGTGTGGGATTTCCTTTCATGAGGAGGCATGTAAACCAATCGAGGTGGGTGAAATTGGAATCTTTTGAAAATGAGGCGAAGGAGTATAGTTGAGTCGCTATTGATGAAGAGTCACTTCTAGAGCGTTAGTGATTGTTGGATTATTGTTCATTAAAGTCTTTTGTATATTTGAGATTGTGCTTCATGTTGAGGTGAGTTGTGAGAATAGCTTTACCCATGCTTGAGAGCTACTTGTAGGTGTTAATCAAATTCAAAGTCATTATGATCATTTATTTGTATAAATGGGCTTAAAATTGCATAGTTTCATGGAGTAAGAAGTGGTGTTTCTTGAGGACAAGCAAAGGTTTAAGTTGGGGGTGTTGATGAGTGGTAAATTACCACTTATTTACATCCAAAATTTGTGTACACTACTATTATTTAATCATTTAAATGAGGTGAATTTTCATATTGAATGCACTAATTCCTATGTTTTTTAGGTTTACAAGTAAACAAAGGAAAACAAGTGAAGTGAGCTGAAAAAATAACAAAATAGGAAAAGTTAGTGTAAGAGCTGGAAAATCCGAAGCAGGAACTGACCCTCAGTTTTCGGGATCATAGTCTGAGGGTTGCGATCTCAGTCAACACAAATTAGTCAAAGCTAGTGATCATGATAGGTTCACCACAATCGTGGGAGTCGTGATCACGATCAAGCACTGGCGATCGCGATGTACCGAAAAATAGGCCAGGGATAGATTTGTAACTTCCCATAGTTGGTTCCAATCCTTCAAAGGGAAAAAAAAACCGTTAACTTTTGGATATCTTGAACTAGAATTGAAGTTTTGGCATTATAAAAATCCTACTAAATTTGGAAATAATATTGTAGTTAATTTTCCAAGTGAGTTTAGTTGTAACTAAAGTTGAATTTAAAGAACACCCTTGATTACTTATTTAATGGAAGCATAGAATGTAAATTGAGGAATAATTTTTTCTCAAACTTCATGAGTAGCTAAACATATATCTTGGGGTTATGTTGGAATAGGGTGAAAATATGTGTGGGTCTTGATTGTTACTGTAGATTCTTGGTTAATGAAGTTGGGTATCATTAATACTTTATTGTTGAGTTGGAATTTGTGGGTGAAAGTTCGAAATTCCCAAAATCCCACATCATCCTTGAAAAGGGTGTGGCTACACTTTTAGATCCCATATTATCCTTGAAATAGGGATATGAGTGACAAGTATTTGTGAACAATAATTTGATCATTGCTGATTCCTTCAGATTATCTTAGAAATAGGGATGGATTGTGAATTTTCTATGTCTTAGGCATCTTCCTAGAAATAGGAATGCCCAATTTAGGTTTCGGGTTGATTTTTTTTGCTACACCCATGAGGTATTCAAAAGGATCCATGGGTGGTATTTTGGTGTTTGGTTGAAAAACTAGCATCAAAACCCCAAACTTATCCTACTCATATTGTCATTAACTAGAGTTTGCATTTGACTTTCATGAACCCATGCACTATTTCCCTCTGGGAAGACATAATCTCAAGACTATTTTCCTATTGGAATCTTATCTATAATTGTTGCTCTATATTGGTAGTTTATTTAGAATTCGTTCAGACAACCTTTCAAACCATACCCCCTAATTTTAATTTATGTCTTATATTATATTTACATCGCGGGTAAATACTTAGTAGCTTTCCACAATACCTAGAATCAAATACTAGTGACACTCCTCATGTATTCAAACCTAACTCAACTTGGGCTACTATATTAACAACGATCATCCTATACCAAAATAATTTTATAGGTGAGCGTAATCAACAATCGACCCACCTTTTCCTAAAAGCCTAAAACAAAAGAAAGAGGAAGAAAAGTTCAAATGATCTATTGAGATATTAAAAGATCTAAGTTTGGCCATTTCTCTCCTTGGAGTTTTGGATCAAATGACAGGATATGCCAAGTGTACAAAAGGATTGGTGAAAAATAAGTGAGCGACTAGTTTTAAGGACGTTAGTGGATTGCGCCATTGCAGTGCTGTCACTTCCAAGTCTGGTCCAAAAAAAAAGGTGATCCTGGTGCATTCACGATCCCATGTACTATAGAGACATCTAGATTTTCTAGAGTGTTATGTGAATTGGGAGCCAGCATCAGTTTGATGGCGCTGGCATATACAAGAAATTTGGCTAGATCCCTTCAAAACCAACTACTATGTGTTTGTTGAGTAGACTGCGCAGTAAACAAACTCTTGGGCATTTTGTGTGATGTGTTGGTAAAATTTGATAAAATTATTTTTCTAGCTAATTTTGTCATTTTGGATTGTGAGGTTGAATTCGAGATGCCTACCATATTGGGAAAACCATTCTTGTCCACAGGTGCAGCTATGGTTGATATGGAAAATAGGGAGCTCAGGTTCTGAGTCGATAACGAAGAGGTCACCTTCAATGTATGATAAACTATGAAGTAGCTACCAACATGAGGGTTGTACTGATTATCCATTGTATTGATGATCCTGTAGGGTATTCCAGTGGGTACCTTGATGAATTCTGAGTAGTAAAGGTACTCATGTCGTGCTGTGATACTAAATCAAGCATTGTATAGGAGAAAACTCGTGGGCTTTTTGGTAAAGTATGATTATCCAACATAGCCTCATTGTGTCACGATGTTAAATCAAGCGATGGGTAGGAGGCAACTCATTATTTTAGTGTTCACATTTGTTTTTTTAGGTAAAATAGAATAAGGAATGAATTAGAATGTGGCAAAAATTACTCAATTAATAATCTTCTCAGTAATGGGACTTAGTGACCAACTCATGAAGGTCATAAGTCCCACATGGGGTAGGTAATTATGCATTAACTGAAAAGATGGAATTTTGATGATTTTTTTGTTATTTCTGGATTTTAACCAATGAACTTACATAAAGGGTTGTAAATACCACTTACGACCTCATAAGTATCAAAGTAAGTTCTAGAATACAAAGTCTGGAGAGCAGGAAATTTGGCTAAAAAGTAGGGCCCACCTACAAACCGTAGGTACCGCCTAAAACCCGTAGGTGGCTTCCGTTTGTGGCTAGATTTTGGGCCTAATATTTGGTTTAAAATTTTTGGCCCGCCAATCCTTATAATAACCCTAAAGTGACCACCCATGCCTATTTAAGACCTCATAATCAATTTTTAACTTGTAAAACCTCAAAATTTCTTCTTCCCTCTTAAAATGCAAACTACCCCACTTCCCTACACTTGAGAAAAGGCTAAAGAGGTACTGGTTCTTGGTACCAACCTGTCCAAAAGAACTAAGTACGCATTCAAGTTTGGTTTTTGCTTAACTTTTTCATAGTACACTTCCGGTTCTTCGAATAAAAAGATATATTCTTGGCTCCTAATAGTAGTATCTTGTGCTAAACATAAAATAAGTAAGTTGATATGTCTATTTACATGCAAAATATGTAGAAACCATCATGATTGGGTATAGGATACTTGAATTAGCCTAAAATCTTAATGTAGGGCATCTTTCTCTAATTGAACCTTAAGATCATACCCCAAATAAAAGTTGAATTTGAAAAGGTAAAGGAATACCAAAAGTTTTAAATGTCTGTTTGTCTTCAAAAGTTTTTTCTAGTTGAATGTGTGTATAATGAACTATTGGTACTGAGTATAAGTTACAGGGATTCCAAAATTGAGGAAAATTTTGAAGTTTTTGAATTTTATGTTTTTCTTCAAGTTTAGCACACCATCACTATTGTTCGGATGCTAAAACTTGATTTTCAGGCATATATGGCACCCAAGGCTTCGAAGAAGAAGGAGTACCTTCTAGATGATGGGATGAGTCTTCTGAGAGTACTTTCTAAGAGGAGGCATATCCAGTTACCCAGACCAGAGCATCCCCGACAAGGGTGACACAGCCAGTGAATAGAGGCTATATGCGTGTTGTAGCTGAGGCCATTATTATAGCTGATTTAGGCATGCCACTTGTATAAAAATTACAGTGGGGAAGACGGCCTACTCTTACTCGGCCTAGGACCAAAGCTGAGGCTATCCAGTTCATATCTAGGCCAAGGATAAAGTCGGCAGAAGGTCACCACCGCACTCTCCCCAACCTTTTTAGGGTGGTGATGATGATAATGAGGACGAGGATGATAATGTTAAGAAGGCAGAGTCAGAGCCAACACCAGAGGTAAATGCATAGGACCCCTAGACTAAGGAGAGGTCATGAGATAAATATGAGTCTTAGGGCATATTACAAGAGGAGTCATCAATAATACTCTTTTTGAGGAGGGTATAGACCAGGATATACTTTTAGGCATTTCCACTATACAAAGGAATCATCTCAGCAAGATCAGATGTACAACCCCACATATATCTCAGTGGAACCTATTAATGAAGCAAACCAGAGATAGTGTATAGAGGGTCTTCAGACTATTTTTGAGTAGGACAGTCATATTTTTGAGATTGGCTAGCCCAAGAGGGCTATTTAGAAGGATCACAGGATAGAGTTGTCTAGGTTGAGCAGAGCACCACAGTTACAGTTCAGCTTTAAGTATTATCAGTTAGGGTAGATAACTAGACCTTTAGGGTCTTACAACCTAACTTTGGTACGGGAATTCTATGCCTTATATCATACCACAGTAGCTTTGAATACACCCAGATATAGGGACCTTCCAAGGCATATTGAGCAGTATCAACTTAAGCAGACACTTGTGAGAGAGATTATGGTTGAAATTTCAGTGATAGCCATCCATCAAGTTCTTTTCAGGCCAAATTATATTGCTCCAGTGTCCATAGTAGAGAGTGATTGTAGATTGAGAGTTAAGAGAGAGATACATTATACATGATACTGAGCACAAGAGGGAGAGGGTTAAGATGGCGAGATATATTTCTAGCTATATTTTTGCCTCTGGGTGTTGATACCCCTTAGATCAAGGGGCATAGTCTGATTAATAAGGCAACTCTAAATTTTTCTGTATGTCTTGGTGGTTGGTTATTTATTATAGATTATGTTCGACTGTTGCGGACAACTTGACTTTGTATGGAGCTGCATTGAATGTGAGCACGATGGGTGGGTACGATATTGATTTTGCAGCTATTATTTAGTATGATCTTAATGAGAGAGCTTTTGGTAAGACCACGACCATGCCATTCCTATATCTTATCTAAAGATTATTTGATGAGGTCGGTGTGCTAGAGGTACCAGGTGTTAAATGAGTGAGTAGAGGCAACAGCCTTTAAAAAGGATAAGATGATAAAGGATCTGGCAAATCCAAACCATTCCAAGAGAGCACATGCACCTACTATAGTGCCTTTAGTCTGAGGGCCCATTAGTTTCTATGAAGCCTGTTGATACATAGAAAGGTGACATGGGCATTAGTATAGAGTTTGGGATAGGGGACAGAGAGAGTCCTACAAATTGAGTACATTGGGTGAGGTAACCCTAGCTATATCTACATCATCCCTGGCTTCTACTTCTGAGCTGGTGGATACATCTTCAGTGCCCCATCACCCATCCACTTCAGCTGATATTTTAGATATGATACTTGTTTCTTGTGAGTTCTTATGGATCTTGGTGGATAATCAGAGTGTCACCAACACTCCTCTATACAATATTGAGGCTGAGGTGGCGACACTATAAGGTAGACCCATCCATGGGTATGGACTATAATAGGAATAGTTAAGGCTAGATAAGAGTTTGTACATTGGCTTCTATGTCAGAGCTACGAGATGAGTTTCCTAAATGCATACACTTTTAAGGGTAGAGTATTGGCTTAGTTCAGCATCATGGAGATATCAGATCTCAGAGATAATAGGGTGGAGTTGCATGTTCTTATAGTAGAGGTACGATCTCTCATTAAGATCCATATGTCAGCTATCCCTGCATTTATGCCCCTATTTGTTCATCTGAAACCTTTACTTGTGCCCAAAGAATTTGAATTATTTATGAAGGATAATGGACCAAAACCCATAGTTGGTACTAAGAGAGGTCGGGAGAGGTACCTACAGGATCCCAATATTCTATTTAACCAATTCCTGAAATGGGCAAGACGTGATTCATAAGAGGCTGTCATAATTAATTAGCATAGGCAGGTTGAGGTAGCAGTAGGTGTATCTTTCTATAGGGCATCACAACCACCACTACCTCTGCCAGTGCAAATACTCTTACTGGGGAAGGATCATGATATGGATGCCTAGCGCATCCCACGTATATCCTTACTCCCTTGCTTTGTTTTATTTATATGTATTGGGTATAATGCATAGTTCTTAATTAGGTGTGGGGTATACCATAGCCGCCATTGGGTTTTATTTTTGTGTTTATTTTCCTATCAACCGTGGTATGGATGTAGAATCAGCATGTCTAGGTTAAAATTTGTGTTGTATTATATTTTGTTTTGTGTTATGTTTTATTTTATGTAATTAGGAGATTTTTGAGTATTTAGGGCAGTTTTCATATTTTTTTTATTTTGAGAAAAAATAACCCTTAGAAATTTTGTTTTTAGAACTGTGAGAATGTATATATGTGTGACCATTATGGATCTTGCTATGACATCATTTAGGAACATAATAATCATAGTTAACTTTTTGATGAACCGAATAGGTAGTAGTTTGTGATGTGAACCTGTGCCATGTGTGAGTGAGATGCTACTTAGTTGTCTTTGTGTGTTAAATCTAGAACTTACCTGGTAAGTCTTACCTAGGTTATAGGATAGTCGGTTAGGAGAGGATCCTAATCCATTTCAAATATTACTCCACTTTTAGCCTAAATGATCTTCCAAAGTGAAAGTCTATCCCTTAATCTCAATTTTGACCCCTGTAACCTATTTTTCTTATTACACCTTTCACCTTCCCTTTTGTGTTATAATGAACCTATTTTTTCCTTGGTCCTCCTTGGACATTGTACACCAAAAACTTAGGAAAATTGCCTAATTTAAGGGTGGCTATCATAGGGGTGCGTAATGTAAAGTGGGTATGAAGAAGGCTAAAATAAGAGAAAAGTGATAGTAGGGCTGGGCGTGGTAGAAAAGGGAAATAAAAATGAGCAAAAAAAAAGAAAAAAGAATGAATAAAAGAAACCACACCTAACCTGAATGTGCATTAAAGAATAAAAGGGATAAATAAGGATGGAATAAAAAAATTGGTTAAAGTGTGGACCCCAAAGTTAGTGTATTGCCAAGAAGGCTTAGTCAATTGACATATCCATATGTACCATACCAGCCCACCAAGCCTACAGTACAGGACCAATAAAGTCCTATAATGATCCTAACTTAACTGTCTAAAAACTTAGGTAAAGAAAATAAAGTATAACCTATGGTAATTGATGCGCATTGGTGGAACTTCTCTTTTGATCATGAGTTTCTCTTGACCATCCCCGCATTGTATGTATTATTTTCTATGTGCGAGTGGGACTTTTTTGTTGTGAGGGCATGTGTGTTATACTACTAGCTGCTTACTTGTTTGGGTAGTGTAACTTTCCTTTATGCATGTTTATCTGTTGCTAATGTAACGGTCATACCTTGATTCCTTTGTGTCACATTGTTGTGCTTCATGTATACACACAATTGGTTTTGGATTGCTTATATAGGAGGGGGTAATATGTTTGAGCTTAAAGTGATGATTAATTGCCTTGGATAACTTATTTTCTCCTAGTTAAGTGCTATGTTTTTATTTTGTTTTGTGGTGTTGCCTGAGGACATGCAAATGTTATAAGTTGAGGGTATTGAAGTGATATGGATATATAGCACTTTCGATACTTAAATGATTAAAATATAGAAGTTTGTAAGGTTGTTTTGTGAGATATGATGTGTTTAGTGTATGTTTTCCAGGAAATCGGGTTTGGAAGCTGAAATAGAAGAAAAAGATAGAAATTGAAGTTTTGGGCTACTTAGGAATTTCTAGGCATAAGTGCCACTTACCGGGCGTAGATTACTTTAATGCCTCAGTTGTTGGTCCTAGAAAATTTTCAGAGTCCTGAGATTTCTGCCCTGACAACAACTCAGTAGACGAGTTATAATATGTCTTGACGGGTCAAGTGACCCTAGTCATAAGGTGTTCGGGGAATGGTATTTGAGTTGCTATCTTGGGTAAGAGATAGGGATATGAGTCGTAAAGATTCATAACAAGTTTTTGGGAGGCAATCATACCAAAATTAGAAATTTAGTGGCTAAGTTCTACTATAAGTATGAGTGGCTCATTATAAGCCATAAGGACTTGTTATGAGTCATTGGGTTCAAATCGTAGGATGTCCAATATTTACACAATTGGGTTCTGTGTTGACTAAAAGTCATAGGGTCCAATTACGAGTCATAACAGTGAGTCATAGAGTCCACAGTGTGTGGGGGTCCCAGATCCTATTTTGGTTATGACACTTGGTAACGAGCCGTAAAGAGTGGCTATGAGTCAATGATTGACCCGTAGTTAAAGGCGACACTTTTCCAACTTTTAATTAAAGGGAATTCTAGATATTTCCCTACTTACCCAAATTAAAACCCATGTCTAATAACCCCTTTAGGGTGTCATTAGCACTCAGAAACAATCTAAGTAACTTCTTAAACACTCCAAAAGGCTCTCTAAATTCCCCCAAGAAAGTCAAGCTAAGGTTTCATCAAGTTGGTCATCTAAGGGATCAAGGGTCAATTTCTACCAAAATTTCTTTGTGTTTAAAGCATTTTACTCTTCCTTGCTTGTTAATTTGTTAAAAGCATGTGCGTAAAAGTATTACTCATGAAATATTTGTGATGGTTTTGAAAGAAAGGTTGGGATTTTGAATGTTTATGAATTGAACAATGTTTCTTATAGTTTATATATGATTTTTGTGCTTTAACTATTATTTTGAATGTGTGGTTCATGGGTTCGATGAATGAATTAAGAAATTGTCATCTTCCCAAATCTGTGACTTTAGAAATGTTATGACCCCAACCCCATAATGTGAAATTGGTCTTAATTATGAGAAATGTAAGAATTTGAAAAATTGAACTAGTCTTGAACTATAGCATGATTGTATTTGAAATACAATGGTATGATTCAATTAACAAAGGGAGTCGGTGATTCCCCCACCTTGTATTAACGAACAAAGGGAGTTGTTCTCCCCAAGTTATTGGAAATTTTTTGGAATGTTGTTTTACCTTACAAGTGTAGTTGGTATGACAATACCAACAAAGTATGCCTTAATGTGAAAAATGGATCAGTGAATGGAAATGTGTGATATTTGTTTAAATTAGGATTTAATAAGGGTTGTGTAGCTGAGTCATGAAAGTAGAGGTCCGAGTGACCAATACGAGAAATTGCATTTGCCGACGCAGGGGTCAAAGTGACCAGGGAGGTTCAAGTCCCCCTCATTAATATTTCATGATTAGGGAGGTTCGATTCCCCCATAAATCTTTACATTATTGGTTGCTTAAGTCACCTTTTTATATAATTGGGAGGTTTGAGTCGTCTGTGCATACATATGAGATTATTCGTTGATTCATGCAGCTACACATACTGGGACGACAAGGGGTGAGAGTTAGGGCCCATATAGCTCCTTGGTACATGTTATGATGGTTAAGCTAGACAATCCAGGATAAAGTTTTAAATGCATATTAAACCTTGTTCTCTATCCCGACATGTGAAGCATATATGTATATACAACTGATTATGTGCATTTGTTTTAAATGATTTTAAACTATTGATAATGACATTATGTTATCTTAATCCCTAAGTTACATACTAGTGTTGACCTTGCTAACCATATTTGGATGTTGTATTCCCACAAGATGTTGATGTTTCAGCTTTTGACGAAACATTTTTCATCTTTTTCTTGGGAATATTGCATGTTTTCAAGCAACTAAGGTTGCATTTAATGCTGGTTTTTAGTATTTTAGGGTAACGAGCTAGCTGATGGAAAAGATTCAAAAAATTAGAAGAAAAACACTTCTGACAGTCAAAATTGTGGATCGTCAATCTTGCGACGGACCACCAACTCAATCGTCAGGTCCAAACAGAGTCCATGACTTAGAAGATCCAGCGACGGCCCATGTGATGGACTGTCATTCTTGCGATGGACCACCACTTTGGCCATTAGCGTTAAACAGAACCAGGTATACTGAGATACTCAGCAATGGCCAATATGGTGGACCGCCGGTCTTGGGATGGACCACCACTTTGACCGCCAAGATTATCCAGAACTTAACTCTAAAGGATCATCAACGACGGTCAAAATAGTGGACCGTCAGTCTTGCGACGGACCACCACTTTAGCCATCAGTTTTATCCAAAACATGAATCTCCAGGATTAACAGCAACGAACCAAATGGAGGACCGTCAAACTTGCGACAGACCACCACTTTGACCATTACTTTGTACGCGGGCTTTATAATTTTCAATTCTAAATCCTTTTTGACTGGGAACATATAAATACCCAGTTTTAGGTTTTATGAGAGGTCTCTTATCTATTATTAGGGTTTCCCATACTGAAACTACATTGTTACATAGTTTTTGTCTAAGATTCATTAGAGATTTGTGGATCTAGATTTCCTTGTCATATTTTCTCTTGAAGATTGAAGAACAACAATTTTGACTTTTCTAAGTAAACTTTGAATTAATTTATGACTAACACAATGGTTTCTTCTCTTTCTTTGGTGTAAATGTGTGGCTAAGCTCCCATAACTAGGGTTATGAGAGCCTAGATATGATAAGATGATTTTGGGTTGCGAATCTAGTAGATTCCCATGAGTAATTAATATTGCATAAACTCTTCTTCACTCTAATAACTTTTCTTGGTTGCAAACTTGAAAAGTGGGCCCAAGAACAACACTTGTTCAAATAGAAAAGTTCTTGTTGGGAAAAGAAATGATTTACATAAATCTAAAGGCTTTAACCTTTGGATACAATGTAGATACCTTAACTGGATCAACCCATGTGAGATTATAGTTGAATTAATACTATGTTCCGTAAGTTTGAAAGAATAAAGGGATAAGTTACTCGTTTAGGTGGAGAAACTAATGGGTAAACCATAGAATTCAACTACTCTTGCAATAAGAATTGTTCATTGGGAATCCAAAATAGTTCACAACCTTAGCTGCTTACGCATCTTGGTAACCATAACTCTAGTTTACTTTCTCTTATTGAATAACTATTAGCAATATAACCTACAGTTGGATTACTTTTTGTGACAAACATTTGAATATAATTGATAAATCACAATCCCCCTCTATTTTGGAACCCTTCATCAACAGTCTAATAACAACCACAATACTTAGTGAGCACAGTATTCCCTGTGGTATTCGACACCCAACCCAGTTGTGTTCTATATTTGATAGCGGCCACCTACACTTTCTAATGAGAGTTGTAATTTGGGCGTATCAAATTTTGGCGTCGTTGTCGGGGAATACGGTTCTCAATTAAGTTTGTGTTTGTTAATTGACCTTTGGTCAAGTTTCCTAAATTTTACTTGTATTTGTTGTTGTTGTTTTGTGTAGGTAGTTATTGTGTATGCCAAGTACATAGAGATCGGGTGCACCATTATTACCAGTACACCCAGAACCACAGTTAATTGGCAGAATGGTGAACCCCTAACATTCTGAAAGACTAGCCACTCTGGCTAGAGCTCAACTTAATCAGCAGAATGATAGCCAGCTGACACGTTATCCTAATTCTAATGATAATGATTTAGGGGATGATGATTTTTTAGATTTGGTCAACCCAAGGTATGGATGAATAGGGCTACACTAATAAACCACAATACAAATCAAAATCAACCCTTTAGGGTAAGGCAAGAGAGTCAACCAGTACAGTTTGATCTGAATAACGATGAAGATGGAATGGATGGAGTAGGTACAATTAGACCCATCATTCCTCCACCTCTATCACCTGGAGCTAAATTTATTATTACCAGTACAATTATTCAACTCCTTCATCTTAAAGTATTATTCGGTGGTCTTCCCTGAGATGATCCAAACATGCATTTGGTATAGTTTGTCACCCTTTAGAACTCTTTTGATAATCTTAGAGTGGGTCAGAAAGCTATTCGCATGCGTTTGTTTCTGTTGTCTCTATTTGAAGAGGCGACACTATAGCTAAATGGACTGACTCCCGACTCTATAACCAACTAGAGGAAGTTGAAAGAGGATTTCCTAGATAGGTTCTTTACACCTCCAAGAGGGTACATTTGAGGGATAAAATCAGTAACTTCCGATAGCTTCCCACTGAAGCTCTTTATGAGATCTGGGAGAGGTTTAAAAAAAAGTTGATGCAACGCCTGAACCATAAAATGGCGGATATTCACTTGATGAAAACTCTTTATTGGGCTTTGAACATTATTACAAAGCCAATCGTGGATAATGCTGTAGGAGAGTCATTTGTTGACCTTACTTTTCTAGAGTCTTCCAAGATGCTTGATTGGATGACCAAACAGAGTAGAGCTTGGTATACCAGGTATTTTATGGTAACAAGCCCTATTGTATCTAGGTAGTATGACCATAGAGCAATGCAAGAAAGAGAAAGAACATAACCAGTACATGGAACACTTGAAGACAAAAATAGATTCACTGACTAAGTATCTATTGTCTGGAAAAATATAGAAGGTAAAAGCGGTTGCATCCTAGGGAAGATCTGACTCTAATTAGGAAGAAGATCCAAGCTATCTAAATAACTAGGGGGCTTCTGAGGCAATAGCGAAGGAAATCAAGGTCTAAACTATTATGACAAAGCTAGTTACAAGGATAGATATCAACGGAATTGGAAGATAAAAAATGATAGGAGTGGACTATATGTACCTCCTGGAACCAGAGATAATGCTGTAACTAGTTCTAGAAAGATGTCCATGGAGGACATGATGGAGAAATTAATAAATGAAGTTGAGTCTATCAACTCTTGGGTGACTACTATGAAGAGTGATTTATCTACCATCAGTCAGTTGGTAAAATCTCACCTATTTCTATCAAATAGTTAGAGCAGCAAATGAGCCAACTCTCAGTAGTATTGAATTTGAGGAAGGGTGGAACATTACCAAGTGATGCAGTTCAGAACTCTAAAATAATACCTCTTGCATGGCAATTACCACATGAAGTAGTAAGTTATTACCAGGCCGGTCTGTATCCAAAGTTGTGAGTGAAGACATGATGGAAGAGGATATTGAGCATGAATAAAGTTATCCTATGGAATCTGAGAAACTGGATAAAGTTATTGATAATACACCATCTACCTATCACCAGGGTGATGAGTTGGAGAAGAGAAAGGGAAAAGAGACTGAAGTGGTGGTTACCATGCTCCCAAAACCACCTTCTCCATTTCTCTATCGATTGAAAAAAGGGTCGACAACATAAATTTTGGCAAGTTTATGGCCATGCTTAAGTAGTTGATGATTAATTTTCCATTAATGGAAGAATTAGAGTAAATACCTGGGTATGCAAAGTTTATAAAAGACATTTTCACGAAGAAATGGAAAATTAGCTATGAGTTGATGGATAATAGCCATCATTGTGGTACTATCTCTACAAGGTCTTTGGTGTAGAAGAAGGCAAACCCAGGAGCATTTACTATCCAGTGCACTATTGGGCCTTTTGATTTCCCAAAAGTTCTATGTGATTTAGGAGACAGTATAAACTTGATGCCACTTGCTGTGTATAACAAACTGGGTTTGGGGGATCCTACTCCCATGAACATGAGATTAGTTATGGAAGATAGGTCTGTAAAGTGGCCTATGGGGATTCTATATGATGTATTAGTTAAGGTGGCCAGTTTCATATTTCTAGCTGATTTTGTCATTCCTGATTGCGAAGTGGACTTCGAGGTGCCCATAATCTTACATAAACCTTTTCTCGCAACTGGGAGTGTACTTATTGCTCTAAACTCAAATGAGCTACTATTTAGGATAAATAATAAAGTAGTTTGATTTGATGTATGCCATTCCATGAAACAGCATAAAGATATGAGCGTATTTTCTATTGTGGATGTTTATTATGAGGAAGAGCAGGAAGTACCTATAGAGGAAAATTTTGTAGTGGAGACTTTAACTCCTGTATTGATGAATTTCAGTCAAGATAGTATTGAAGATTAGGAGGATACTATGTACGCCTTGACATACATGGGGTCATATACTTATGAACCTAAGAAGCTGGATTTGGACTTGAAAAATCATCTGAGTCCACCAGCCAAGCCGTCTGTTGAAGAGCCACCTACTTTGGAGCAAAAAGAGTTGCCCGGTAGTTTAAGGTATATGTTTTGGGGCAGTGAAATACACTAACTGTTATTATTATGGCTGACTAAGGTGAACAGCAGGTGGAAGCCCTTATCTCTATCCTTAAGAAATATAAGAAGGATATTGGTTGGACAATTGCAGATATTATCGGTATCCCTCCTGGTATATGTATACATAAATTTAGCTAGAGGAGGATTGTGTTCCAACTATTGAGCATCAGCGTCATTTGAACCCACCTATAAAAGAGGTGGTAAAGAAAGAAATTATTAAGTGGCTAGATGTAGGAGTAGTATTTCCTATTTCTGATAGTAAGTGGGTGAGTTCTATTCAGTGTGAGCCCAAGAAAAGGGTCATGACAGTTCTGGATAATGAGAAGAATGAGTTGATCCCACTCAGGCCTGTTACTGGGTGGAGGGTGTGTATAGATTATAGAAACTCAACTCATGGACACTGAAGGACCACTTCCTAATGCCTTTCATGGATCAGATGCTTGATCGGCTAGCGGAAAGGTGTTGGTATTATTTTTTAGATGGCTATGCTGGTTACAACTAGATTTCTATTGCTCCTGAAGATCAAGAGAAGATAATATTCACGTTCCTATATGTACATTTGCTTTTAAGAGGATGTCTTTTGGGTTGTGTAATGCTCCTAGAACTTTTCAGTGGTGCATGATGTCGATATTCTCTGATATGGGTGAAGACACCTTGGAGGTGTTTATGGATGATTTCTCGATTGTCGGTGATTATTTTAAGATCTGCTTGTTGAATCTTAGTCAGGTGTTGTAGTGGTGTGAAGAGTTCAACCTTGTCCTTAACTGGGAAAAGTGCCACTTCATGGTGAAGGAAGGAATTTTCCTCGATCACAAAATTTAACCTAAAGGTATTGAGGTTGATAAGTCAAATGTTGAAGTAATTGAGAAACTACCTCCCCCTATCTCAGTCAAAAGAGTATGTAGCTTTCTTGGTCATGCAGGGTTCTACCGCAGATTCATAAAAGACTTCTCAATGATTGAAAACCTACTTTGCAAACTTTTGGAGAAGGAGGCTAAGTTCATTTTTGATGATGACTGCAAAAAGGCTTTTGAATATTTTAATCTGAAACTAGTGGAGGCTCCAATTATTGTTGCTCCTGACGGGACGAAACCATTCGAGAATATGTGTGCTGCCAGTGAAGTGGCACTTGGATCTATTCTTGGACAAAAAAAAAGAATTTGTTCCATCCGATATATTATGCAAGCAAGGTCTTGAATGAGGCCCAAAAGAATTATACCGTGACTGAGCAGGAACTTCTAGAAGTTCTATATTCTTTTGCGAAGTTTTGGGCATATCTGTTAGGCACCAAGGTAGTGGTGCACACTGACCACACTTCCTTAAGGTACTTAATAGAAAAGAAGGATGCTAAGCCAAGGCTGATACGGTGGGTATTGCCACTACAGGAATTTGACTTTGAGGTCAACGATCGAAAGGGATGTGAGAATCATGTAGCAAATTATCTATCTAGATTCAAAGGTGAATAGATATCCAAGAATGTGTTAGAGATTTATGATTCCTTCACAGATGAGAAAATATTGGTTGTAGTGCTCAAAAAAGTACATTGGTATGTAGACTTCGCGAACTATGTGGTGAGTGAAGTAATACCAGAGAATCTCTCCTTTCATCAAAGGAAAAAGTTTCTCCATAATGTGACATATTACTTCTAGGATGAGCCGTATCATTTTTAGAGATATGCGGTTGGCATTATTCGATAGTGCATCCCAAAAGTAGATATGTTGAGTATATTGGAAGAAAGTGATGACACCATACCACCGGCAAACCAAAGGGCAGGTTGAAATCTTTAATCGGGAAATCAAAGGTATCCTTTCCAAGACTATAAATGCTATCAAGAAGGTTTGGTCTAGGAAGCTGGACAATGCCTTATGGACATATCGAATGGCTTTCAAGACACCTACTGGCATGTCGCCATACCAATTGGTTTATGGCAAGGCATGTCATTTGCCGATTGAGCTAGGGCATAAAGAGTTGTGGGCACTGAAGTGGCTTAACTTGAATTGGAATGAGGCAGTGAATATGAGACTGGGGCAGTTAAATGAGATGGACGAGTTCCATCTTGGAGCTTATGATCGGGCTGATCTATATAAGGAAAGAATGAAGAAGTACCACATCCATAGGATTAAAAAGCGGGATTTCCAGAAAGGTGACTTGGTGCTTCTGTTCAACTCCAGACTCAAACTATTTCCAGGTAAGCTCAAATCTAAATAGTTCGGCCCATTTAAAGTGTGTCTTGTCTACTCATTTGGAGTAGTGGAACTCAAAAATGTAGATGGAAGTGTCTTCAAGGTAAATGGGCAGCTTGTGAAACTGTATATCGATCTAATGGACTCGTTAAAGAGTACTGATACTATCTATCTCAATAAAGTTTGAGTAATCGAGATAACTGAGTCGTGCCATTACTATAAATATGGCGCTGGTGTTAGGTAACCCATATTGTGTTGTTGTAAAGCATTAGTTAAATTATTTTGTTATTCTAGTGCATTTTTTATGTGTTTATAAAGTGTGCAGGATTTAAGATACAGCAAAAAGAAGGAGTAATACAATTGGAAAAAGGGTTGAAAATCTGAGCTATTGGAACAAAAGTGACGGCCAAATTGGTGGACCACCAGTCATCTAACGGACCACCATTTCAACCATAGCAAAGAATTTGAAAAATTCATTCACTGGAGAAAGTTGACGACCAAAGTGGTGGACCGTCATGAAATTGGTGGACCACCACACTGACTGTCAAAATCAAGCTGAGTTTCCCAGGTTCTATTAAGGAGCAACGGCCCAAATGGTGGTCCATCGTATTTCTAATGGACCTTCATAGCAGCCATCATTTCTACCCTAGCACTAGGTCGGGTCAGATTAAAATTATGATTCATTTAAGTGACCTATATTTGGGTAATTTATTTTAAAGAGGTAAAAGAGCAGTTACATGTGTTGTACCCTTTTCAACTTCTTCAACTGACCAAATTCAATTGGATTCAAAGAATCTGAGGGCATTTGATCTTCCTAGGACTTTCCAACTACTTTTTTCTCTAATTAAGCAAACCCTCCTATTTTCTTTATTTTCATCACAAACAACCTTGAGAGTAAATATAAAGTTTTAAGTGAAGCTTGATTTTGTAATTTGCAAGCAAGTAAAAGAAGAAACTACAATAAAACCAAGGTATGAGCACCACCCTGTTCTTCACTTTTATAATTGCAAAGACATGAAATGAATAATTGGTTAGTTGATAAAAGTTCATCTTGTTTTTATTCTTTTGTTTTAACTTGTTTTAAGTTCAGAACGATAATATACACAATGTGGGTGAAGTCTGAGTAACCCGTATGCTCAAAAGTGTGAAATTGTGTGCATAAATATGAAGTTGGTGTCAATTTTTGCTACAAAAAAATTGGGATTATATGCTAAATGTTCAACAAAATGCTGAATTGAATCCTGAATTTGAAGAAGTAGGTGCGACAGCTGAAATGGTGGATCGTCAATAATGTGATGGACCACAAAATGGACCACCGCAAGAACCACAGAAGTGACACCCACTGGTTAAGATGCAACGACCAAAGTAGTGGACCGTCAACTTTGCAATGGACCACTATATGGACCGTTGCAACTCTCTAAATTTTCAGGCCTTCTAGATAGGACTTGACTGCCCACTTGGTGGACCACCAATTACTCGACGAACCACCAGTGTGCCCGTCAAGTCTAAGTTTTCACTGTTAGGCTAATTTTGTGCTGTGAACTAATTCTTTACTTTTTTTTCAGGTGGTATGGTTCACAAACTCCCAAAAATAGATAAGAAAGATCTCAAAGGGGTAGAGGCGAATCAGCACTTACTTACTACTCCAAGCAATAGGAAAGGGGAAATTCCTACACTCTTCCAATCTGAAGATGAGAGCGATAGTAGCACAAGCAATGCCAGCTCAAGCCCAGTTGAGGCAACAGTTGCTACAAATCAACCCGAGCCTATTGAGGGTGAAACTGAGGCTGCTACTGTGGAAGGACAAATAGACGCGATATATGTAGATATTGAACCTGAGGATGCTAATATTATTAAGCATAAGGATCCTCAAGTTTGAAAGGCAATTAGATGGCAAATAGAGGGACCACGAGAGTAATTCTATGACGGATTGACACCTACAGCAAGAAGGATAAAATGGCCATTCATAGAGTAACATCAGATTGTGACAACGGAGCTACATAAATATCCTGAGTTGGAATGTCATTTCAACGTGTATGAACTATCATGGATAAGTAGGCCACCAGGAGTGTATCAACCAAATTGGATAAGAGAATTCTTTGCCAATTATCTTGCAATAGTAGAAAAGGACTGTCCAAAGGGGACATCAGTTGTAAGCTTGCTGAACAGAAATTCCATACTTGTTAGTGGAGTCACTATCAATATTCTAGCCCAAACAATCAATAGGATATTGTTTGTGCCAGAGTACAAGGCTCTAACTGCTATGCCTGATCTTGAGTATCCATTGAGAACTGCATCAAATCAGAGGCCTAGGGTGGCTTTATTATTGACTGATGATAGTAACCCCTCTTGTTTGACTAATCCACAGGAGCGTATTATAAAATATTCCATTAGTTTCAAGGCTAAGTTATGGTAGGCTGTTGTTCGCTTAAGGCTGATGCCAACAAAAGGTGATAGAAACTTGGATAAACACAGAGCCGTATTAGTGGCAAGCTTGGTTTCAGGGTTGCAAGTTGACTTCAACCAGATTATTGCGGATGAAATGTTTGTGAGGGCACATAAAACAATGAGTGTATTGCCATTCCTATGCTTAATCATTGATTTATGAAAATAGGTCGGTGTCCCCATAATTCATGGAATTGACAATGAAATCTTGAATACTCATAGATAGGACATTGAGAAGTCAAAATATGACTCAAAGTTTGAAATGCATGTCACCAAGCCTCCAACTTAACAGACTCAATCTGCACCAGCTCCCGATGCTACAGAAATTCCCACAGGTATGCCTTTTCCCATAACCACTTATGTACCACCTGAGTACGTGCCCCCAAGTACATCTGTAGGGTCAAGTTCTGAAAAGTCTATGGGTGGAGAAAAATATTCCGAATATAGGTTAACGTAAGAAAATTTTGCAAAATTAGTAAAGCTGCAAAAGAGGTTTCAGAGATAGTTAGATAAATGGGCATCAGAATTTAAGCCTTTTGTTAATGGAATTATAGTTGAGGTAATCCTTCCATTCTAGACTATTCAAGATAGGATAGACAGCATAGAGCACCACATCAGCAAAAGGCTAGATGCATTGTCCCTCCTTGATCTTGCCAAGCTCATGGTTAAATTTGAGCAGGAGAAGGCTGATATAGTAGAGTTAAAGGAAGTGTAGCCATAGAAGACTATTTTTAACCCAGCCTTAGTGGTGAGTAATAATGATGAAGGCATTATGGACCTAATGGAAAGACCTATGAAAGACAAAAGAAAGCAACACATAGATGAACGAGCTGCAAGGAAAGCTAAAAAAAGGAGAAAGCAACAAGAACAGCCTGATCTGAAAAGAGAATAAATCAAATAAAGATAAAGAAAAAAGATAGAAGAAAGAGAAAGATGAAGCAGCAGGAGTATCTACTAGTGCTTCCCCAACAAGGGGGCAAAGTTCAGCATCAGTTTGAGAGATATTTTCTCTGAGCCACGAGGGTGAGGTTTTAAGTGCCCCTACCACCATAGGGTCCAATATTGCACCAAGTGAGGATGCAGGAGCCTCACCATACTTCATAGATACATCAAATAAATAAGAGGCAAAACAAGTAAACCCATTTCTTTGTACTTCAATTTAATGCTTTGAGGATAATGCATATATTTTTTATGGGGTTTAGTATACTTGTATCATGGAGGGGGGGTGTTGCTGATATTTTGAACCCCACCATGTGCTATCTAGAAGTATCAGCATGTCTAGGATCATGTTTATTTTGTATTTTTATTTTCTAGGTTTAACTTTAAATTTGCATTTTTCTTGTTTTAAGTCCTGTTATGTTGTTAATATTGATCTATGGAGTAAAAGTGTTGTTTTTTTTAGTATTTTTTTATAAATACGGACGATGAATGATGTTGGCACAAAGCTAGGACTATTTCCAATAACTGTTTATTAATCTCCTAGGATATGTGCTCGATTGTTAGTGAATTTGTAGTTGTCATTAGCCTATAAATATACATGAAATGTGATGCAAATCTTAAGAATAATAGAATGAGTGTGACTCAGTTGCCACTGTGTGTGCGAGTACTTGTATTAGTTCTTACATAGTATATTACCTAGAACTTGCCTTGTTCAATTGATGTTGTTCTATAGTTGATAGGATAAGAAGTGATGGTAGGCCACCTTGTGCTTTTAGTATACTTAGCCAAAGTAATTAACCTTACAAAAAATAATTTTCCATGTTTCAACCATTTGTTGAGCCTTTGTTAATTTTTCTTCATCACCAAGCATTCTAGTTAACTCTCTTTTAGTTTTTGACTTCTAGATCAAGCCCTAGCCTAGTAATGGGCAATGTGTACCTAAACTTAGGTAAAATACCTAAGTTGAGGGTGGCTATTATACGACTATTAACTGCCTAATGGAAAGTTGGTCTAAAATTTGAATTAGAGCATTTGTCCTTGGTTTAGTTAAGACAAGGTGCACCTTAACTTATGGCATCAACCTAAGTTGAGGATGGTTGATTCCTCTGTGTGTGTGTGTGTACATATATATAAAGGGGGTTTATTATAGTAAAGCATGAATGAATGAGAAAATGGTAAGTGAGCTAGTAAAGCAATGGCCTTGGTAAGAAGGATTTGAAGGAAAATAGAGTTAAAGCCTATTTCTTAGACACTTTTGCCCAAAATTCCTTCCTGAGCTAGCCTAATACTTTGTTACTAGCCTAGAAAAGACCATTTTGATCTTGGAACTCAGCTATAAGAGGGCGTTGGATGATAAAAGCAAGCTTATAGGTACATGTGCTATATTTGTTACTTCTTTGTTGAGTGAGAGGGTTTTGATTTGTATCCATAAAATATACTGAGTGGTGGATCTCTTTGTTTGTGAAGGCAACCTGAGTCATACTTAATTTGGTTGATCTCTATAGATTCTTGAATCCCTATTGTATAAATGAATTGAATTTGAAATAATGCCGATTATAAACTCTGACATGTTAAACCATCTGATTTGGATGACAAGCGAATGGTTGTGTGAGAATTGGTTCAGTAGTAAATGACCGATATTGTATTGTTCATATATACAATTTGGTGAAAGGTTGCTTGAAGACGAGCAATTATCTTAAGTTAAGGGTGTTGATGTTCTGGCTTTTGATGGAATATTTTTCATCTTTTTATTGGGAAAATTGCATGTTTTCAAGCAACCAAGGTTACATTTAATACTGGTTTTTAGTGTTTCAGGGTAAGGAGCTAGCTAAAGGAAAGGACTCAAAAAATTAGAAGAAAAACACTTATGACGGTCAAAATAATAGACCGTCAGTCTTGAGATGGACCACCAACTCAACTATAATATCCAAACAGAGTCATGACTTCAGAAGACCCAGTGACTGCCCATGTGGTAGACAATCAGTCTTGCGATAGACCACTACTTTGGATGTCAGTGCTAAATAAAACAAGGCATCCTGAGATGCTCAGCGATAGCCAACATAGTGGACCGTCGGTCGTGCGAAGGGCCACCACTTTGACCTTCAGCACTATCCAAAACTTGACTCTCAAGGATCATCAGTGATAGTCAAAATGGTGAACCGTCAGTCTTACGACGGACCACCACTTTGGCCGTTATTCTTATCCAGAACATGAATCTCCAAGATCATTAGCAACGGACCAAATGGAGGACCGTCAGACTTGTGATGGACCATCACTTTAGCTATCACTTTGGACTCAGGTTTTATAATTTTGAAGTTTAAATCCTTTTTGACTAGGAACATATAAATACCCAATTTTAGATTTTATGAGAGGTCTCTTATCTATTATTAGGGTTTTCCATACTGAAACTACATCGTTACGTAGTTTTTCTCTAAGATTCATTGGAGGTTAATGGATCTAGATTCCTTTATCATATTTTCTCTTAAAGATTGAAGAACAATAATTTTGACTTTTGTAAGTAAACTTTGAATTAATTTATAAAAAACATAGTGGTTTCATCTCTTTGTTGGGTGGAAATGTGTGGCTAAGCTCCCATTACTAGGGTTATGGAAGCCTTGATGTGAAAATCTGATTTAGGGTTGCGAATCTAGTAGATTCCCATGAGTAATTGATATTGCATAAACTCTTCTTCACTTTAATGACTTTTCTTGGTTGCAAACTTGAAAAGTAGACCCAAAAACAACACTTGTTCAAATAGAAAAGTGCTTGTTTGGAAAATAAAGGGTTTATATAAATCTAAAGGCTTTAACCATTGGATAGAGGGTAGATGTCTTAACCAGATCAACCCATGTGAGATTATAGTTGAATTAATACTACGTTCCTTGAGTTTGAAAGAATTAAGGGATAAGTTACTCATTTAGGTTGATAAACTAGTAGGTAAACAATAGAATTCAGTTACACTTTCAATAAGAATTGTTCATTAGGACTCCAAAATAGTTCACAACCCTAACTAATTAAGCATCTTGGTAACCATAACTCTAGTTTGACTTCTCTTATTGAATTACTATTAGCAATATAACCTATAGTTTGATTACTTTCTGTGACAAACATTTGAATATAATTGATAAATCACAATCCCCCTCTATTCTGGAACCCTTGATCAATAGTCTAATAACAACCATAACACTTAGTGAGCATAGTATGCCTTGTGGAATTTGACACCTAACCCAATTGGGTCTATATTTGACAATGACTTCTTACACTTTCTAACGAGTGTTGTAATTTAGGTGTATTAGTAGGAATTGACCATTCTTCAACTCCTCCTGCTCTATCATTGCGAGCTTTCATACATATAAAGTATATATTTTATGTTTTTGGTTCTCTTATGTCTCAAACTATTTAGATTTATTTTAGCTATAGTCGGGGTCATGTCCCGACGCTTTATTGATATTTAGATTTGGTTCATTGTTTAGAAGGCTTTGTTTGGACTACTATAATTATTAGGCAGTGTTAGTTGGTTATTTAGCATGTCGTCGGTTGGTGGTTATAGACATAATTTGAATTTTCTTATATTTGTTGCACGCTATCTTGTTATATGTTTAGAATTCATTAGACATTAGGGTGTCTTGTGGTTGTCCAATTAGTTGTATCAGTAATCTTTGGTCCAAGTGGGACTTGAGATACTTGTCACAACCAGGACCTAGTTTGGGTCTTAACAAAGATGGTATCAAAGCCTACGTTTGGTATCATTGGGTATCCAAAAATATCGTGCCTAGTAGAGACTCATTTATGGGTGTCTAACACACTGCATTTATAAAGGAGAGGATACGAGGAATTTAGGAATGTTTCCCTTTCTTGTTGTTCAGTTTCAATCTATAGAGTCTAAAGTCTTGAATATCTTCTAATTTTTATGTGTTCACTTTTTAGATCATGCCTCCTAGAAGATCTAATGCTCGCGGCAACTCTTCTGTCCCATCTAAGGAGAATGTGGATAGAGCTCATACAACTCTATACATTCAAACCCGATTGAGGGTCACTGCATCTGATTACCCTAAGGGAGCTCTACTAATTCCCCTTATCCCAATTGGTTGCCTCTCAGAATGTTTGTGTTGCTTTTGTTTCCCCATCATCTGAGGCTACTAGGGTTGGACAATTCATGAGGTTGAGTCCTCTTGTATTCACTTTCGCTAAAGTTGAGGAATATCCTTAAAATCTTATTAATGAGATGGAAAAGATCTACTACATGATGCATGCTACTAACATGGCAGGTGTAAAGTTCATTGCTTATCAATTGAAGGATGTGGTGTACTAATGGTATAAGAAGTGGGACCAGTCTATGGGTAATAATTCTAAGTCCAGTTTATGGGATAATTTTTCTATGCTTTCCTTGACCGCTTCTTTCCTAAGGATTAAAGGAAGAATAAGGATAAAGAATTTGTATATGAATCCAAAGCAAGGCAGAATATCAGTAAAGAAGTATGCCTTGAAGTTTCATCAGTTATCGCATTATGCCCCTGAATTGGTGTCTAGCATGAGCACTAAAATAAGGAAGTTTACTTCAAGGTTATCTCGTGATTGATCTTGGAGAGCAAGGCTGCCTTAATGAACAAGGATATGGACATCTCTAGACATATGTTGTATATACAACAACTGGAAAAAGAAAAGAAGAAGTAAGTGGATATGAGTGAAAGGAAGAATTAGAATTTTCATTATTCAAATCAGGGTAAAGGTCAGCAGCAGAGTGTTAGAGATGGTAGAAAATGGTTTAAGAAGAAGTGGGGCAATTTGAGTTCCTACTCTACAACTAGTGCTCCTTATCTGAAGTCATCAGGTGGCTATTATTCTTAGTATGATAGTGGATTTAAGGCACTAGAATCCCAGTCGCAAGCAAGTTGGTCTCAATCAGCTCTGTCATATCTTCTATGTAGATTTTGCAGTTAGATGCAACCTGGGTTTGTAAGAAAGAGAAGAATAAATGCTTTAAATATGGTTAAACTTCTTATCTGTAGAGAGATTATCCTTCTAATTTTGTTTCTGGGGTGAATAAGATTCCTATTGCTACTTCATATGCCCTTGCACCAAAGGATGCTATTTCTATTTCTAGCCCCATTACTGATTAGAACCGTTTGTATGCTCTTACCGCTCGCCAGGGTTCTAAGAAGTCCCTCGATGTTGTTATTGGTATGCTTAAAATATTTTCTCATGATGTATATTGTTTAGCTGATCTTGAGTCTACTCTCTCTTATGTGACCCCTTAAGTGGCTATTCATTTTGACTTTGATACTGAATGTATTTCCAACCCTTTCTTTGTATCCACCATGAAAGGTGATTCTATTATGTCTAGAAGGTTCTATATGGGTTTTGTAATGTTGGTTCATAGTGGGGAGACCTTGGTGGATCTAATAGAGTTGGACATGTTAGACTTTGATGTGATTTTACAGATGGATTGGTTACATTCGTTCTATGCATCTATCAATTGTCTGACCCAAAGGGTCAGTTTCCATTTCCAAAATGAGTTGGTAATAGAATGGAAAGGTAGCTCCCCAGTGCCTAAGAAGAGGTTTATTTTGTATCTTAATGCTCGGAAATAGGTTTCCAGAGGATTCCTTTATCACTTAGTGCATGTTAAGGATTCTAAATTTGAAGGTCTTTCTTTAATATTGTCCCTGTGGTCTATGAATTCCTTGATATGTTCCTCGATGACCTTCCTAGTGAATCTCTTAATAGGGAAATTGATTTTGGGATTGATCTTCTTTTGGACACTCATGCTATCTTTATTCCTCCTTACAAATTGGCTCTGGATGAGTTAAAGGAGCTCATTGAGCATTTGAAAGATCATCTTGATAAGGATTTTATCCATCCTAGTGTGTCTTCATAGGGTTCTTTTATTCTCTTCATACGTAAGAAGGATAGTTGCCTTAAATGTGTATTAATTACCGGCAATTTAATAAGGAGATGGTAAAGAATAAGTACCCTCATTCGAGAATATATAACTTGTTTAATTAGCTTCAGGGTGTTAAATTCTTCTCCAAGATTGATCTTTGATTTCGGTACCATCAGTAGAAGATTAGGGAGATGGATATCCCTAAGACTACTTTTCGAACCCTATAAGGTCACTTTGGGTTTGTGGTTATGTCTTTTGGCTTGACCAATGCTCTAACAACATTTATAGATCTTAAGAATTGATTTTTCCATTAGTTCTTAGACTTGTTTGTGATTTTCTTTCTTGATGATAGTTTGGTATATTCTAAGAGTGGGTAGATTATATCAATCACCTTTGCCTTGTGTTGCAGACCCTAAAGAATTTGCGGTAGTATGCATAGTTTTTTAAGTGTGAGTTCTGGTTGAATTCTGTGACATATCTAGGTTATGTTATTTCTAGTGAAGGGATCATGGTTGAACCAAAGAAGGTTGCGATGGTTAATAAGTGGCTTAGACCCGCGACTCCATCCGATATTTCGAGCATTTTGGGTTTGGCCTGCTACTATTAAGGGGTTTGTGAAGAGTTTCTCTTCTACTGCATCCTCGTTGACTAAGTTGACTCGAGAAAAGGTAAAATTACTATGGTCTGATGATTGTGAGGGTAGTTTTGAGAAGCCAAAGGTTAATTTAAATTTGTCTTCAATCTTGACTCTAGCTGAAGGCACTAATGGTTTTGTTACCTAGTGTGATGCGTCCTGAGTACAACTGAATTGCCTATTGATGCAGCATGGTAAAGTGGTTACTTATACTTTTAGACAGTTGAATATTCATGAGAATAATTATCCGACTCGTGATTTGGAATTGTTAGCTGTGGTGTTTGCATCAATGATCTGGAGGCATTATTTTTTGGGAGGTCCATGTTGATATTTATTCTGATCATAAGAGCTTGCAATATGTGTTCACCCAAAAGCAATTGAATCTCAGGAAAAGGAGATGGCTCAAGTTTATCAAGGACTATGACATAAGTCTTCACTATCATCCAGATAAAGCTAACGTGGTTGTTGATGCTCTTAGCAGGTTGTCCATGTGAAGCTTGTCTTATATGGATGAGGATAAGCGGAATTTAGTAAAGGATATTCATCGTTTGGCTAATCTTGGAGTTTGTCTCTTTTATTCTAAGGATGGTGTTGTAATTGGTCAAGAGGTGGTGAATTCATCTCTTGGTGCTGATGTAAAAGAGAAAAAAGTGTTGGATCTTATCTTGATACAAATCAAGAATGATGTAGGTACACAGAAAGTGATGGTTTTTGAGATTGGTGGTGATGGTATCTTGAGATACCAAGCAGACTGTGTGTTCTCAATGTTGATGGGTTATGAGAAAGAATTTTGGCTGAAGCTCATGATTCATGTTATACTATTTATCCTGGTTTAACAAAAATGTATCAAGATCTCAAAGAAATTTATTGGTGGACTAATATGAAGTGGGATATGAAAAATTTTATGGCAAAGTGTATACAGTGTTAGCAAGTGAAGGTAGAGCATTTAAGGCCTGGTAGGTTGACTCAAGAGATTAAGCTGTCAGTATTGAAATAGGAGATCATTAATATGGATTTTCTTATCAGTCTCCCATGGTCTTGCCAAAAATTTAATTTGATTTGGGTCATCGTGGATAGGATGACTAAGTATAATCAGTTCTTACCAGTGAGGACAAATTTCTCTTCTAAAAATTATGCCAAGTTGTGCATTGAGGAGATTGTGAAATTGCATGGCACCCCAATATCCATCATATCTGATTAGGGTACTCAGTTCTTATCTCACTTTTGGAGGTCATACAGTAAGGTTTGGGGACTAAGGTGACCCGTAGTACCGCTTTCCACCCATAGAGGGATGGGCAAGTGAAAAGGAAATTCAGGTCTTAGAAGATATGCTTCGAGTTTCTATATTTGATTATGGGGGTGGTTGGGTTGACCACTTGCCTCTGATAGAATTTGCCTACAACAACAATTATCACTCTAGCATTGGTATGGCTCCGTTTGAGGCCTTATATGGTAGGAGTTATAGGTCTCTTATTGGTTGGTTTGAGGTTGGTAAAAATAAGTTGTTTGGCCTTGATTTCTTTCACCAAGCTATGGAGAAGGAAAAAATAATTCGGGATAGACTTAAGGCCACCCAAAGTTGCCCAAAGTCCATGCAGATATGAGGCAGAGGGAGTTAAAATTAAGTATTAGTGATTGGGTGTTCTTAAAGGTGTCTCTCGTGAAGGTAGTAATGCGGTTCGGTAAGAAAGGAAAGCTTAGTCCCAGTTATATTGGTCTATATTTGGTTGTGGAAAACATTGGAAGGGTCACTTATGAAATAGATATGCTTGAACTTTATTCATTCAGTGTTTCATATTTTGATGTTAAGGAAATATGTGGATGATCCTTCAATGGTTGTTCCTTTAAAGGAGAAGGGTATATGGATTGCTTATTCTATGAGGAGGTCCTAGTTGAGATGTTGGATCGGCAAGTCCATCATTTGTGGACCAAGGATATGGCTTTTGTAAAGGTTCTTTAGAGGAACCAAAAGGTTGAAGAAGCTACTTGGGAAGCCGGGGAGGAAATGAAGTTCAAGTATATATTCTTGTTTCCCATTCCAAAAAATCATGCTTAAGGTATTTGTATTCCTTACCATCTTTGTTTTCTGACTTTGTTACAGAAAAGAGTGATTTCCTTGGCATCTTAGTTTTCTATCTTTGTTAATGGTAAGAGTAGAGGTAAGTGAAGTCACATTGTTCTAATAAATACCTTTTCCTATCATTTGAGGATGAATGATCCTAAGGGGGTGTATGTAACGCCCTAGGTTTTTAGGACTCAAAAATTCTCTGTGTCCTGAGCTTTCTCTCCTGGAAACGACTTATCTGACTATAAATAATGTGTCTTGATGGGTCAGGTGACCCTAGTTGTATGGTGTCCAATGAATGGTATTTGAGTTGTTGTCTTGGGTATGACTTAGGAATATGAGTCGTAATGACTCATAACGAGTCATTTGGAGGGATTCATAACCAAATCAAAAATTTAGTGTCTCAGTTCTACTTTGAGTATAAGTGGCCCACTATGATCCATAAGGACTTGTTATGAGTCATTAGGTGCAAATTGTAGGATGTCCTATGTTTACCCAAATGAATTCTGTGTTGACTACAACTAGACCCTACGAGTCATAGGGTCCTATTACGAGTCGTACCAGTGAGTGATAGGGTTAACTGTGTGAGGGGGTCCTAGAGACTATTTTAGTTCCAACTCATGGTGAGGAGTCATAAGGAGTGGCTACGAGGTACTGATTGACTCTTAGTCAAGGGCAACACTTTCCTAGCTTTTAAGTTTAAGGCATTCCAGACCTTTCCCTTCTTACCCAAATTAAAACCCACATCTTATAACCCTTTAAGGTGTCATTAGAACTTATAAATAATCTAAGTAACTTCTCAAACACTCCAAAAGGGTCACTAAATTTCCTCTAGCAAGTTAATCTAGGGTTTCATCAAGTTGGTCATCTAAGGACTCAAGGGTCGATTTCTCCAAAAATTTCTTGGTGTTTAAGGCATGTAACTCTTCCCTTATTGTTAATTTGAAGCGTGTGTTTTAAAGTATTACTCTTGAGATGTTTGTGATGGTTTTGAAACAAAGGTTAGGAGTTTTGGATGTTTATGAATTGTATAATATTTCTCATGGTTTATATATAATTTTCATGCTTAGATTATGGTTTTGAACGTGTTGGTGTATGGGTACGGTGAATGAAATAGTGAATTGTCATTTTCCCAAACTTATGACTTTTGAAGTGGTTATGACCCCAACCCCATAGTGTGAAATCGGTTTTAATTATGAGAAATGTAGGAATTTATAAATTTGAACTAGTTTTGAACTATTTCATGATATAAAGAGGTATTTGAAATACAATGGTATGATTTAATGAGCTGAGGTATTTGGTGATTCCCCCACCTTGTATTAATGAACAAAGGGTGTTATTCTCCCCAAGTTAGTGGAAATTGTTTTTTGCGTGTTGTTATTACCTTACAGGTGTAGTTGGCATGACGAGACCAATAATGTATGCCTTAATGTGAAAGATGGTTCAATGAATGGAAATGTGTAATATTTTTTTTAATTGGTCTTTAATAAGGATTGTATAGACGAGTCGTGAAAGTTGAGGTCCGAGTAACTGATACTGGAAACCGCATTTGCCAATGCGGGGGTCAAAGTGACCAGGGAAGTTTGAGTCCCACTCATTATTACTTCACGATTAGGGAGGTTTGAGTCACCCTCTTTATTATTTCACAATTAGGGATGTTTGAGTCCCCCATAAATCATTACATTGCCCGGTGCTTAAGTTACCTTAGTATAAGAATAGGAGGTTTGAGTCCCACGTGCATATATATGATATTATTCTCTAGTTCATACAACTACACGCACTGGGGCCAGACTAAGGGGTGACAGCTGGGTCCAATATAGCCTGTCTGTACATGTTAAGATGGTTGAGCTACACAATTCCGCATAAAGTTGTAAGTGCAAATTAAACCTTGTTCACTATCCCGGCATGTGAAGCATATATGTATATGCAATTGATTATGTGCATTGGTTTTGAATGATTTTAAATTGTTGACCATGACATTATGGTATCCTTATCCCTAAGTTACATGCTAGTGTTCACCGCGCTAACTATCTTTGGATGTTGTATCCCTACGCGATGCACAAATTGCTCATACTTTTACTTTTCCCGCTGAATAATTAGGATTTAGGATTAGCTTATGAGTTGACACTGAAGTGGTGAGCTTCCATACATCAGAAGTCTACATTTTATGTTTTGGGTTCTCTTATGTCTAACACTATTTAGAATTATTTTGGACATAGTGGAGGTATGTTCTGATACTTTATTGATATTCAGTTTTGGTTTATTGTTTAGAAGACTTTTTGTGGACTATTATCATTTTTAGGCGATGTGGATTGATTGTTAGCCCGATCATCAGTCGGTGGTTATAGACTTGATTTGAATTTCCTTAAGTTTGTTACACGTTATCTTGATATATATTTGTAATTCATCAAACATTAGGGTGTGTTATGCTTGGTCTGATTAGGTGCAGGGGGTGATCTCCGATCTATGTGGGACTTTAGATACTCATCACGGCCAAGCCCTAGTTCGAGTCATGATAGTGACAAAATTAGGTGTCATACCTTGAAGACCAGAGGCTCAAAAGCAGGTAACAGAAGACTCTTTCACGTACTAAGGGAAGCTACAGTCCGTAGGTACCACCTACAATCCGTAGGCGACCAAAGTAAGTTCAATAGGTCCAAGTACAGAGAGTTTCAGGAGTTGTGCATGAAGTCTGGCCCTTACTTAGGACCACCTATGGTCCAAAGGTAGTACCAACAGTCATTAGGTGTCCTAAGTAAGTGGCCACGACCTCAATTTTCCTTTTTTGTTTAGGTTTTGATTTTCAAGGATTCCTTCTAATCTATAAATACCCTTTTGGTATTTTGTAGTTAGTTTACACACCCTTAACAGTTACAAATATATGTTTGATTCCAAGATTTGAATTTGATCTTTGGATTACTTTATTCTTAATTTTAATTGATAATTCATTTACAGACTTTGGGTTTTACTACTTGATAATTGTGAAATTGGTTAATGTTTTTCATTCTAAATTTTGTTGATTGTTTCACAAGCATAAGCGGTTAAAGCTATTACATAGGATTATGGGAACTCTGGCATATTGACGAAGTAGGGGATGTGCTAAGTTGTTCTGAACCAGTGTCTTTCCATGTATTGTATTATCTTTGGTTTAATAGATGTCTTAGCGGTTGCAAACATTAAGATCCTACCTAAAATATCACTACTTACTCCAGAAGAGGAGTAATGACTAGGAAAATTTAATTACAATAGTTACAATTTAATTACAATAGTTATTTGAAGATTAACTATCGATTGAGTCTAATCAGTATCATTTGTATATGACAGATATTTATTATATAATAACTTTAGCCTCAAAATGTAATAGTTAACTGGGATTTAGGATAAGGGTTAGTAGTGCGACATCCTGAGACAAGAAAGGTAAAGGATAAAATCCATCGATGAGTCCACAAGACAGTTGATGGTACATAAATTATGAGATTCTGTCTGTAAGGTATTGGGTTGGTTCAATAAAGCACGATAATCCTAGTGTTCATCTCTAATTGATTACAACCAAAGTTGAATTCTATTACTTGTTTGAGATTGTTACTATAAACCCCCTATTTACTTTTATTTCTTCCCGTTGAGTTCAATAATCTAGAGATATAAATCTGCATCTTCCCTATGGGTTCAACCCCAACCTAATTGGGATACTTTACTTGTCAGTGACTGCTTTATCCTTAAGTTGAAGGTGTAGTTTGAGTGTTGATCAGCAGGATAGTTGCCATATTATGGTTATTTGTTTATTTACTTTCCTTGATTGTACCCTCCAGAATTATGGGAGCATGCATTGGGTTATTTACTTTTCCACACTTATTGTCTTATAAGGGCAAATTTAGTAAATATACTTATGTAATCTTTACGTTACTATTTCATTTTTTTGATAATTTATACACACTCGATATTAGATTTTATTTCTAGGTTCTCTTTTACCTTGACTTAGCTTACTTTCTCTCATATTTTATCGTATTTATATCATGATTTAGCTCAGTCAGGTGATTATACCTACAGAGTACTACTGGTTTTTGTACATACATTACACTTTTGTACCTTTTTAGTGTAAATTCAATTACTACTTATCGTTGTTACTTCGACACTTATACAGGTTTGATTTCGAAGATTGGGTAGCTCTAGGAGTTGGAGTTTCCCTTTTTCCTTATATCTATGTATGTTTAGTGTTATGTTCCCGAGACAGATTGTATGTCACTATTTCAGAACTTGGCTGTATCAAAAGTAGCTCTTGTACTGACTCTACTAGGTCATGAGATGGTTATCTATGTTTTTGATATATTTCGGATTATAATTATTTTTTGTTTTATTATAAGCCTAAATTTGTTGATTTTCAGCCTTTTAGGTCATTTTCCATCAAAATATCCCATTGTTTTAATTTTGAGCTACGGTTTGGTTTATCTAGTGTCGGGTGTATAGTAGATGTCATCATGACACGTAAATTATGTTGTGACACTCGACTTGTATTTGTAAGACCAATGAACATTGGGATTTGATGCCATCTATCACTTCCCAAAATTTTAAGCACGATGGAAACTATCAAGCCTCTGTGATAGGTAAGCAAAAACCTAGTCGCAAACATAACATCCAAATGTATAAAAGTAGAGAAAGATAAGAATAGAACAATGTAATGACCCTTCAGGTCATTTTCTATATTTGTGACTTTTTTCCATTAGAATGCTCCTATATCTACCCCTAGTCATTTATGACTTGCTAGGACTGACAGTTCAGTTACCGGGCAATTCATTTATTTTTTAGAGTAATTCTCAACTGTGCTAGTGCACTCGCTAACCATGAGCCATGGGTCGCAATCGCGAGCTAAGAGGTTCAGATGAAAGTCGTGATAGCGATATCTCAATTGCAAATACTACACCATTAGTAGCAGCACCATAGGCATGAACGCGACTACTGATCATCCCAAAAAAGATGTGGCCACCAGGGGGCAGATATTGCAATTACAAGGGTCGAGTTGCAGTAGCGACTCCCAAACACGTAGGAAGGGTATAAGTTTCCCCTTTTAGACCATTTTCACCCTTTATCATCTATTTCCAAGAGATTTAAACCCAAAATATTGAGAAAGCATAGGATTACGGCTTGTGGGTGGTTTGGGGAGCTTGGATAATGATTATTTCGTGATTCCCCTATGTATTTGAGGTAAGATCCTGCCATTTTCGTGGTGGAATTCCCCTTTTCTTCTACAAAATTCTAAAAACTTTGTGACTTAATTTTTGCACCAATGTAGCTCGAATTTCACCCATTTTTATTCCTTGAACATAAGAAAATGTTGGGTTGGCTTCGGAAATACAATTTCCGTAACCGGTAACCATATGGGATTTTGAATGCTTTTGGACCCAAAGCACAATAGTGCGATATGGGTATCATTATTCATGTTTTGATGAGTATATTGTTGTTTTGATAGCATGGCACCTTATGGAAGCTTCTCAAAGGGAAAATGAATAATTTAGCAGATTCTTCAAGCTTTCTTCAGCATCTAGGTAGGCTAGGTTTTCCCTCATCATAGATTGAGTTATGCCCTATTACATTTATGATATTATGTTAAATTTGGGATGGTTTTTAGGTGTTGATTGTGATATTTGAAATACTTGGATTAGTTAGACCATTTAGGCTATTCGAAAATTGTAATTTAGGCATAATTGACATAGTTGTTCTTGCCTTAGCTGATATTTCTATATTAGGGTTAAGTGTGGCTTAGTTATCTTCTAAAAATGGATTTATATACCTTAGCCTATTACAGGGTTGAAATTTTCCCAAACATTAATTTGGGGATTTAGAAGTAGGACCTTTTACCCATCTTAGGCCAAGATTTGTGTCAGTCATGGATAAACCTTTATACGTTTGTTATACACCTTGAAAATTCTTACTAAGGTAATATTGAGGAGATTTGGCACTTGATGTTTATGATGGATTGATATTGGGAGTTGATTTTAATCATGATAAAGCCTGATAGTTTTGATATTGTAATATATATATATATAGATAGATAGATAAATATAATATCGATTCAATTCTGGATATTGATGATGATAATAATGATATAAATACTGATTTGAGTCTAGATATTGATGATGACATTGATAATATAATTACCAATTTGAGTTTGGATAATGATTATAATATTGATTATATAATTACAGATTTGAGTCTGGCTATTACATATGATATTGACTATATAATATTGATTTAAGTCTGACAGTGGATTATGATATAAATATATGGGTATTTTAAGTTCGAAAATGGGAAATTATTTATACTATGACATGGTATGAATAGATTCTAGTTATATCATAGAAGATAGAAATGGTGGTGGTTCGATTTATGCTTTCTTGATTATACCCTCCAGGCTTATGGGGGCCTGTGTTTGGTTAATTACTTATCTGCACTTATTGGCTTATGATGGCCACTTTTGTAGTTAGAATTTCTTATTCTTTATATTAATGTTTTGGTTTATTTATTTCCTTGTATACAACGATCTTAGAGTTGTTTTCAGGTTTGCCCTTCTCTTGACTTAGCTAATTATCTTGCATTTTTATCATATGTATATCATGATTTAGCTTAGTCGCCTGATGATACCTATTGGGTACTCATTTTTTTGGCACTCAAACTATACTTCTGTACCTTTTTGGTACAGATCTAAGTACTAGTTGCTACCACTGATTGGAGGATCATATTGTGTTAGGTTTCGGAGATAGGGTGAGCTCTTGGAGTCAGAGTTTCACCTTTCTCCTTCTATCTATCTATGTATAGTCTTTAGTTTTGAAATAGGATTGTATTCACTATTTTAGAACTTAGGTTGTATTTATATTAGCTTTTGTACTAGCTATACCTAGTTGTGGGATAGTTATCTATGTGTTGACTATATTTTGTCTATCTCTATTGCTTTACTTGTTTATAAGTTGCAATTATTAAACTTTGCCCTTATTATGGGAATTTTCCACCAAGTTAACCCATTACATTTAGCTCTGAGTTACGATTGGCCTTACCTACTGGTGAGATAAAGTAGGTGCCATTATGACTCAAAAATTAAGTCATGACAAATTGCTATTAGAACCTAGCACTCACTGATATTCTTGGTACAAGATCAAGAGTCAAGTCGTGTCCCATGGATCAGCATAATGACATTTATTTCTTTTCTTTGGGAGGATATAGGACATTCTTAGGAGTTATTCACTTTTTTTATTTATTTCGTGCCAAGCATCTGAGTTGGTTTCTATAGTATTTACTTGACTTCACTCTTTCATAGATGGCTAGGACACGTGTTATTGCTACGCGAGATGATGGTTATGAGACCAAGCCTAGGGATCCTATCGCTGTTCATGGATGGCCCAAAGGCCATAGACAGCCTCGAGATGTGTCCCCAAGTAGGGGCAAGGATAACGGGCCTTCACCAGACCCAATTCCCTCTCTTGAGTCAGAGAAACTTCTTCCCTAGCTAGTGGTGGTCTAAGGACCAACCCAGTCTCCATATGGGTTTATTTATTCTTCAATGATCAGGGATGCTTTGGTTCATCTTTTAGGATTGGTTGGTGGTGCACTGTCTGATGGTGCATAGCTATAAATTAGAGTGGTACTGAGGTAGAGGCGTAGCCTATAGCTGCAGCTCCCAGAGTTTAGGCCCCTCATACACCGATAGTTGCTTAGCTAGTGGTTGCCCATCCAGCTATGTCTCTTGAGGAGCGAAAAATCTTGGGTAGATTCTTGATATTAGATCCGCCTAGTTTTTCTGGTGCATAGGGTGAAGATGCATATAAGTTTCTAATTGCTTGTGAGGATAGGCTCCATAATTTAGGCCTAGTTAAGACTCGTGGTGTGGACTATACTACTTTTCAGTTGGACTTGGAATCTCTACATTAGTAGAGAGGCCATCTTGATTCTGGGTCCCTTTCTTTTACATGGACTCAGTTCTCTGAGATTTTTTGGTAGAAGTACATGCCTCACAGCCTCGTAGATTGGTTGAGGGATCATTTCTCTAGATTGGAGCAGGACTCCATGACTGTTATTGAGTATTGGGCTTGATTTCATGAGTTGGATAGGCATGCTACATATATTTTTTCTATTGAGTATGAGAGAGTTTATTGCTTCATTCAAGGATTGAGACATCCTCTTCGCATGTCTACTCAGAGTTTGGTTGGTATAGGTAGATCTTTTTTTGAGGTTTCTAATCACACTTAATGATAGAGGAGTTATATTGCAAGGCCCAAAGGGGTAGCAATAAAAGAACAAATTATCAGGGTAGTTTTAGTGGGAGTCATAGTAGCTCTTGATTCAAATGTAGCAGTTCTTAGGGTAGGTACCCTCCGCGTCAGTCGTATCAGCCTTAAAGTAAGCCTAGTAGAACCGTTCATGTAGATCGCTCTAGATTATTAATGGAGGTCAATATTATGTTAGTGATTGCGCTAGTCAAGGTGGTGTTCATTCTTTAAGGGGTTCATCTTCTAGTTCTTGTAGTTGAAGTGGCTATTTTGGGTCGATTGGGTCAACTAGTTCTGGTTTAGCTCATGTGACATGCTATGGTTGTGGAGATTTTAGCCATTACTAACGTGATTGCCCTAGTTGTAGTCTATTATTACTGCAGCTCAGAGTATTCCCCCTATTAGAGTAGTTTATACCTCAACTATAGGTGGTACGCATGGTCTTAGAGGTGGTCCCTAGGGTGCTCATAGGGATTCTCAGGCAAGTAGAGGAGGAGATCAGCCAGGACCACAGCCAGATAGTAGGCAGGCTTAGTTGTATACAGTAGCTACTTGACCCAAGGATGAGTCTTCGGATGTTATTATCATAGGTACGATTTTGATGCGCTATCAGTCAGCCTTTACTTTATTTATTCTGGGATCCACTTATTCTTATGTGTCTGTTTATTATTCCCCATGGTTAGAGTTATCTTAGGATTTGTTATCTATGCCTTTATGTATATCTACTCCTGTGGGTGATTTTTTAATAGTGGATCGGTTGTTTAAATCATATGTTATGATTGTTAGGGATGTTGATACTCATGCTAATCTTATTATATTTGATATGGTAGATTTTTCATATAATTTTGGGCATGGAATGGTTATCCCTCTATCATGCAGTCATGGATTATTTTGTCAAGACCGTTACCTTAGCCATGCCCGACATACCCTCCATCATGAGGCAAGGAGTTGTTAGTTGCGAGCCAAATGGGATTATTTCTTATATGTGTGCTAGGCGACTTATTTTTAGGGGTTGCGAGTATTATCTCACCTATATTCATGATGTTAGTGTGGAAAGTTTATCGCTTAATTCTGTTCTATAGTCCTTGATTTTCCTAACTTTTTCCCACCGATCTACTGAGCATACCTCCTGCCCATGAGATTGAGTTTGTTATTGATTTTGAGTCTGGCACCCGACCTACGTCTATGGCACCTTACTAAATGGCTCCTATCGAGCTTAAGGAGCTGAATTCTCAGCTTTAGTATCTTCTTGATATTCAGTAGACTAAGTATGTATCCTTGGGGAGATACTACATTGTTTGTGAAAATGATGAAAGGTTTCATGCAGATATGTATTGATTATAGGTAGCTTAATAAGGTGACGGTGAAGAACCGTTATCCTATGCCTTACTTTGATTATTTGTTTGAGTAGCTTCAAGATACAATTGTGTTTCCTAAGATTGATTTGAGGTCTAGTACCATTAGTTAAGGATTCGGGCTGAGAATATACCAAAAATAGCCTTTAGAACCCGTAGTGGTAATTACGAGTTCCTAGTGATGTCTTTTAGGTTTACTAATGTCCCAGTTGCATTTATAGATTTAATGAACAGAGTATTTAGGCCTTATTTGGATTCCTTCATGATTTTTTTCATCGATGATATCCTAGTGTATTCAAGAGTAAAGAGGATCACGTGCAACATTTGAGGATAGTGCTCCAGACTTTGAGAGATCATGTTCTTTTTACCAAGTTCTCCAAGTGCGAGTTTTGGCTTGAGTCAATGATATTTCTCGAGCATATGGTGTCTAAGGATGGGATTATGGTAGACTCAACGAATATTAAGGCTATTCGTGATTGGGCTAGACCTACATCTCCGATTGAGGTTTGCAATTTTATTTGTCTGGCTGGTTATTATAGACTACTTATCGAGGGTTTTGCTACTATTTCAGCACTTATGACCAGATTGGCTCAGAATGAGGTTGCTTTCTAAAGGTCCGAGGTATGTTAGTCAAGCCTTGGAAACCTTGAGAAGCTGCATATTCAAATCCTATTTTTCTTTTCTTGTTGAGGATGAGAGATTCACCATGTATTGTGATGCTTTTTTTGTTGGTTTGGGTTGTGTATTGATGTAGCAAGGGTCATGGTATTGTTTATGACTCGAGACAGCTTAAGGTGCATGAGTGCAACTACTCCACTTATGATTTAGAGTTAGCGGTGGTAGTTTTCTTGCTTAAGATTTGGAGAAATTATCTTTATGGTGTGCATTGTGAGATTTTCAAGGATCATCACAGCCTTTAGTATCTTTTGACCCAGAGGAAGCTTAATTCTAGGTAGTGTAGATGGATAAAGTTGTTAAAGGATTATGATATCTCTATCATGTATCATTCGAGCAAGGCAATTATGGAAGCAAGCACCTTGAGTCAAAAGGTAATGAGTATAGGTAGCTTGGCTTGTATTTTAGTTTCTCAGAGGCAGTCGGCATGGGACATTTATTCCTTATCCAACTTGAAGGTGCGAATTGATATTTTAGACCCTGTGAGGATTCTTGCTAGTGTTGAGCCTAGGTACTATTTGAGCAGATTCGGGATCGGCAGTTTGAGGAGAATAGACTTTTCATCCTTCATGATTAGATATTGAGTAGTATGTCTGAGAGGTCCAACATAGATTCTGAGGGTCTCTTTAGATATGATTATCGTAATTGTGTTTCGAGGATCGATAACTTTATTCAACTGATTTTACACAAGGCTTACAAGGATGTGATAAGGTTCTGGAGGAAAGGCAAGCTCAACCTCAGATATATTGGGCCCTTTGATATTCTTTGCATAGTTGGTGAGATAGCCTATGAGTTAGTCTTACCTCCAGATTTTGCTGTTGTCCATTCAATTTGTCATGTTTTTATATTACTACTATACATTCCTTATCCATTTCATGTGCTTAGATGGGTCTCAGTCCAGTTGGACGAGCAGTTCACCTTTGTGGAGGAACATGTGCCCATTTTTGCTAATGATGTTAGGCGGTTGCACACTAGGGAGATTCCTGTAGTTAAGGTTTAGTGGAGGCACCATCAAGTGGAGGAGGCTACTTGGGTTATTGAGAGTGAGATATAGACCTAGTATCCTCACCTGTTTGAGGCTTCAGGTATATCTTAATCCTTGAATTTCACAGATGAAAGTCCTTTTAGTAGTGGATATTGTAATGACCCTTAAGGTCATTTTTCGTATTTCTACTTATTTTTTCCTATTAGAACTTTCCTATAGCTTCCCCAAGTCATTTATGGCTTATTGGGACTGATAGTTTAATTACTGAGTAGTTCATTTGGTTTTTAGAGACAATTCTCTATTTTTAAGTCTTAGCTGTTTCAAATTGTCTATCGGGAAAATTTTTAGTCAAACAACCTCGTATGCTAATTCTTATTGTTCCAACAGCTCCAGAATGTCGACTTTAGGCTAGGTTGACTCTTGGTTTGGTTCCAGCGGCATCCAAAATCATTTCAACCTATTGTCAAAAGTTAAGAAAATGGCAAGTTGGGTGTGGGACCAAATTTTTTCAAATTGATCTCGGATGAAAATTTAAACTATGTATTGAGTTCATAGCATCAAATTGATAAGGTAGTATAGTCTATTTTTCTATACCGGATTCTGGATGAATCCCGAGGGGTTGGCGGAGACTCCAAGTCTCAGTTGTGCCAGTGTACTAGCTAACTACAAGCCTTGGGTCGCGATCGCAAGATGGGAGGTTCAGGTGGATGTCGCAATAGAGACATCTTAGTCACGAACACAACACCCTGAATAGTAGCACCAGAGTCGCAAATTCAACTGTTGGTCAATGTGAAAGCAATATTTATTTATTTGCAAAAATAGGAGGCTTGCATTGGTTTATTTATTTGCATTGGTTCAAGTCAGACAGTGGAGTATGATGTTGATAGTTGTATCATGGAAGATGGAAATGATGGTGGTTCGATTTATGCTTTACTTTATAGTACCCTTTACTCTTATGGAGGCTTGCATTGGTTTATTTACATTGTCACACTTATTGGCTAATAGGGGCCGATCTGGTAGTTATAATTGCTTGTTCTTTATAATATTGTTCCAGTTTATTTATTTCATTTTGTATAGCGATGTTGCAGTCATGTTCATGTTTTCCCTTCTCTTGACTTAATTATGTTATCTTGCATTTTATCATATTTATATCCTGATTTAGATTAGTCAGTCGATGATGCCTACTGAGTACCCGAGGTTTTGGTACTCATACTAAACTTTTATATCTTTTTGGTGCAGATCCGAGTACTAGTTGTCGTTATTGATTTGAGGATCTTTCTATGTTGGGTTTCGGAGATAGGACGTGTTCTTAGAGTCGGACTTGTCCTTTTTTCCTTCTATCTATCTATGTTTAGTCTTTAGTTTTGCAACATAATTGTATTGACTATTTTAGAACTTGAGTTGTATTTATAGTAACTCTTGTACTGGCTATACCAGGTCATGGGATTATTATATATGTGTTGACTATGTTTGTCTATCTCTATTGCTCTACTTTTTTATAAGCTTCAATTATTAAACTTTGCCCATGCTGTAGGCATTTTTCACCAAGTTAACCCATTGCATTAAGCTTTGAATTATGGCTTAGCTTACCTACTGGCGGGATAAATTAGGTGTCATCATGACTCTAAAATTGAGTCATGACAAATAAAATCCAAATAATCTCTAAAAACACATTAACATAGTAGTATAGTCATAGTCAAAATGTAGATAATCTCAAGTCTAGAAGTCAATAATACAAACCACTAAATGCAAAAATCAAAGAAAAGTCTGAGTATGTCAAAATGCGGGAAATACATAAAGATAAGGGTGGAGAATATTTCAGTAGTCTATGAAATCAATGGCAGCTATGTCCCAACCTGGACCGAGGCCCTGGCCGCGACGAGCATCCCGAACCATGGAGGTCCGAGCGCCCCTTTTCAATCTGGCAATCATGTACACCATTCATACACTATAAGGAAATGCGGAAAGATAACAAAATGGAAACATGGTCATTCTTTTTCTTCAACTAAACAATACAAAATTTAGTCCATAACATTCTAAACATGTGACACTAGTTTGTGAAATCTCTAACAATTACGAAACCAACATTTGTCTAATCTGGGACAAGGCTCCCAGTCGGACCATAAACCAAAATAAATAATAATTTTTCGTAACAAAGCCTTGTGAAGTAAGGGAGGCTCACCAACTGTACCTTCTGACAAGATCAATCTACTACTTAACGGGACTCTAGGACTGAGCCTCAGATCCTGAAATAAAGGGGTTAATACAGATGTACTGGTATGCATAATAATCCAAAAAAATATATATTTATATGCAACATAGGTGAGAGCGTTTCAAAAAGTTCATGTTATCTTAAAACAGTTTAAAACTCATGGGCTTAATCTGAATCTTTCAAAACATATTCTGCAAATCATGACTCTACTTTTTATCTTACTTCTGAGCTAGATGGTACACCCTACAAATCTACGATTCCACAGGCTATATAGAATCCGCCCTTGACTCCACGGCCAAGCCCCTAGCCCAAGTTTGCTGCAAGGGTTGGAGTATCTGCTTATCTACTATGCCAGAAGGTCGTCACCAGCATACAATCTCCCTTTTGGGTAACATAAACCTGTGTTGGCAAATCATGGTTTCGGTTAATGAGTCGTCTGACTAGTGCCTTCTCTGGGTAACCATCTTACTCTCTTAGGCCCACTTTAGATTATTTAAAACATATCTTCTTCTTTTTAAAGTTGTTTCTCTCTTATTATCTTCGGGCATATCAAAATAGGGTATCGTCACACCCAGACTTGCAAGCCATGTCACAATATCTCTACTGCCTTTATCTTATTTCAAAAAACAATATTTATTAACAACCCAAAAGATCTACCATTTGAACAAAAGTTCATATTTCAAAACATTTGAAAATCAAACCATTCTCTACTCAATAATTGTTCTATGGTGATCATCCTTTTCAATCATTTCAAAGTCATTCTAAATAGAAATCATGATCATTATAGTATAAGTAAAACACTCTTTCATTATCTCATGAAAAATAGGGCAATTTGTTCATACCAGTCCATCAACAGACTCAAGCTTTCAACAGTTCGTAAATTCAGTTCACAACATGAAAACTCAATGTATTCCATGGAAAAAGAGGAAATTATATATCCATTCTCTCATTTAATTTCACAATCCAAACATCACATGACCCATGAAAACATTTCGAATTTAGGACTTCATGCCATAATTTTCTCAACACTTCATCAAGATGCAATATTTTCAATACAAGTTTATCAATGATCTCAAAAACAATTTCGTATATACACATATATAATCTTTAAAATAAATTTAAAAGCAATAAATCCATGACCATGAGGTTTAGGATAGTCCCACGTACCTTACATTACTTAGTTCAAAGAATAGAACCCGAATCTAGACTATTTCTTGAAAATCTTGAACTTAAAAGGCTTGAATTCTTGTTTAGGAGAAGAAGAGTTGAATCTTGTTCTTAGGAGGTGGTTAGAGTTTTCTTTGAGATAAAATTGAATAAAGAGGCAACTAATGCTCCTTGGGGCTGAAATTTTGTGTTATGGACGGATTTGGGCGAGAGATTATGACCAAAGTGCCCCTAGACCCTTAAGAAGTTGGAATAGCGTGTGAAAAAGCTCCGGGATGCATAAAATATCGCATTGGGAGAGCAACGCATTGCGTTGCCTATCGTTTCAAGAGACCGGGGAAACGTCCCAATCGCATCGATATACTACCTTTCACGAAAATTGCCATAACTTTTTACTCGGTTATCAGATTAAGGCAAAATTGGTATCATTAGAAAGCTACCTCAATTATCTACAATTTAGTGGGTCTTGAGCAGAAAAATTCTCTGTGTATCAAAATTTATATACATTAAAATTAGACTCATGTAGAATCAAATATAAAAATTTAGCTGAATCAAAGGATTTTAGCTCAACTTCGCTCTAAGTGATTCCTATGAACACTTTTCACCTCGAAAGCACTTCAAACACGAAGATAAAGATCATGACACATGAACTTAAAAATAAAAATCATGGTACTAGAGTTTACATATGTTGGAACAACGGTCCAATTTCTAAAAATGCGGGGTGTACAAGCTGCCTCGAATTTCCAAAGATGCTAACACAGAAGACACAATAGGAATCAGTACCTATAGGCCATTGGATCGGTACCTAGATATAGGTGCAGAAAAAGCAAGGGTGAGTACAAAATAATATGGAATCTGTCAGCATTGTCGACCTCCCTAAGTCAAGGTGGTGACGAGTTACACCTTATTAACCATCTAAAATAATCATACAACCTGCACTCAAGAAAGACACCCTAATCTAACTGAATAATCAATTCTAATAGTCATAAGATTACCATAACGCAATCCAAGAAATCTTCAATACAATGAAATCAAGTAACAGATATACAAGTACTTAATAAATAGTACAAAGTCAACAAATACACCTTACTCAATTTGAACCAGAAATTAATAAATATAGTACAATGGAATGCATATATTTTGTAGACACCTACCAAGAAATGACTCAAGTTCAGAACTTATAGGGCACTCACAAGGTCCATGTACTGTGTAGGCATGCACTCCGATCCCAATAGATATATTATACAGGCATGTACTCTGATTCTATTAGATCTACTATGGTAAATAGATAATGTTGGTCCCATGTAGGTCGTAACTATTAGGCAGATAAGACCCTTTAGCATGTGTGCGATAATTTATAATGTTGACAGAGGTAATATGGTTGGTAATTGATATTGAACTTATAGTGTTCTAAATTTGAGGTTGAGCTAAAAAAATTATACTTGTGTTATGATAGTTGTTTTTGTGGTTGATTGAGAATTGGTTTATTTTATTATTGCTTATGCTCTTGTCTATGACATTGTAGGCTATGGTTGTTGCACTTGTTGACCTTATTGAGTTACTTGTTACTTTTATGTTATGGTTGTAATTTCAGAGTGGAGGGTATAGTGATACCGGGTATGATTTATTTTCTCTCATTGTGAAGTCTATATGGTTGACTGGACTGTTTATTTACTTGAATGGTTGTTTTGTTTTATGTGTTGATGTTTGTTTTGTTAATTTTTTTAGGGGGATTTTTGTTGTGGCTGGTCCTTAGTAGGCTATAGGGATTGAACTTACATGTTCCTTAAGCCATTATTATGAGACGGTATAGTCGCATCCCAATATCAAGATTGTGATGGCACTTATTTAACCCTCCGTTATAGGTAAGCCAAAATCCAATCACAAACATAACATCCAAATGTATAGAAGTAGGAGATGATAATAATAGAATAAAACTGGAATATTTTTCAAAAACACATTAACAGAGTAGTATAGTCATAGTCAAAACATAGATAATCTCAGATCAGGTGTCACTAGTACAAGCTACTAAATATAGAAATCAAAGAAATGTTTGAGTATCTCAAAATACAAAAAATGCATAAAGATAAGGGTGAAGGATATTTCAGTAGTCTCTGAAATCAACAACAGTTATCTCAAATCTCCAAAGATGCTAACAATGAAGAAATTATGAGAATCAGTGCCCAGTGGTCGTCAGATCGGTACCTGCACTTAAGGTGTAGAAAAATAAAGGGTCAGTACAAAATCACGTGTACTTAGCAAGCATAGTCGACCAACCCTAATTCAAAGTGGTGATGAGTAACACAATGTTAATCATCTAAAACAATCATACAACTTGCACTTAGGAAAGCCACCCTAATCTAACTGAACAATCAAGTCTCAGCCATAAGGATATCATAACACAGTCCAAGAAATGTCAATGCAGTAAAATCAAGTAATAAATATTCAAGTACCTAATAAATAGTACCAAATCAACAAATACACCTTACTCAATCTGAATAAAAAATGAATGAATGCAGTTTAATGCAATGCATATGTTGGTTACACACCTACCAAGCAATGACTTCAAGGTCAGGACTCATGGGGGACTCACAAGGTCCATGAATTGTGTAGGCGTGAACAACAACAACAACAACAACAAACTCAGTGAATTCTCACCATGTGGTGTCTGGGGAGGGTAAAATGCACGTCGTCCATACCGCTAATTCCAAAAAAGTAGAGAGGCTGTTTTCGATAGACCCCCGGCTTAAGATAAGAATGGTTAACACGGTCATAGTAATATCTGAAGTAGAAAGGATGGCATAACCAAAATAAGAAATTAGAAATAATACAAATAGAGCTAAGAGATCCATGAAAATAAGAGCAATACGAAAGTAAAAAAATAGTAAATAAGAAATTAAAAAGGCCACCCTCTGTAATAGCATACACTAACGACTCCTACCTGTGGGCACAGTCGTAGGCTTACTAAACCGGCTACACCAGAGATCCCTAACTACTAGCTACAACCCACACAAGCATTAACCTTCTACCCTAATCCGCGACCTCCACACCTTTCTATCTAGATTCATGTCCTCAGAAAGTTGTAATAGCTCCATGTCGTGCCTAATCACTTCTCTCCAGTATTTCTTCAACCTACCTCTAGTCCTCCTGAAACCATCCAAAGCTAGCCTATCATACCTATGAACTAGGGCATCTGTGCCCCTTCTCATCACATGCCTAAACCATCTCAGCCTTTCTTCTCGCATCTTGTCCTCTATCGAAGCCACTCCCACCTTCTCCCGAATAATCTCATTCCTAACTCTATTTCTTCTAGTAAGTCCACACATCCAACGCAATATTTTCATTTCTGCTACCTTCAATTTTTGGATGTGGGAGTTCTTGACTGGCCAATACTCCGTGCCATACAGCATGGTCGGACAAACTGCAACTCTGTAGAACTTGCCTTTAAGCTTTAAGGGCACCTTCTTATCACACAGTACTCCCGAGGTGAGCCTCCACTTCATCCAACCTACTCCAATAGATATATTACGTAGGAGTTTGCACCGATCTTGATAAATATGGTGTGTAGGCATGCACTCCAACCCTGATAAATATATAAATATTACTGTGAAGGTGTGCACTCTAACCCCATATGAAATGCAATGCAGTAGGCATGCAACTCTGATCCCAAATCAACCATAAATTTAAGCAAAGCACTTCACATCTTAAGCCAGATCAGATATCGATTTAAAAATAAACTCATCAAGTGAGAGTATTCTCATTAACTAGCATTTTCAACAATTCATTTTACACACCAACTTAGCCTATTGTTCTAGCAAATAGGAAAAATAATTCAAAACATATAATTGACTAATTTTAACCCCTCAAATAACTCCAGTACCCGTATAGATTCTCTTCACTTCAGCTATACAGAACCCCCATTACCCATTACTCTCTTTACACATAAATAACACATAAGTGCATCCAAAAAAGAGTCTAAGAAAGTTTCAACTTGCCTCAAATCGAAATCCAAGAGTCAATTTTACAAACTTACAAAGTTTCCAAAGGGTTAGTATTTGTTCAAATACATATTATCCATAAGAGTGTGAACTAATATGTTGAATTTCCGCTAATGGGTCTCTATTCATATCCCAAAACAAGATTTTTTACTCTGAAAATTCTAGACGTGGAACGTAAAATTATCAAAATTATGACTGATTGAAATCTGATAATCTAAATATAATGAAACAATGTGAACCAGCAGTTGTAGTACTACTTTTACACGTACAGGAAGTCATTTATACTGTAACTATTAAAAATCGGCAATCGCATTTCCAAAAGCCAAGGCTAAACATGAAACAGTAGCCTACAAGGTAACAATTTCACAGAAAACATTAACCTAAAATCCATTCTACGGTTAATTAATTTACCAGCCATCATTATCTAATCATTTATTATAATTATTACTTTATACCTGTCCACTAACTTAACTTAATTTGGAAAGCATAAGAATGAAACTGAAAATTTTGTACTACTATTTAGCCTAACTTCAACCTCAATCATTATCCAATGATTACTTAATCATTTTTTGTCATTATTACCATATAATGAATATATGATCACGCTACTAATTCAAAGTAGTACTATTAGCACCAAGAGTTCAATTATCTGTAACAATTGGCTAACACTTAACTTCAAATACACCCAATCAATTTGAAGGTGCTAACCTTAAAGTTGATGACGATCCCTTCGGAAACTGCAATGTGAATAAGAGAATATAATTGCTCATTGTGTCCTTCTCTCGTTTAAAATTTTAAGATCTTATCTACATTACCTTAAAAGCATGAACTCTTAAATTTTAAAGTCAAATTACTATAATACCCATTTAAATAATTTTAATATTTTTCTTTTTTAAAAAGACAAATAACATTCAAATAGCCCACGCATACTAAAAATCCTTTTCAGAAACGGAACCACTGATTCAGCAAGGGTTGCCATTTCATTCTCCTCTAAAAGCAACCTTTCTCCATTAGAATACATAAAGTGCACGAAGAGGAATTATTAAATCCAAGCACTCTATCCATTTTGTTTTACACAATAGTTACACCCACACATTTCCATAGCCTAATCCAAATGTTTGGCCTTTCTCTTTTAGACTAATTTATTCACGACATAATAATTCACTTTGAATGCAAAAATCATGGTTTTAAAATGGCCTATAAATCTATAATGACACATTTTATGACAGCAATTTTCTCGACAATTAAACTCTTCTTGGAAGGTTAAACGTAATATCAAACGGCACCAACTTCTCAATTTTCTAAGGTTTGTGTTTAGTGAAATTTTGTAAATGAATTAATAATTAGGACCAATATGATTCTCCTTTCATCTATGCAACAGGAAATACATTTTTCCACTTCAGTTTTCTCTTATCAGCCATCTCAAAATAATTCTTAACAAAAAAATCATTCATTTTATGCGGGGGCAGAGCCACAAGGATGCAAGGTTCGATTCCTTGGTGAAACTACTTATTGTACGTATATTTTCTTAGTTTGTTCCTATATTTACTTTTTCATATTTTGAGTCTCCTTAAAGAAAATTATGATTCCGTTACTAAGTTTATATCAAGGAATATATGGAGTATTTCCCATATAACAGTAAAAAGTTTTTTAGATGGATCGACTTATCAAGTTTCCCCTTAAATAGAAATCACATAAGGAAAATCACTATTCATTAATTATTAGTGGCAAGCACAAAAAAATATTCGGGTTGAAATAGTACTCTTGGATTAAATTTCAATAGTGAATGTTGCTGAGGAAAGTGGAAAATATTCAAAGCTTTCTAAGTGTAAGGAAACAGTGTATAAAGAAGTAATTACTAGAATACATTACATGATGAAAAAACATGAGGAGAAGATTAAAGAAAAAGGAGTAATGCAATATTTTAGGAGTAAACAACAAAAAAATGAAAGGACAACTACCAATATATTCAAGGATGCTATTCATCTATACCTTTAATGGTGACAAGATATGAAGAAAGAATAATATATTTCACGGGAGATTTAAATTTAGAATATGAGAGTTCATTATTCAAATATAAGATAGTCGTGAGAAAATGAAATCTTTTTATGAATCCATTCCAAAGCATGACATGATGTCGGATGATCAAATTCATGTGAAACAACAATGGAAGTTATATCAAGAAGAAATCACGTAGAAGGAGACATAGTTCAGATGGAGTAGGATAATTCTATAATTTGCATGCATACAATTTTGACTTAAAGCTCATTGTGGATCAATAAACACCACAAAGAAGAACAAATAGACCTAAAATTAGTATAAGAAGAGTTTTCCTTACAATAATCATTATGAGAATAATATATGCATGTTTTACATATAATTTACTTTCCATCTTTTGTTGGGGGCAATTAGGGAACTGATGTATTTCTTCCTTCTAATGGTGTTTATATCTTTTAATACCAATAACCTACTCTTCTATAAACTCAAAATCCATCCATTTGCTCATTGATCTAAATGTAAGACAGCTTGCACAAGTATATCCTATGAAAAATCTTCTTTCATTTTTTCAATGGATTAAGTTAAGAAATGTACAATTTTAATTTTTTGAGTACGCAATTTATTTTGGTAATATGATTTTAATTTGACCATTTATACTTTGTGAGAAAAATTACTTTAGTTTCCTTTGAAACATCATTAAGGTTTTTTAAAAACACAATTTCACTCAGTGGATTATTCTGAATATTTTTAGGACAAAAGTATATGTGGTTAACTATTTGAATATTATCGAAAGAAAAAATAAAAAGAACTTTACGATTCATAGTGTTTGATTTGAATTGACAATCAGGATGAAGAAACTACAAATAAACAAATTAATTAATATTATTTATTAGAATAATTACTGACTTGGATTGAATATGCAACAAATTTTACACTAAAATAATTTAATAATCTATTTTAAAATTTTTACTTTTATGGCGTAGTATGTATGCATTATGTTGAAAACAGGATCCAAATACACCATGTTTGGATATTCACAGGAGATTAGGAAAAAAATTCATATTATTTCAGTGTTTTAAAAGACAGTATAGCGCGAGCCTCGAGATGAGTTTTGAGGCGGGTGTAGGAAGACACATCGGGGCGGTCTATGGGGGCGAAAGTATCATGAGACAAAAGTCCCATTCATCTAGGCATAGACTTAGGTGTTGTGCGAGATTTCATTTTGGGGTGTAAGCTAAGAAACTCTCTTATAATTAAAATTAATATTGCTAAACAAATATTTAAATTAATACGCACAAAACATAAAATTCATATTATTAAATTTTAAAAAGTTAAAAACCTTAAAATCTAAGTATAGTTTATCCTTAGCCCCAAGTTTTGTTATTTCTCTTCAGCTTTCATTGGGTAAAAGAGTATGATCAATGTGCAAGTTACAAAACAAAAAGACATCATCCTTTATCACTTGCTTCGTTTGATGCTTTTGATAGTAGATTCCTTATTTAGCATCTTCTTTTTTCAAGTTAAATTATAAATTTCAATTCATTTTTTTATATAAAAAGGTCTATTTATTCTTCTTTGATGAGCGATTCTGTAATTTTTCTTAGTCAATAATTGATTTTAATTAACATTTTAAGATGGAATATTTCTATTTATATTCACATATTTTATACTTCTTAAAATTCTCTATAATCTTTATGCAATTTTTTACTATTATACTAACTTACAAAAAAAAAAAGGCAATTCGGTGCACATCAATTTATCAAATATTTAAATTAAATGTATCCAAGGCTTACATCACAATGCGTTGAGGATTATGCCTTGCGCCCCACCTTTTTATATGGTCAGACCGTATCAAATCATATTAACTTTGACAATCGAATAACCACACAATGATCCACATTAATAATTCACATAAACTTATACTCTTTCATAATTATTATTTCCTTAAAGTTTTACTTCAACTATATTAATATTTCTTACAAAATAATATATACATGTGCAACGCACGTGTTGGGAAACTAGTTATTAATAAATATGATAAAATCCTTCCCACTTAAATCTAATCTTATACATAGGTCTCAAAAGTTAAGAACATACTGATTTGTCCCAATAACCACCAACTGAAATAATATCTAAAATATCCAACTTTGAATAGATCCTTGAAATTTGTTTGGAACATTGAGAAAATAAATTTAATATGTGCATCGACTAAAAAATATATTTCGGACCTATTTAAAAATTACAATACTAATTTGTGGTTGTCTCGATTGGATATTGACCACAATCAAGCTTAACTTTATTAAAACTCAAGAACCCAACGACATAAATCACTTTTGAACACCTCGAGGATTGGTACTAACCATCTTCATAAATCACCAAATAACATATACAAACTACGGGGAGAACTATAATAGGTAAGATATTAAAATTTACAAAGGGACAAAGAGGTCGTTATAGGTACTAGTGGATTGAAGTAACACTAGCCTTAGCAGATTGTATAATGTTTTTGCATAACTAAACGGACTAGTGAATTGATGTAGGTAATCGATATGGTTGAAAGTGGTTGGAGTTTGATGATATGAAACTCAATTTGGTGTTAAGTGACTTAATTGAGATTGTCATATTTTTCATATTGATTGTTATATATTGTTTACGTGATCTTACTCTAGTTGACCAATGATGTCTGTTAGTACCTTGTACTGTAATGATACTACTCTTTCTATATACCCTATTTGGGTTACAGATATATTACTAGTTGATATGGATTTTCTTATGTGGAGCGGCGGTCATTCAGCATTCACTTTTGCATATTTTTTTCATCGAAATTGTTTCTTTTATTATTGTTTATAGAAGCTCTTGTACATGTCTATACTGGGTCTTTGTTAAGGTTGTTAGTTGTTTTTAATGTATATAAATGATTATAAGCATTTTTTATGTACGATTATGTCGAATGACATATTTGAATTTTTTAACTTCAATAAGGCTTTTACTTGAATTTTGCATAATAATTGAGTGCATTGTAAGGATTTTCTTATCTAGCTTGAATAGAGAAGGTACTCACATGATACAATAATTTGGGTTGTGATATGTATACAAGTTTATCAAAAACAGCCTCTCAATATCATCTAAGGTAGCAATTTGGAATGCGTATACATCACCCTCCCTAGACCCTACTATGTGGGAATATACCAGGTATGTTGTTTTTGTTGTAGTATATGTATAAAAGTCAAGGAAATGAGCCTAGGTATTTCAAACAAGGTTATTATCTTTTCTTTGCACAAAAATTTTTCACCACCCAATTTCTCGAGTCGTGATAGCACCTACTTTACTCCATCAGTAGGTATGCCAAACTATAGTCCGGAACTAAAAGTAATAGGCTAGATGGTGGAAAATGGTATAAATGCTAGAAATATGCAAGTAATGTATCACAAGCAATAAATCATAGGAATAATAATAATAGCATAAAGGGAGTGAAATAAAAAGGAGAATCATATCATCCCACGACCTAGTAAAGTCAGTACAAGATCCTCTAATTAAAAGAATATGAGTACTATCATATTCAAATATACAAAAGTCTCAAAAATAGAAAGAGTACCTAAAATAGAAGATGGAGAAAAGGTCAACTTTGGCTCTAGAGTTCACCCTACCTCAAAACTTTGACCAGCATAATCACGGCATCAACGACGGCTGCTAGTACTGGATCTGCACCAAAAAGGTACAAAAGCATTATATGAGTATTAAAGTCATGGGCACTAAGTAGGCATCATCAGTCGACTAAGCTAAATCATAATATAAATACAATAAAATGTGAGATAAATAAGTTAAGTCAAGGGAAAAGAGGCAAACCTAGAATAGAGCTCCAAATACTAAAAGTAAACAATCGAAATAACGATATTAAAGAAAACATAGGAATATGTACAAACTAGACCCATAAGTCATAAAGATGAAAATAAAGTAACTCCCCAATGCGGACCCCCATAAGCCGAGAAGGTACAATCAAGGAGAAGTAATATAGTAATTATGCCAACTATCCATATCTCAAAAACATAATCATTGATCCTTCCATATCATAAACATCAGACTCGAACCAAATCCATAATAGTCATAAATAATCTCTCAACGTTGAACTTGAACTAGAACTACTATCTCATATGGCAAACTTAAATCGAAACCAATATCATGAATACCAAACCTAAATTGAAAGTAATATAACGAATATTACCATAATCAAACCGGTCTTAATATCATAAATCAGCAAACTTAAGTCTGAACTATCATTTCCCAAATATAATGCTAGGATAAACCATAATACCAAATCCTTCTCAGGATCCAGAATGTAAATAAGATAATGTAATATGCCCAATGAGTCTAAAAGAAGCTAATAGTAATCTTGGCCTAAGGTGGGCCAAAGGAACCCACGTCTAACCTTGATAATCCATTTTATAGAAAATTCTAAGTTAATTACGTAGTTAAGTTAATTACGTCTAATTACGGTTCCTTAATTGGTTAAATAATTCAATTCACACTAAGTATAGCTCTGAGTCCTAAATCACAATCAAAAACTAGCATATTATCATGTCGATATTACAATTATGTTCAATCCAGGAGAAAAGTAAACCTAGCCTACCTAGACACCGAAGAAAGCCTAGTAAAGTTTGGTAAATCAATGATTTTCCCCTTCCAAGAAGCTTTTGCACGATGCCACGCTATCAAAATGGTAATCGACTCATCAATCCAAGAACAAAAGTACCCATATTATATTTTAATGCATTGGTTCCAAATCAAGGCAAGATCTCATATGGGCCCGCTTGTGGAATCACACTTTTGAAGCTGTAAACACATCCCCCCTATGCTCAAGGAATATTTATCCTTAAGAATAGGTAATCCGGAGCTCAAATAATACCACAACCTACTCAACAAGAATCCAGGGATTTTTGGACTAAATAGAATAATTAGATGGTAACTTATAAGGATTTTGACGAGAAAATGATTAATCCGAGCTCACAAACATCCTAAAATCATCCAATGAACACTTTTTTCCACACACTCTAGGGTTTTGGGCTCTTGAGACTTGTGGGAAATGGGGAGAAAATCAAGAAACGGCTGAATGTAATGCTCTTGGTACTGCTTAAGTGGCCACTTGGCGGCTAAAGTGGCAAAGTACTGCTAAAGAGATACCCGACTAGCCTGACCCTTCCGCTAAAGCAAATGAGTTGCCTGTTAAGCGGCGTCTTCTTTAGTATATAGACCTCTACTTAAGCATGGGCAATCATTGGTCATTGAACCGACCAGCTAGACGCTTAAATGGCCTCCACTAAAGCCACTAGAGGTCTACTTTTGCGAATGCAGTAGCTGAAACTTGGAAAAATTTCAAGTTTCCACCGACTACTCGGGATTCATTCAGAATCCCATGAACACAAATGAACTATGAAACCTTATTAAATTCGACATTCTGGACTTATTAAAGCCTTCAAAATTTCCATCCAGTCATTTAAAAAAATATTAGTCCCCATACCCAAGGGTCAACATTACCAAATTCCTACCAAAAGCGCAAAATGAGTCCAAAAACCTTGGGGCCTGTACCAAAGGTCCCCCTAGCCTAGAATTGATGTGTAGGATTTGACGAAACTGTCACAATTGGCGTATAAGGTTGTTAGACTGAAGTTTTCACCCAATAGCCATTTTTTACCAATAAGAACTTCAAATCAGGAAATTGGCTCTAAAGACAAAAAGAACTGCCTGATAACTAAACTGTTTGATCCAATAAGTCAAAAATAACTTGGGGCAGCTATAGGAAAGCTCTAAAGGACAACAAAGTGTGAAAACATAAAAAAAAAAAAGACCTAGAGAGTTATTACAATATCCACTATTAAAAGAACTTTTGTCTGCAAAAGTAAAGGGTTAGGATGTACCTGGAGGCTCGAATAGGTAAGGATACTGGACCTGCATCCCACATGCGATCTCCTAAGTATCCTCCTCTACTGGGTGGTGCCTATATTGAACCTTAACTACAACAATCTGCCTTGTGTGCAATCATCTGATATCCCTGGCTAATATGAACATTGGCTCCTCCATGAAAGTCAACCTCTCACCCAGCCAAACTGAGTCACACGAAAGCACATGTGACTTATCGAAAAGGTAATGTCGTAGCATGAAAACATGGAAAACTTCATGAATAGTGGCAAAAACTTTATGAACAGTGGCAAAATCTAGGGGTAAGTCTTGCGTATAAGCCATATCTACAACTATGAAGGATCTCAAAAGGTATAATATATCTGGGGTTGAGCTTATATTTCCTCCTGAACTTTATCACTCCCTTTATGGGTGATACTCAAAGGAATACTTGGTCTCCAACTCAAAACCTCAAGGCACAAAGTCAACAATTTCATAAGCCATTTTCCTACTCTGAGCTACCCTTAACTTATCCAAATCACGTTGACATTAAGCAATGACTCCCTAAGCATGTCAGTATCACGGGGTCTTATCTTGGAGGTCTCGAACCATCGAATTGGAGAACGACAACGCCTACCATATAAAACCTCAAATAGTGTTATCTCAATTCTCTACTGGAAACTATTATTATACACGAACTCCACCAAAGCTAAGTGTTGCTCCCCCTGACCTCCAAAATCCATAACAGAGGCTCAAAACATATTCTCAAGAATTTGAATAGTTCAATCCAACTACCCATCAGTCCAAGGGTGGAAGCCTGTGCTAAAATCCACTTGAGTACCCAACTACTCCTGAAAAGCACTCCAAAATCTAGAAGTGAATACTGATCCTTGATCTAAAATAATAGATTTAGGTACTCCATGTAAGAGAACTATGTCATGAATACAGATACGAGTAAACTCTCAACATTAAAGGAAATTTGAATAGGAATGAAGTGTATCGATTTGGTCAGTCGATCTATAATAACCTAAAAGTTGTTTTAACAAAGGGAGGTATGAGGCAACCCACTAAAAAAGTCCAAGGTAATCCGTTCCCACTTCTACTCGAGAATGGATAATCTCTAAATTAGACCACCAAGACTCTAATACTCGGCCTTCACATCCTGACAACATAGGCAATGAGATAGGAAATCTACCATATATCACGTCATGCTACTCCACTAATAATACTACCTCAAATTACTATACATCTTAGATTTACCAAGGTGACTGGAATATCTAGAGCTACGAGCCTCATGAAATATCAATTGAGTCACGTCACCAACCCTAGGAATATAAATACATCCATCATACCTCAGAATACCTTCTAAATCCATGGAATCCCTCTTAGAGTCACCACTCAGCACCTGATCATGGATGATAGAAAGTCCCTTGTCCTCAAATTAGTAACTCCGAATCTACTCAATTAAAGTAGACCTTACTTCAACACTAGTAAGAATAGGTCAGAAATATCAATTCGCACTATCAAGTTAGCTACGGACCTGATGTCCTACACCTATAGCCTCTGAGAAACTAATATAGAAGTAGCTACCTATACTCACCGCCTTTTAGCTCAAGGGATCTGCAACCACATTTTTCTTGCCTAGATGGTATAGAATAGAGATGTCATAATACTTCAGCAACTCCATCCATCTAAGTTGTCTAGAATTAAGATCTCTTTGAGTCATAACATATTGAAGACTACAAGACTGGTGTAGATATCACAATGCACGCCATATAAATAATGCCTCCAAATCTTAAGGGTAAAAACTACCACCACCAACTCTATATAATGAGCGATGTATTTGTGCTTGTGTACCTTCAGCTGCCTCAGTGCATAAGTAATAACTCGCCCCTAATGTATCAACACATAACCTATACCAATACTGAAAGCATCATAATATACGATAAATCCCTCGCTCTTAACAAGAAGAGCCAATATAGAAACTGAAGTAAGAAAATCCTTGAGCTTCTGAAAGCTCGACTCACACTCCTTAGGCCACTAGAAAGGAACCTCCTTTTAGGTTAATATGGTCTTCGGCATTGCAATATTATTAAAACCCTTAATGATCCACTTGTACTAACCTGCCAAACCAATAAAGTTACGAACCTCAAATAGAGATGGAGGACTCCTCAAGTCAAGAATATCCGTAGAACTGGCTTAGTCCACCATGCTCTCTTCCTTACACACCACATGTCCTAGGAATTTCATCAAATCGAGCCAAAACTCACTTTTTGAGAATTTGGAAAATAACTTATGGTGTCTCCCAAAGTATGGAGCATAATCCTTAAATGTTGTATATTCTCCTCCCTACTCCATAAATACACCAGAATGTCAGTAATGAACATAATCACGAAGAAGTCCAAATAGGGCCTAAATACATAGTTCATCAAACCCATGAACTTGGCTGGGGAATTGGTCAACCAAAAAAATATCACCAGAAACTCATAGTGGCAATAGCAAGTCTTGAAGGATGTCTTTGGGATATCCTCATCCCAAATCCTCAACAGATGGTAATTGGATCTCAAGTCAATCATAGAGAACACCAGTGCTCCCTAAAACTGGTCAAATAAGTCATCAATACAAGGCATAGGATACATATTCTTCACCGCTACCTTATAAGTTGTCTATAGTCAATACACATATGTAAAGAACCATCCTTCTTCTTTACGAACAAGATAGGAGAACCCCAAGACGACACACTAGGCCTAATGTAACTACTACCCAGAAAATCCTAAAGCTAATAATTTAGCTCCTAGATTAGCAAGAGCCATATATTATGGTACCATAGAAATAGGGCGGATGTTTGGCTCAAGATCAATAATAAACTCAATATCACACTTAAAAGGAAAACCAGGTAGATCGATAGAAAAAACATTAAGAAACTTATGCACTATAGGAACAGAGTCAAGAGAGGGATTCTCTACATTAACATTACAAATATAAACAAGATAAGACTCTAAACTACTTAATATAAGTCTCCTAGCTCAAACATAAGAAAAATTCCCATCGACTCGCACCTAACAGATCCTTTCCATACAACCAGGGGTATGCCAAGCATGGCTAAGGTAATGGTCTTGGAAAAATAATCCAGGACGGCGTGATGGCGGAATAACCAGTCCATACCTAAAATCACATTGAAATCCACCATATCTAATATAATAAGATCATCCTGAGTATCAAACTCTCGAATAGTAACAACACATGATCTATAAACCTTATTCACTACTAAATAATCACCCACAAGAGTATATACACATAATAGAATAGATAAAGAATCCCAAGATAACTCTAACCGTAGTGCATAATAAGTGGACACATAAGAATAACTAGATCTCAAATTAAATAAAGCAAAATCCAGTTGATGGCACACTGAGATCGTACCTATAATAATAGCATCCGAAGATTTTGCCTCCTGTTTACCAAGTACAACATATAAATGACCACTCCCACCACCTGGCGGGTGCCAAACCAATCACCTCTCCTACCTACCTAAGGACCTCCAACCTGGTCTAAATATCATAAATCATCAGGCTTGAAACAAACTATCATCTTCCAAATACAATGCTATAATAAACTATAATACCAAATCCTCCTTGGGCTCAAAATGTAAAACGTGGTAATGTAACATGCCTATTTAATCTACAAGGAACTAATAGTAATCTTGGCCTAAGTTGAGCTGGAGGGCCCACTTATAACCATGATAATCCATTCTAAGGAAAATTTTACCCAAACTAGACAAGGGTGCCTAATTTCTCTACAAGATGATAAATAAATCTCATTAAGCCCTAAAATAAAAATTCTAGTAGTTAAGTTAATTATGTCTAATTACGATCCTTTAATCGGCTAAATAATTTAATTTATACAAAGTATAGCTCTGAGTCCAAAATCCCAACCCAAAACTAGCATATTATCATATCGATGTTACAATTAAGATTAATCTGGGAGAAAAGTATGCATAGCCAACAAGGACAACACAAAAAGTCTAATGAAGTCTTCTAAATCGATGATTTACCCTTTTTCAGAAGCTTTCGCATAATGCCATGCTATTATAATGATAATCTACTAACCAATACGAAATCAACATTACCCATAATGCATTTTAATGCTTCGGGTAAAAAATAAATTCAAGATCCATGTGGGGACTGCTTGCAAAATTACATTTCAAAATCTTCAACAGATCCAACTATACTCATAAACATGTTCCCTCAAGAATGGGTAAATCTTAAGCTCAAATGATACTACAACCTATTCAACAAGAATCTGGGATTTTGGAACTAAATAGAAGAATTAAACCAATAATTAGATGGAAACGTACAAGTATTTCAATGAGAAAATGATTAATTCAAGCTCATAAACACCCCCAAAATTTCCCAATGAACACTCCCCCAATTTTTCACACTCTCTAGGGCTTCTATCTCTTGAGACTTGTGAAAAATAGGGAGAAAATTAGGCCAGGATGAATTTAATGACCTCCCTAGTTCCTCTTAAGTAGGCATTTGACTGATTAAGTAGTCACCACTAAAGCATCTATGTATCGCTAAAGTGGTACCCAGTTGGCCTGGCCTTTCTACTTAAGCGGATGGGTTATCACTTAAGTGGCATCTACTTTAGCAGACGGACCTTTACTTAAGAAACGTAAATGGGCAAGTCTTGGTTGCCAAACTAACTGGTTGGATGTTTAAGTGGCCTTCGCTAAAGAGACCAAAGGTCCACTTTAGTGGATGCACCAGCTGAAATTTGGAAAAATTCAAAGTTTTCACCGACCCCTCGGGATTCATTCTGAATCTCATGAACGTAAACAAACTATGCAATTTTATTAAATTCTATATGTCAAACACAATGGTGCTATCAAAATTTCCTTTTAGAGTCATTTCAACAAAAAATGATCCCCACACACAAGGGCCATTTTTATCAAATTTTGACCTATAGCCCAAAATGAGATTGGAAGCCTTGTGACCCAAACTAAAGGTCCCCATATCCTAAAATAAATGTTTCAGAGATGATGGAATTATAAGAATTAGCATACAATCTCATTAGACTAAATTTTTCACCCGCTAGCTAATTCTTACCAATAAAGACTTCAAAATATAGAATTGCCTCTAAAAATCAAATAAATTATTTGTTAATTAAACTGTCAACTTTAAAAAGTCACAAATGATTTAGGGAAGCTAAAGAAAGCCCTAAATGGCAAAAATATTATAAATGTAGAAAAGAACCTGGAGGATCATTACAAATTTTAAACAAGACATACTTTTGTTCATAGAGGTGACATCCTAACTTAAGGATCTATCCTTAGAGAGATTTTCTACCTCTTGACTTGATCTAAAAACTAAAAGTTACTTCCTAAAAACCAAAAACTACTATTAATAAACCCAAAAAAATTAAAAATACTTCAGTTCCATGGTTACCCTTATAGAAAAGAACATACGGGAAGAAAAAACAAAAGGTGAAAAGAGTGTGTCATTAAAAGACAAAAATAAAAAATCTAAATCAAAGCTAAAAATAAAAAATCTTTTTTTGTTTTTACTTGTTTTTTTTCAATTCCTAACCTAAGTCATAAAAGATTATACTAATACTATAACGCACAATCCCATAACCAAAAGTAAAAATAATTCATTAATAATAAAAAAAAATATAACAAAATAATAATACAACAGTATCCACTAACAATAATAAGTGGTGAAAATAATACCCCTACCCACAGTTAAAACATTACAATGTCCTAATGTTATAATCAACATGAAATAAGGGGTTTAAGGGATTCCCTAATGATGTGGCTACTCCAACTTCATATCATAGGTTTTATCCTTATTTGGTGGCATTTATAGGCAAGTAGGAGGTGCATCGAGCTCTAGGAAGATGCATGTAGCCGATGTAAGTTCCTTTATTGCCTTGTACTCATCTTGGCAAGCTACATTATTTTTTATCCACCCCTTCACACACTTGACAAATAATTTATTTTTTCTTCTATTCTTTCCCGTCTCTCATCCATTTTGACATTAAATTTTTTCTAATCACTCATTATGGTCATTACATCATAAATTTTGTTCGACGACTCTAACTTTCTATCAACTTCTTGTATTCTTGGAGTGTAGACCTTTTAAAGGATGACAGTAAGCATATTTTGATAAAACAACCATTTCTTTCCCTCTCTCACTCTAGCCATCTCAATAATCATAATTTTTCTCATGTTGATATTCCATTAGCTTAAAATGGCATAAACAAGGCACCTTTTATATGGAGATATTCTTATCATTTTTAGTAGATTTTTTTATCATTTTAAGTAGGTGTGATCCAAATATTGATAAACCTTAAAAAAATCTTCCACTCTAATGTCAATTTGGTTCTTGGGTGGGAACTATGATTTCCATCGATATCACATTGCCATATAGAATCTGAATTACGACCACGAACACTCTCTCAAAGCTCTTTGTAGTTGGTCCTCTTGCAATATTCTGCATAGAGGTAATCTTTGAATTCCATGTATAGATTAATCGTGTGGTAAGATAATTACAACTACCACTCTTACGTTTACTTTGTACTATCTATGAAAATCAACTTGGCCTTTTAGTTTTCATAGAATTCTCTCACCATATATATATTCAACACTCGACTAATAGTGAACAAGCCTCTCAATCCCATTTTTATGATGTTGTTGAAGACTTGGAGAAACATATAGTGAAAGAAAGTGGTATTAATGTATTCACTTAACGGGTAGCCGATTGAAATTATTTAAAACAAATATACTAATTCCTTCTTTGAGACCCAAATGCTATTGATTTATGTGGAATCGTTAATGCATCGAGTTTTGCCTCACTTTCTTTCCCTAGCTTCTTGCCTTTACTTTGGCCACTAGTTATAGCCTTGTTATTTCTAGTCTTAGCTCATTTTGCTCTTAGAGGCATGATTTCAATAAAAGTAAAATTTAAATTTAAGTATACAACATACAATACAAAAACTACAAGAAAAAATCAGCTAACTAAACTAAGGATTAAATGTAATGACCCAGTTTTTTCATTATGTTAAAAATCATTGCACAAAAAGAGTTTGATCAAAAATGATATTTTGAACCCAATGAGATAATTTTATGGTAAAATTTTTTGGTCTAAATTAATCTAGGCTAAATTCTCAAAATTGGGCTAGCATGTTAATACATCACTATAGCGACATTCCCATCGCAATAGCGATCATAAGGCAGTAAGCCACCTAGGTTTTCTAAAACCCTTATCCCTATTGTAGCCTCTAATTTAATAATTTCCCCAATGAACCCTAGGCTTAGAATGATATAAATTTAAAGGCCAAGATCTGAGAGGTTGTTTTCCAAGCATTCCCTTTGGAAACTTCAATGGAATTGGATAGAAAAATACATATAAGGAGAGGATCTTCACTCTCTATAGTAGCAAAACTCATCCACAAGCTAGGTTATGGCTTAACTGAAGTAGATTTGGGTTAGATGCATGTAATAGCTATACTTTTACTGGGATACTATATTCCTAAGCTTAAGGGTATAGAGTTTAGATAGATTTGATAATAAACTAAGTAGGCTAACGGATTGATGAATTTGATAATCTATGTTGAGTTAATGATATATGTTAACCTTCTAAGGAAAGATTAATATTGTTATCATAAAAAGACGAGGTGGTAAGGTCCTTGATTTCTATATCTTATTATTTTCTTCTAACCCTGATCGTTTGATGATACATACCAATACTTTTGGTTGTATTAATACTACACTTACTATATCTCATTTTTTTGGATATATTCATGGTTTTAGGTTAGTTGGAGTTTTTATAGGTGCAACAATGTTCATTCTCCAGAAGCTCTTATCATTCTACTCTTACATAAATGTTGTGTCTTGAGTCATCCCTTATTTACTTAGCTCTTGTAAATATTTAGGAAAGGTTCTGAGGAGTTGTGAAATTAAAATAATGTACATTTTAATAAGTTCTATTGTAAAATAAAGGTTTGTTATTTATCAATCCTTAAGGTCTTAGAATTTTTTTTCCACTGTTATTAATGTTTGGGTGGTAAGGGTTCTCCTATCTAGGATATAGTTGGGAAGTTACAATACAATCACTGATTTAGATTGTGAAAAGGTTGTACCAGAGCCTAGGTTATGAACCTCTCATTACTATATCAAATGTCAAATAGAGTCCTACAGATTGGTAGTGACGTCCACATCAAATCTATAAAAATCTACAAAGAATCTAGAAATCTATCTCACTTTTTTCTCTCTTATCATGCAATTTTAGTATTGTCTTCCCGAGTTGAGTACAACTTGTATCTCAAAAATCATAATTGGGATTAGTTTCCTAATTGGTATCTCGACTATTGGGGTTAGTTGGCTCAATAGGTATAGTGGTAATGGTTGGATGGTTGGAATAGTGTCATTCTAGTTGGCAGAGGTCAACAATAGGTATTAGACCTTTATTCTAATATTGTGAGTTATGTTTCAAATGAGTGATATGTACATCATTTAGGTGGTTGTGTTGTTTTATATAGTTAGGTGCTTTAGTTTTTAGTTCAATTGGTATGCATAACTCTTTTGTTAATTGATTAATTAGGATACGGGAAAAATAATTGTGTTTAAATATTTTATGGTATAATGAATGTATGTTGCATGTATTTCTTATACGGACTGTTGTTATTTAGTGAAAATTGTAATTTTTAGCTATGATTAGTAAATGTAATTGTTTGCTATTTTATATGTTATACTTACCAGGAGCTATCATAATATGATGATTATGTTTTAAAAAATGTCAGGATATACAATCTTTCTAAGGTACTAGATAAGTGTAAAAGAGCCATGAGATTTGAAAGACGTGTGATAAAGAGGAACAGATTAATGTACCAGGGCCTACTTTATTTAAAAATTTATAGAATATGGGGAATGACAATATTTAAGTGTTTATGGGGTAATATCGTGCTGGGGAAAATAGATAAAAACAAGGCTCAGAGTTAGTGTAATTACAGATGCATCACTGCAACATCATCACCACAACAACTCTTTGTCAATACTATCATATCATTGTAATGATGGATCCATTGCTGCAGTGATGCTTGGACAGAATGCTACCAGTGGAAATCCAATATTTTCATATTATTTCATGCTTTACTAAAATGACATTGTATTCATAATGTAAATGAAAAGAAATAGTTTACCATGCATAATTAGTAAGCTAATAGATTATTAAGCTAAATTTCAATAAGATAAATCATTCAAAGGTGTGAAAAATGTAAAGATTCTCTTACATGTCCCCAATTATAGCAACTCAAATCTAGAAATAGAAATAAAAAAGTGAATGGGAGATAGTCTAATATGGATTTGAGGATCCACCTCAAGGCCCCATCGTCATTCAATCACAAGGCATCGGAGTCCTCCTCTTCCAAGCTACTTAGAAAGGAGAAGTCCTCCGCATCCTCTTTCTTCAAATTAAGGAGTTTCAAATTAGGGTTGTCACACTTGAACTTGATCTTCATAGTTTTCCACATCCAGGCAAGGATGCAATTTTATGAGCACTTCTTCCTCTTCACCTTATTTAAATGCCTTTGGAGCTCCGTGTAGGCCTAATTTTAATCTTCCAATGTTGTGGAACTTGAAGAAATTGAACCCTGGAGAGGAAAGTGGGACCACTCTAAGTATCCCCTCATAGTATCCATGTATGCTTCCAAGTGCTCAAGATATACAAGGGGTTGTGTGGAAGTGGTACTAGACTCCTCGTGCTCTCCAACCATCCCACTCTCTCCTTCATATCTTATACTTTATTTTTTCTTTCTTTTTCCCTCAGAACCCTTTTGACTTTAGTGGGTTGAAAGACATACCATACTTTTCCATAGGGTCATATCCCTTCTTTTACACATTCACCCGCTTACACGGCTTAGTGATCAATGAGGGCAAAAAATGTCCTTTAGTAGCCCCTTCTCTCGATTAAAAAGAATTTCAATTGATCTATGATTTATAACCCCACATTCATCATGATCCCTAATAGTGCACAGCCACCACCATCGCTTGGTGAAAGGTTACATTAGTAACATTGCCCAAAGAATGGATTCTCTAATATGTTAAGTTCAACCAACTCCAAGCCATTGCTAAAAAATGGGTGTTTTTGGTCCCTCGACGGTCATCCACCACCCTTGTTCGCCTGACCCTCCCACCCTAAGGTTTTTTTCTAGCCATTTCAAATTAGAATTATCCCTCTTTGCTTCTATGGTTGTATTTGAGGCATTTGGCATCCCCAAAGTATGAATGATCGTGTCAGCATCTACTAGAATATTCACCCTTTGAAGGTGAATGGTGGGTTTGCACAAGGACTAGTCCACCGTCAGAAGTATGGCATAGAACTCCTAGGCTATCTTTAGATTGTATATGAGATTGAATATGTTAGTATTTTCCATTAAAAATCATGAAACTAGTTTAAGAACTCGAGAACCTCTTCAACTATATCCTTCATCACAAATCCCGTCTTGTAAATGAAGCTTCTAGTACTCTTTGCCTCCTTATATCTAGTATGGCATACATTGTTTGGGAATTTTAGTATGAAGGTTGGTTGGAATTTTGTTTAGCTATAGTAGATAGTACTACAAGCATCATATTATAGTAATTAAAAATTAATCAGGGATGCTATAGAAATAAAGAGAGATCAAAAATAGTTTTGAAAAATTTTAAAGAGGCTACTGCAAAGCCATCATTGTAACAATGCTTTTGTCACTGCAGTAATGTCATTATAGATATAGAACATTGTCACAGTAATATCACCATAGTGATAAATCTGCCATCATCCCCAAATAGTCCTGACCCCCTCCAATGGTGGATTCCCAACTTTTCTTCAAATTTTTGAGTTTAAGGCATAGATCGGGCTTGGCTGAGTACAATTGAAATCTTTTGCACTAAATTAGGAGTGATTAACCGACAATACGAGCCCCAATTTCTTAGAATTCCTTGGGGAAGATGACTTTTCCTCTTCTACCCATTCAATTCTAAAACTTTCCATGAACATCATGAATATTATGCATAGAATGCTATAAGAGTGTTGAGAACATAAAATGGACTAGAATGGTTCATGAATCCATTCACAAGGGTAAAAATTCAAATTGTCCAAATTTAAACCAAAACTAATTGGAAAATCCTGTGTTCAATCCTAATTTTTATGATTTTATGATAATAATTGTGTGACTAACATAGTTGAAATAAAGAATAACCTTAATATTAATGCTGAAAAGAGAATTGTTAGAGAGCAACTAGTAAAGTTTTAGAAACTGCCAATTATAATACCTCACAAACTCCTAGCTAATTTTATAACTATTTTTCATAAGTTATAGAACCAAAATGATTATTTTTAATCATAGATAAGTGTCATGATCCTTTACCTAGTGTGTAAAGTTCTTTCGATGTGAATCATGGTCATAGGAAATATTTAGAGCAAAATTGAGTTGAGAGAATTTGTTATCAATTGAGTTTTAGTATTCAATCCTACGAGGGTCAAATTTAAATGAATATATATTCTAGAATTTATATATTTTAGAGCTCAAGGCTTACCAAATTAAATTTAGTTAAGTCCTTTATCCAATGCTTCAAATTTTACCTTAATCTAAAACTAAAGTGAAACATGGTGTACATTTTTCTGAGTGAACCAGTAAGGATACATGATAAGGTCATGACACGGAGGTTATGCTCCACTTTAATATCGTGGCATTCTAGTTGTGCTCTGCGATAAGGCATGAAACTCCAGTGGTCACGCCAACTCTAAAATCCTATTATTCCTTCAGTTTTTCAAGGGTAAACTAGTTATTTACATCCTAAATGTTACTATAAATAATACTAAACCATTTTACCTCATTCTATAACACAAATCTATGTTCTTTCTCCTCCTAAATTCTCAAAAACATTAGAAAAGGGGTTTTCTCTCCAAAAATTCATACTCTCAAGGCTCTAAGTCAAGCTTTCATTCAAGAAATCAACAAAACTAGGTATATGGTATTTGTAAGGATTACCTTTAAGCCTTGTGACCAAAATCTCAATTTTAATATAATTTTTATGAATTTGATTATTAGGGTTCATACCCACTCTATGATTTTGAAATTATGATGCTTCTTTATGACTGAAACTTTATTTAGTACAAGAACTCATATTTATTCATGTTTTTACTCACGTGATTGATCTTATGAATTGAGTTTTAGCGTTTTTACCTAAAATTCCATGAGTTGGTAAATGTATATAATTTTAGCCTAATTCACTAGGTTATAAGAAGTTCAGACATACTATTTTAGATTATAGACTATTATAGCATGATTAGGATCTCTTTTTTGATCTTATGATCTTAGACATGATATGAAATTCACATATTTGGTCATGAAAATGATTTAGCAATAAAAGTATGATTGGTTTTCAGGCTTATAAACCTATATGCTTACTTTAAGGTAAATTTCAAATATTATAAGCATTAGAATGTTTTAGGAGTAGTATTTAGCACTGCGGGGAGGTGGGTTCAGTGCACTCAAATTCCCAAAAACTACGTGCTACCATAGGTAAAAGGGGTCCTCACCAAAAAGTGTCTCTCTTGTCTAAATGAGATATGCTTAGTGATCACGCCAATTCATGTTCTGTACTTTTGGCAAGGCATAGCACAGACCTCTTCAACATGGGTCATACATTGAACTTAATATTTCTTACATGGTTTATATCGGTTATAAAAATCTCCTACAGAAAAGATGATTTTTGAAACTAAGAGTAATGACTCATTGGCTTTTTCATATGTTGTTTTTTACTTATGTTTTATGATATTTCATCTTTCAATTTTATTCATAAATATGGTGAGTCTATATAAACTTAGCATGTATGATTTTAAGTTTATGACACATATTAGTTTTTACTTATTGCATGTACCCCCCCCCCCCCAATATACTTAGTACATTCCAAAAGTATAGATCAGCCATATATACATCTGTGTGGCTACATTATTTCATAATGTAGGTATCATTTATGGCTCTCAATATCTTGATCAGGTAGTTCATAGTTTCCAGTCAATAGGTAATGAGTTTTTCTATACAAGGACTCAAGTCAATTATAGTTCTAGTATTTTATTTTGATTTATTTATATTGATTAGGGATAGCCGTGAAACACCCTGGGTTTTGACCCTTAGAAAAGTTCTTGGAATTCTGGTCTCTGGAACCAATATGACTCATAGGTACAAACCATATATTGGGGTATGAATGGTATAATCCAATTGTATACTGACCAGTGTTGGTTGGTAGTACGGATTTTGGTCACCAGAATGGGTACGACTTGGTGGTACGAGTAGTATGGCTGGATATGGATGGTTTGGTTCCTTAAATTAACCTTAGACTTGGTAACTTAAAGTTGGATCTAAGTACGAGTGGATCACCAGGAGTTATAATCCAGGGTACGAGTCGTACCCAAGACTCGTATGGTGGAAGTGTTCAAACCTTCTATAATTCTATCTTGCCAGGGATACAGATGAAGGGAACGGATCATATGCTGCCAATACGACTTAGGTAGGATAAGTTGTACATTAGATAGTGTTGGATCCAAGGGTTAAGGCTTAGGATACGAGTGGTGGGTACCACTTTTATCAAAGGGTACGACTCGTGAGGGTCAGTTATACCCTATGATGGGATCTTGTGCAACTTAAGTAAGGGTAATTTGGATATTTCCCCACTTACCCTAATAAGGTCCCACAATTTATAACTCACTTGGGAGGATATTTAACCTATTATTCTATTCATTAACACTTAGAAACTCTTCCTAAACACTTTATAATTCTCTGAAGAGCTTTTGGGCAAGGAAGTTAAAGTTTCAACTAGAGGACTAAATTGGGGATCTTTTTGGTGGTTTCTCTCCATCTACTTTGTCAATTAAGGAATGTTCTCTTCCCTCATTGTTATCTCTAACTAAGTCTTGGTTTGAATAGTTAATTTCATTATTGTGTGATTTTGGGTTTTAAATATGATTTGGGGGTTTTGGTTAGAAATGCTTGGTTATGGTTTTCCCATGTTTTAATAATAATAATATATGCATTAATGGTGGTTTTGGAAAATTGGTTGCATGGTAATGGTACTTTGGTAATGGACCTTGGTTTTGGAAATACTATGCCTTAATGTGTTTTATAAAATGCTTTTAACAATGTTTTCACTATAATATTAGTTTTTCGATGAAACTTATGCATGGTTTAAACTTGGTAATGGAACCGTAAATGATATGAATGGTTTAAATGGTTTTAAGAGAATTGTAAAGGCCTTGGTGGCCATGGTTTTGGTTTATTTGAAATCATGAAGGATACATGGAATCTCTTAACTCTACATATAGTTGGCTATGGACAAAACTTTCAAGTATTGTTGGTATGACGACACCACTACTAATAGCCTTGGTTAATAAATGGTTAATGGATTGGTTGGTTTCTTATTAATGGTTTTATTTGCACAATAATAGTGGATTGTGTAGCAAAGTCATGGAAGGTAGAGGTATCGGGGTCACCAAACTGGAAACTCATATTTACCGATGTGGCGTTTTGTCTTGGTGACCGTGTGCAGGATGTCACACTTTATATTTGCGGGATGTACTAGTTATTCCAGGTTTTTATTCCCTGGTCATGCAGCTTCACGCATTGGGGCCCTTTTAGTAAGTGATTTGAACTCATGTACCTCATAAGTGGTTTAGGATGGCAAAGCTACACAGCCTGGGTAAAGGTTTTAATGGCTTGCTAAACCCGATTCCCTTTCCAGAGATGGTTATATATATATATATATATAAGTATGGTTGTGTGCATATGGATGGTTTTACTTGGTTTTGCAAATGACATTATTTTATCCTTGTCCTTAGTTCATGCTAGCGTTCACCCGCATCATTGGGAGGCTATATACCCATGCTATGCAAGAACCGGCTATTTTACTCCTCCTACAAAATATTGACTCGGGGATAGCCGTTCGATTGAAGTGGTGAGCTTCCATCTTTTTGAAAGGCTCCATTTCATGTTATGGATATTTTTAGGTATTTTTATTTATTTCTTGATATTTGTTTTGGCTATGGTTGGGGGCATGTCACAATCAGATGTTCTTACTCTTTTGGTTAGAGGCTTTGTGGTACTACTATGGGTTGGAATGGGCGGGATCGGTATTGGTGTTGGCCTTAATATTGGCTTTGGTATTGGGGCTGACATCATTAGACATAATTTCTCACTATTCCATTGTATTTCATTTTGGGATTAATCATATTATGTGTTGTAACTCATTTGGTTATGGCCTGGTTTATGGACCTTGGATTGGTATTGGTTTGGCTTGATGGTTTGGTTGGTACGGTTTGGTGAACGAGAAGACTTGGTTGGGCTGGTCTAGGAATAGACCTTTCTAAAAGTCCTTGTACAGTTATGCTATCATGTTATAAGTTCGAAATTCAGCTGACTCAAGGTATGCTAATGGTGGTTGGGTTGGGAAACAGGGAGTAGTCCCAGGTCCTAGTTGGACTTAGGATGCCCATTACAATAAGGCCCCCGGCCAGGTCGTGTCAAGTCGGGGGTCATGTACTGACTACTATAGTTAGTATTAGTAGAGTCTTCATAGACAGTCATTTAGAGTTGATGTATTCAATTTTTTCCTTTGTATAACCAATGTTGTGAATGTTTTAACAGTATTGTATTGAACAAGTTCAGCTAATGAAATTGCTTCCGCATAGTATTTTTAGTTTCATGTATGTTTATTTAGTTTCTCATGAATTATGTTAGTTCCATGGTTAGCTTGAGATCACTTATGGTTATAAGTACCGTGTGACGTACAGGGGCTAGTATTAGGGCATTACAAACTTTGTATTAGAGCGTACAGTACATGTTTCCTAAGGTGTCTATGAAGTTATATCTTATAGAGTCTTGCAAAACTATATCGAGAGGTTTGTAATTTTCTTCGAAAGGATACTAGGCATTTAGGAATGCTTTTTTTCCTTCATAATCCAGATAATGCCATAATTTTTCCTCTTAGAATCGTAGGTCGATTTGTGTGTTACTCCAAAATCCTCAAACTATTACTTATATTTGAGCTAATTTAAGAAGTAAGTTTCAATTCCTCCCAACATTATGCTCTCAGATTAACTATCAAAAACTTTAAAACTCTCACAAAGGACTTGAGAGGAGCTCATTAGTCTATTTTAAGTCCTTTAATGTTAAAGCTTATGTCCTCATATAAATGGGTTGTACGATTAAGACATAATATGACATGTATTCATATTTTCTTTTAGCCCTTCATAATAGATAGAACTCCTAAGAGGATAGCATATTTTCACGACTCAAACCAGGGCCTGGTCGTGACGGGTATCTCAAGTTCAACAAGGACCAAAGACCACCCCTGTACCTAGCCAAACAGAACACAATACCCCCCCCCCCCCCACAACGGATGAATTCCGAACATATAACAAGATACCATAAGATAAGCTTAAAGAATTTAAGATATGTCTATAAGTGACAACTGATAACCAACAAAAAGCAACCAACCAAAACCACCACCCAAGTCTACAGTAATCCACAAAGCCATTTAATAAAACTGAAATCAATATAGTGCCGAGACATGCCCCCGACTCTGACAATGATAATGACAATGATAATGTTAATATGAACTCTTCAATTCTAGTTTGTGAAATAAAACCGATGGAATGATCAAGTCTTCCGAAGAATGAAAGCTCACCACTTCACCACAAATGACCAACAAATCGAGTCAATCCACCTAACACTGCACAGGAAAGTAGAAGATCTCTTATTGCCTGCATTGTGTGGGGATACAGCATCGGGAGACAGTTAGTGGGTTGAGAACTAGCATATAAATCAGGGGTAGGGGATAAAGTAATGACATAATCCACAATTTCAAAATTCAGTCAAGCCAATTTACATAATCATAATTATATACATATAAATATGTTATGCCGGGAAAAGGAATAGGGCTTAGCATGATTTAAAACTTTATCCTAGACTATGTAGCTCAACCATCATAAACAAGCACCCACGGGCTATACGGGTTAAGCTCCCCTTGCTGATAGGGCCCCAGTGTGTGTTAGTCGCATGAACCGGAGGTATCAAGGAAGACCACGGAATACCCTGACCCCATGTCAATCAAAGATACAATCATATCAACACTGTGAACTATGCACACGGTCATCAAGACCAAACCTCACGTCGGCAAACATGAGTTTTAAGTAAAAGTCATTCAAGACCCACACCTTCACGGGTTAGCTACATAATCCCTATTAAGCCCAAATTAAAACAAGCTTCACATAACCCTTTTTATTTACCAAGGAATCACATATTAAGGCACATCATGGGTATCTTCATACCCTACACTTGCTTGCTTATCATGATGCTATTACAACTCTATTATACTGAGGGAATGCCTCGGCCCCCTTTGTTCATTAAATCATATTAAAGGGGTGCCTCAACCTCTTTTAGGTTATCAAATCAAATCAAATTGGGGGAATGCCTCGACCCCCTTTGTTCATTAAATAAAAACATAGCCAACAAGGCCTTCAAAGTCCGTACTTAACCTTTTAACCATTTTGCAATGCAATGGTATGGGTAAGCAAGTCAACCCATATGACAAATCCATATTTTGAGTTTAATTTCACAAATGGTTTGAGGGTACACAATTGTTCAAAACCAAATTCCAAGTTTAAGACATCATTTTGGGGGAAACCATACCCCTCAGTTTATTCACTGTACTCATGCACCCCATACATTCAAAACCATTAATAAAGCATAAGTAATGCTTAATAAATCATGGGAAAACAATTTAAAAATAAACCATGTCAAAACCCTCAACAATAACAAAATCCACATTCAAATCCATACAATTTAAACCATATAAAACATATGCTTTTCATAAATTGAGAATTAGAAATGGGTAACATGTCTGAAATACCAAGATTTATGGAGACACATCAACCCTTGAGCTCTTAGATGACCAACTTCTTGGAAACCCTAAGTATCTTGACCTTGGAGAGTTTTGAGATAAGAGAGTGTGTTTTGATGGTATTTTGAATAAATTAATAACCCCTTAAAGTACTTTACAGTCTTGGGGTTCAAATAAGGATAAAGGAGAATTGACCAGAAAGTCCTTAATAAAAAGACCAAAAAATCACCACCAGTCACTACGGGTGACCTAACGACTCGTAAGGTCACACTACCACTCTTATCATCCAATTGTAGGTTGGACAGTGTTAAAGGTCTCCAACACTGACTTGGCTATGAGTCAGACCATATGACTCAGACTCAATCATTACCACTTGTTTGGTCTAGTCATTGTCAAAGTAGAAATAATTTGGGTGTCATACTGGTTAGGCTACGGAAGATACCATATGACTCATTACGAGACCCTAGGGCTTGTAGGGTCAAAGTCGTAGTCAAGATAGAAACTTCAGGCCAACATACTGGCTAGGCTACGATTGGGTCCATAGGAATCATCAAATCTCCCTATGACTCGTATTATGAGTCGTGGTCAGGAAAGTGAGGACAAAATTTTTGAAATTTTCAAGGACCAAAATTCGGGTGTTACATTCTCTCTCCCCACCTCCCTTAGGATCATTCATCCTCTCATAATAGGATAAGGTATCCCTTAGCATGATTTAACATAGAAACACACTTGCTCTTACCTTTAGCAAAGACAAAAAAGCAAGGATATCAAAGGAATAGCAATTCCCTTTAACGATGTCAGAAAACAAAGATGTTAAGAATAACACATACCATAAGCACATTTATCTAGAATGGGAAACAAGAATGGGTATTTGGACTTCATGTCCTCTTTGGCTTCCTAAGTAGATTTCTCACGCTTTTGGTTCCTCCATAGAACCTTTACCAAAGCCACTCCTTTAGTCTGCTACCGATGGACTTGTTGATCCAAGATCTCCACCGGGACTTCCTCATATGACAAGGAATATAAAACACCCACATTTTCCAATGGAACCACCAAGGAGGGACACCCAGACACTTTCTCAACATCGAAACATGAAAGACCAGGTGAATAGAACCCAAAATTGACAAAAATTCCAATTCATAAGCCATATTACTCTCTCTCTTTAAAATCAAATAAGGGCCTACATAATGGGGACTGTTCTTCCCATTCTTTCCAAATTGCAACTCCCTTCATAGGAAACACCTTTAAGAACACCCAATCACCAACTTCACATTCCAAATCCCTTCACCTCAATATGGATAGGACTTTTGGCGACTTTGGGAGTTCTTAAGCCTATACTGAATCACCTTTACCTTCTCTAGAGCTTGATGGACCGAATCAGAACCAAGTATCCCAGCCTCACCAACCTCAAACCACCTAATAGGAGAACGATATCTGCTACCATACAAAGCCTCAAATAGAGCAATCCTAACGCTAGATATCTATTTCTATAAGCAAATTCTATCAGAGGTAATTAGTTAACCCAACTACCACAAAAATCAATCACACAAGACCTTAGTATATCCTCCAATGTATGAATGGTCCTCTCCGCTTGTCCATCCATCTGAGGATGGAAAGCGGTGCTAAGGTTCACCTTAATTCCCAAATATCTCTGAAAGGAATGCCAAAAGAACAAGGAGAATTGAATACCATGATCCGATATAATTAAAACTGTAGCGCCATACAACTTCACAATCTCCTGACTGAAGAGTTTAGCATAATCCTCCACCAAATAGTTAGCCTTTACTAGCAAGAAATAAGAGTACTTAGTCATCCTATCCCCAATGACCCAAATCAAGTCAAACATATGATGAGATCGGGGAAGATCGATAAGAAAATCCATATTAATCACTTCCCATTTCCATACAGCCAACTTCATTTTCTAAAACAATCCACTAAGCCTCAAGTGATTCACCTTCACTTGCTGACAAACCATTCACTTGGCCACAAAATTGGCCATATCTCGCTTTATGTTATTCCACCAATAGATCTCTTTCAAATCATGGTACATCTTTGTTAAACTAGGATGAACAATGTACCTCGACTCATGCGCCTCAGCTAAGATCCTCTATCACAACCCATCAACATCGGGAACACATAATCTACCTTGGTACCTTAAGATACCATCACCACCAATCTCCAAAGACATCACCTTTAAGTAACCCACATCATCCTTGATCCACATCAAAATAGGATCCAAAACCTACTTCTCTTTTACCTCAACACCAAGAGATGACTTCACTACCTCTTGCACAACCACACCTCCATCTTTAGAGTCCAAGAGACAAACTCCAATATTAGACAAAAGATGAATATACTTTACCAAACCTCGCTTCTCCTCATAAATATGAGATAATCTCCCCATGCACAACCCTCAAAGAGCATAAACAACCATGTTACAATTACAAGGATAATAATGAAGACTCATGTCATAGTCTTTGAGCAACTCAAGCCACCTTTTCTTCCTGAGATTCAACTCATTCTAGGTGAACACTTATTGCAAACTCTTATGGTCTGAGAAAATGTCAACAAGAACCCCATAAAAATAGTGATGCCAAATCTTCAAAGAAAAGACCACAACCAATAATTCCAAATTAAGCATCAGATAATTCTTCTCGTGCACCTTCAACTGTCTAGAAGCATAAGCAATCACCTTACAATGATGCATCAACACACAACCTAGTCCCACACGAGATGTATCACAATAAATAACAAATCTATCAGTACCCTCGAGCAGAGTCAAAATAGAAGACGAAGTCAACTTATCCTTCAACTTCTCGAAACTACCCTCACAATCATCAGACTATATAAACTTTACCTTTTTGAGTCAGTCTAGTCAATGGAGCTGCGATCAAAGAGAAACTCTCCACAAACCTCCAAGAATATCTGGCCAAGCCAAAGAAGCTCCAAATATCGATTAGAGTCATGGGTCTAGGCCACTTCTTTGCCACTGCCACCTTTTGTAGACCCGCCATGATCCTCTCACTAGAAACAACATGACCCAAAAGAGTAATAGCATTTAACCAGAACCCACACTTAGAAAATTCAGCATACAACCACTGATCCTTGAGAGTCTACAACACTATGCAGAGGTGATCGGCATGATCCACCTCACTCTTGGAATACACCAAAATATCATCAATAAATACAATGATGAATAAGTCCAAAAACTGACAAAATACATGATTCATAAGATCCATGAATTTGATCGTGACATTAGTCAAACCAAGGACATCACTAAAAATTCAAAATGACCATACAGGGTTTGGAAGGCAGTTTTAGGGATATCCACCTCCCTAATCTTTAACTGATGATAACCCAACTGAAGATCAATCTTAGAAAATTACTTAGCTTCCTAAAGCTGATCAAATCAGTTATCAATCCTAGAAAGGGGATACTTATTCTTCACAGACACCTTATTCAACTGGTGGTAATTTATCGACATCCTAAGGGACCCATCCTTCTTATGCATGAAGAGTACTATAGAAACCAATGAAGAAACACTAGGTAAAATAAAACCCTTGTCAATAATATCTTTCAACTGATCCTTGATTTCCTTTAACTTGGCAGTTGCCATTTTATAAAAAAGGGTAGAAATAGGATGAGTGGCCGAAAGAAGATCAATCCTAAAAACAATTTCCCTATCAGGAGAAACACCAAAAATGTCATTAGGGAAAACCATAGGAAATTTATTAACCACAAGAATGGACTATAATGATGGACCCTCCAAGTTAGAATCTTTAACCCAAACCGAATGATAAAGACACCCCTTGGAAATAAATTTTTGGGCTCTAAGATATAAAGTAAATCTTTCCTTAGGCACTAGGGAACTCCATTTCCACTCAATCACCCGCTTATTTAAGAATTGAAAACTAACCTTTCATGTCCAAAAATCAAGATACACATTGCACGAGTGCAACCAATCCATCCCCAGAATCACATCAAAATCTAACATGTCTGACTCTATTAGATTCTCTCAAGTCTCTCTATCATAAATATATACCACACAACCCCTATATACTCCTCTAGCCACGATAGAGTCACCCATCAAGGTAGACATAGAAAAGGTATCAGGAATACACTCAGGACCAAAATCAAAATGAATAACCATATATGGGGTCACATAAAAAAGGGTAGACCCTGGATCAAGTAGATAATATACATCATGAGAGAAGATTTTTAGCATACCAGTAATAATACTAGGAGATGCCTCAAAATCCTGATGAATGGAAAGACCATACAGACGATTTCAATTAGTGTCGGAGCCAGAAGTATCACCCTTTTGTGTAGAAGTATAAGAAGCAGCAAATGGGACCTTATTATCCCCCATATGAATATCGCCTGAAGGATAGTTATTCTAAATATGGCTAGGCTTTCCATATCTAAAACACTTATTCCTTCCCTTATCATAAAAGACATAATGCACCTCTCTACAAAAATGACAAGGGGGATAAGATAAAGTCAACTAAGCCTCACTATACTGAGATTGGGCTCCCTCTGCCTTACATATACTACTTCTCTGAAAATAGTAATTACCTAACAGCTTAGGATATGGAGAACTATCCATAGAATATCAATCAGAAGTCCCCTACTTCTTCTTAGACCACTGCCTGCCATCCTTACTACTATTCTACTGGCCACCACCCTGCTCAGAAAACTAAGATCTCTTACTTTGCCTCTCTCTTATTTTGGCTTGTTTCTTCTTTTCATATTTCACCTGCAACATATACACCACGATACTAGAGATATCTATGTCACTATTTAATAAGGCAGACTTACACTCCAACACCAAGTCTCGAGACAAACCCAAAGAAAACTTCCTCAACTTATCCCTCATATTAGATACTAGATCAAGAGCATAATCAGACAACGAGTGAAACTTTAAGGAATACTCCTTCACAATTTTTTTCCATACTTCAAATTCATGAACTCCTCAGCCTTCGCCTCTCTCAACCCTAGAAGAAAGAAGTAGACAAGAAAAGTGCCCGAGAAATCTACCCATAATGCCAACTTTGCATTATCTCCTTTAGACTGATCCTACTTCTTATACCTCTGATATGTCTCATCCTTTAGCTAGTATGCAGTGAATTCCACACCCTCAGATTTAGAACCTTACATCACAAGGAGAATCTTCTTCATCTCATCTATTAACCCTTAAGGATTCTCCTCAACCTTCGAACAAATAAAGGTCAGAGGATTTAGCCTTATAAATTTACCAACCCTAGTGGCCTTAAAGGAACTTACAACATCACGAAAAGGACCCAAATGATGTGACTGAGATATCACTAACTGACTCAATAGATTAATGGAATGGCAAAGCTCAGCATTGGTAATATCTCCTAGAGGCTACCGAGCAGTAATGTTACCAGTGGGGGAAGGATTAGTTGGGACTAATGGAACTCCACTAGAGAAATTAAAGCAGAAACCTTAGACTAAGTCTGAACTTCTTGAGTAGGATGAGCTCCGTCCATATTTTCCTCAAGCAGGACAAAAGAGTTTCAACAAACATAAGATCTTTTGGGAGGCATGATCTAAAAATCAAACAAATAAGAATTATAGAAGATTTCAAGACCTTAGACTCTATAGCCGATAGTAGGTCAAAAGAAAGAAAAACATTCCTAAATGCATTGTACCCTCTCTCTTATAAGTATGGTGCACTATACATCTATAAAATAGACTCTACTTGATATGAATTTATTGACACCCAATGACACCAAACCTAGGCTCTGATACTAACTTTGTCATAACTCAAACTAGGGACTGGCCGTGATGGGTATCTCAAGTCCAATAAGGACCAGAGACCACCTTCTAGACCTAGCCAAATAGAACATAATACCTCCAACAACTAATAAATTTTGAACATATAATAAGATTGAATTTGATAAGCATAAAGAATTTAAGATATGTCTATAATCGATAACCAATAACCAACCAAAAAATAACCAACCAACACTAACACCCAAGTCCACAGTAAACCATAAATCCTTCAAACAAAATCAAAATCAATAAAGTATCAGGACATAACCCCTACTCTAACAATGACAATGATAATGTTAATATAAAGTTTTCAACTTTAGTTTATGAAACAAAACTACTATAATGATCAAGTCTTTTAGAAAATGAAAGCTCATCACTTTATCGTAAACAACTGACGAACTGAGTTAATATACCTAATACTGGATAGGAAAAGTAGAAGTATGTTCGTTCCTACATCATATGGAAAGATAGTATCCAAATACGGTTAGTGAGTTAAGCACTAGTATGTAACTCATAAGTAGGGATAAGGTAATGCCATGATCTATAATTCCAAAAGCCATAAAAGCCAATGCACATAATCTTATATATACATATAAACATGTTATGCCAGGAAAAGGAATAGGGCTTAACATGAAGTAAAACTTTATCCTTGACTATGTAGCTTAACCATCAAAAAAATCACCTATGATCTATATTGGTTCATCTCCTCCTGTTGAAAAGGCCCCGATGTATCTTAGTCGCATAAATCAGAGGTATCAAGGAAGACCTGGAAATGCCTCAACCCTGCATCAATCCAACAGACAATCATATCAATAGTATGAACTATGTGCATGGTCATCAACCTCATGTTGGCAAACATGAGTTTCCAATACAAGTAATTCAAGACCCACACCTTCAAGCTTAGCTACAAAACCCCCATTAATCCTAAATTAAAATAAGTTTTACCTAACCCTTTTTATTTACCAAGAAACCATATGTTATTGTGCATTATAGGTATCTTCATACCCTGCACTTGCAAGATTATCATGAAGCCATTACAATTCCATTATCTTGAGGAAATGCCTCGACCCCCTTTGTTTAATAAATCATATTAGACCTCATTTAGTTTATCAAATCAAATCAAATCAGTGGAATTCCTCTACTCCCTTATTCATTAAATCAAAACATAGCCAACAAGGCCTTCAAAATCCATATTTAACCTTTTTAACCACTGTGTAATATAATGGAATGGGTAAGTAAGTCAAACCATATGACAAATCCATATTTTGAATTTAATTTCACTAATAAGTAGAGGGTACACAATTGTTCAAAACTAAGTTTCAAGTTTAAGACATCAATTTTAGGGAAACCATGACCCCTTAGTTTATTCACCATACCCATGCACTCCATACGTTTAAAACCATTGATAAAGCATAAGAAATGCATAATAAATCATAGGAAAGCAATTTAAAAATCAACCATGTCAAAACCCTCAATCATAATAAACCCACATTCAAATCCATACAATGTTAACCATGTAAAAGACACGTTTTTCATACATTGAGAATTAGGAAAGATTAACATGTTTGATATACCAAGATTTACTGAGAGAAATCAACCCTTTATCTCGTAAATGACCAACTTCTTAGAAATCTTAAGTATCTTGACCTTGGAGAGTTTTGAGAGAATAGAGAGTGTTTTGATTATGTTAAGAATGAGAAATTAGCCCTTATAGTGCTTTATGGTTATGGGGTGCAAATAAGGGAAAAGTGGAATTAACCAGAATTCCCTTAGTGAAAAGACTAAAAAATCACCGTCAACCATTATGGGTGCCTTTATGATTTGGGTCACACTACGACTCTTATCGTCAAGTCATTGGTTAGACAGTGTTTATAGTTTCCAACAATAAGTTGTCTATGATTTCTATCATACGAATCGTACTCAATCAATATGACTTATTAGGTCTAGTCATTGTCAAAGTAGAAACAATTTGGACATCACACTGGTTAGGCTACGAAAGACACCATAGACTCATTACGAGACCCTATGACTCATAGGTTCCAAGTCATAGTCAAGATAGAAACTCCATGCTAACATACTAGCTAAGCTATAATTAGATCCATAGGATCCGTCAAGACTTCCTACAACACGTATGGGGAGTCCTAGTCTGGGTAGTGAGGATAAAATTTTAGAAATTTTCAATGACCAAAATTCAAGGTGTTACAAGTATGTATCTATATTATTCAATAGATTTTTTATTGATGGATATTGTAACTTAGAGTGTTATGATCCATAATTAGTAGGATAATCGCAGAGTAGAGAGTATGGATTTAGAAGTGTAGTGACAAAAAAGGTAGGAATAGAGATTGGATAAAAGCATATAAATAGATCTATATATGTTATTAATTTAGGATTAAGGTGATATATCTTTGGTTGTTAACTAAAGGGTAGAGAGTGTGGTGAATATTTCATGGTAAAAGGTAGAGAAGGAGTTATTAGTTAAGGTGACTTAGAGAATTCGTGAAGTAGGAAAAGAGTTATTGATGGTATTTCATTGTGTTAGAAAAGTATAGGTCATTATTAAAAGGATTAGGCTATTAAGGATTGTTAATCTAGGCTTCCCTTTAGATTGTGAAAAGGAAATTGGTTATTTCTTATTGAGACATGAATATAATTTAGACATATAGATGATTAGTAGTAGTGATGAGTGCAATAAGGATATGCCCACAGATTATAATCAGATAGACTATAAGATTATGATCATTTATTATTATTATGATGTTCTAGTATACTAGTATTTCTTAATTTTTTTATATATTTGTGGAGCAAGATAGAATGTGAAGTTATATTATTAATCATATCTATTACTAGACACTAAGTATGAACAATGGATGATCATTAAGGTGGAAATAATGATTACTTGGGGTAGTCATGCTAGTTATAAGGGCGTGAGCTAGTAGGCTTGAAATAATGTGTGCAAGAATTTAAGTTCATTCATTAGTAATTAAGCATGAGGGTGTGGGTATGATGTAGAGGTATTCCAAAGGTAATATGTGAAAGCATGATTTTCTTAGATTTTTAAGTGTCATATTTTGTTTAGACAGTACCCTTGAAATGCTTCGTGTGAAAAAGGCTAGTTATATAGTATATGGTGTTCTTTATAGAAAAATTAAGGAGTTATGGATAGAAGATGTTGAGTCTTTTGGTATAATTTTAATTCTCATGGTTTTGGACAAATATAAATCTAGAGTTGTGATATTAGCAAACTATGAAGAAAATGGAAGATTGTATATTTAGAGAGCCAGGTTTGTTTGACAAGAAGAGTGTAAACATATGATGATGATTATTGAATCTAGAGAAAGTTAAGGGTGGTATATATGAAAGGAGTGTCCGAGAAAGAATTTAGTATTTTCATAATATAGTTTGTTCGGTGAGTTGAGCATTCTAGTATAGACAGTTAGAGTAAAGAAATTATGGCTAAGTGTAACACCTCGAGAGTAAACCCTGGGCGTCACATGGTACTTACAGTCCCGAGGGACCACAAGCTAACCTATGAGCTGGTACTTGCTGAGACCACTGAATAACATAGCCAAAAATGTGAAAGAATAACTGATATGCCATAAGGTTTTAATAACAAACACTGAATTATGAATCTGAAGAAATAACTATCTGAGTCTGAATAAATACTGAAATATAAATAAATTAAATGACTAACTGACATGTCAACTGAAGTATGAATACAGAATAACTGACTGTAGAGACTGAAAGCCTCTAAACTGAAAAACTGTGAGTTGATGGGACAGGCCCCAACTAACTACTAGATTAAAAGGATGAAATAAAATAATCCATCCTCAAAATATGAGGACTCACCACTGCTACTTCTAAAAGTCTGAGACGTCTAAGCACGATCTGGGAACTGGGCATCAGAACCTATGATATAAAACATCATAGCGCAAACCAAAGGTATACGATTAGTACTTTGAATGTACTCGTATGCCAAATGAGGTAGAATGACATGCATGGTTTCATGTACAGGAATAGTAACTGACAAAATATACATATAAAACATAGAGTACTGAATAAAGAGCGTGAAATCTGTAGATACTGAAAAAATATAAAATCTTTAAATATTATGTATGCATTAAAGTCTATAAATACTGAAGGTACAGGAAATTTGTAGATACTGGAAATGCATGACCAAGCATGTAACATGAACTGAATAAAAGTCTGTAAATCCTGAAATAACTTATATCTGCATGCCTTGGTCAAACAACACTAAGACTGAACTATTGATCTGATTATTGGACTGAGACTGTGGGAGCTATCATCTAACTGGCATACCCCAATCTAAGCTAATTGGGGTCCAACCTATAACCCCAGTTGAAAAGGGTTTAATACCGTACCATGGGTACTAACGCTGGTTGTATGGATCCACTATACTGTTGTACTATCCCAAAATACTAAGGGTGTCAAGCCTGAACTGACGGGTGACCCCTGCGAGATAGTCAAGCCAAAACTGATGGATGATTTCTCATATCCTACGTTGGCTACATAATTTTGGAGTTTAGGGACTACTACTAGCGACTCTGTCTACCTGGCGGAGAAGTCTCCATCCCTACACTCACTTGGTGCTAAATCCTACTCCCAACTGAGTTTAACTGACTGATCTAGTAATGCTCATGATGTATTCTGAAATTATTCTAAAAATACTGAGAAGAGACTAAGTAAAAAGCTATAATTTTTGATTATTCAATACCCCCAGGACTCAAAAGAAATAATAGTAACATGATATTTAAGCTTAGAGGACATAGCATAAAGGCTTTTATCAAACATGTATTCTTGTAGGCATTTTATCAAACACTTGTAGTTCATAGTTTGGTCAAGTCATAGGAATATTAGGGAACTTGTAGTAATAGCATGAATTCAATATGAATAGTACTAAATCATGGTTAATTCAATGAATGATAACATTAAAACATGGAGAATTTAATAACAACAATAATTTCATCTATACATGGTGTAAAATCATAGTTCAGGGAGATTCATGGGTGAAATCATAATTTAAAATCAAAATAATTTGAAAAGATCAAAAAAAATTAATTTAAATTGGATACTTGGACTCCATGGGTGAAAGGAACCTGTGGATGAACATTTAACATACCTGGGTTAATGAATTTGAGAGGATTGATGGTGAGTTCTTGAGATTTGGTCTTGAATTTGAGAGCTAGGGTTGTTGTGATCTTGAAGAGAATGGATCCCCTTTTGAGTAATTTGAGAATAATGGGCATATGATGCCCTATTAGGCTTTAATTTTGTGTTTAGGATGAGTTTAAGGATTAGTAAAATGACCAAAAAGCCCCTTGGAAATTAAAAATACAGAACTGGAAAACTAAAAATCCCGATTTAAGGCCCTGGTGCGACGCGACAGGATCACGGAGCCTTACTAGAAATTTAGACTGGGACCTGGAAGCTTGGCGCGACATGGAGCTATCACAGTAAGCCTTTGGAATGCCATTTTGGCCACCTCCGCGATGTGCCATTATCGTAGAGGCTTACTGAAAATTACCAAAATATGAACTGGGTCCTTGGTGTGATGCATCAATATCGCGGTCACTTACTAGAAATTGACAATTGTCATTTAGACTAGATACGCTTGTGACCAAAATGATGGTGTTTAACGACTGAAAATTAAAATCGTCATAACTTCTTATCCAATTATCAGATTTGGGTGAATTTTACATCGTTGGAAAGCTAATTGAATTTCCTACTCAATGGCAGGCTCTAAACTGAAAAAATAATGGGTATTTTGAAAATTTATATATGAATACTCATATATTAGCACTTTAATCATGCTTGGGTAATATAGGGTATTACAATATCTCCCTATTAGGATCATTCGTCCATGAATGAGACTGGTTAAGCTGAGGAAAACTGATGAACTGAGCTTACAAACTGAACATGCATATTTGATACATAGAATACATGACTGAACTGATCCATAAATGCATGATTGACATGAACATGATGTGCAACTGAAACTGAGCATGATTGAGAGAAATTTTAATAAGATTAGTGCCTTAAATTGAATCTAAATTCATGGAGAAAAGATAAGGGTACTTGGTCCGCATATCTGCTTCTACTTCCCAAGTGGCTCCCTCAACGAACTGATTCTGCCAAAACTTTAACTAGTGGAACTTCTTTGTTCCTTAGTCTATGAACTTGATGATCAAGAATTTTAACTAAAACCTCCTCATAGGAAAAATTATTCTGAACATCTACGTTTTCTAGGGGAACAACTACAGCTGGATCACCAACACATTTGTTCAACAATGAGTCATGGAACACTTGGTGTACTGAAGCTAGATCTAAAGGTAACTCAAGCTTGTAAGCTACCTTTCTGAAATGACTAAGAATTCTGTAAGGACCGACATATCGGGGACTTAGTTTCCCTTTCTTGCTGAACCTCTTTACCCCCTTCATAGGAGATATTTTCAAGTACACAAAATCACCATCCTCAAACTCGAGATCCTTTCTCCTCATATCTGCATATGATTTATGTTTGCTCTGGGCTACTCTAAGCCTTTCTCAGATCAACTGAACATTCTCTAAGACATCAAACACCAAGTTATGACCTACTACTGCGGCCTCATCTACTTCAAACCAACCAATCAGAGATCTACATCTCCTACAATAAAAAACCTTAAACGGAGCCATCTGGATACTGGAATGATAGCTATTATTATATGCAAATTCAATCAAAGGCAAGTGGTCATCCCAACTACCTTTAAAATCAACTACGCATGCTCTCAGTATATCTTCAAGAGTCTGAATGGTCCTTTCTGCTTGATCATCTATCTGAGGGTGAAAGACTGTACTGAGATGGACTTAGGTACTAAGACCCTTTAGGAATACTTTCCAAAAGTGAGAGGTAAATTAGGTACCTCTATCAAAGATGATAGATAAGAAAACACCTTGCAACCTAACCAACTCTTTAAGATTGAGTTTGGCATGGTCCTCGGTTGAATAAGAGGTTGGAATGGCAAGAAATGAGCTGATTTGGTCATCCTATCTATGATAATCCAAATGGAATCATGCTGATGATGAGTATAAGGCAGACCCATCACAAACTCCATGTTCACTTCTTCCCATTTCTATATGGGAATATTGAACTCATGCATGGACCCACTAGGCTTATGGTTCTTAATCTTAATCTGCTAACATGTAGAGCACTTAGCTACAAACTCAGCAATATCCCTCTTCATCCCACTCCACCAATAGATCTACCATAAATCACGGTATATCTTAGTGGCCCCTGGATGAATATAGTAATGCACCATGCACTTTTACGAGAATTCGTTGCCTCAAATCATCTACACCAGGTATACATAGCCAACCCTGACAACGCAGTACACCATTTTTCCTTGGGAGAAAACCTCAACCTTCTAATCTCTGACTGATTCTTTCAACGTAACTAGACTAGGATCTATATCCTTCTTTTTCTTTACTTCAAAAACTAAAGAGGATCTATATACATATACTACCTTCTGCTGAATCAACTAGGCGGACACCTATTCAAGAAAGCTGATGAACTTCCTGAGCTAATTTCTTCTTACCATTCTCAATATGAGCAATACTGCCCATAGACAATCTACTAAGAGCATTTGCCACTATATTGGCCTTGCCCAAATGATACAGAACACTTATGTCATAATTTTCCCATAACTCTAGCCACCTACTCTGATGCAAATTCAAGTCTTTCTGAGAGAACAAATATTGAAAGTTTTTGTGATCATTGAACACATCAACATGCACCTTATACAAGGAATGCCTCCAAATCTTTAAGGCAAACACTACATCCACTAGCTCGAGATCATAAGTTAGATAATTCTTCTTATGAGGCTTAAGTTGTCTAGAGGCATAGGCTATGACCTTATCTCTCTGCATGAGGGCACAACCCAATCCTATTTTGGATGCATCACAGTATACAACAAATCTATCTGAACTATCTGGCAAAGTAAGAACTGAGGTTGAGATGAGTCGAGTCTTTAACTCTTGAAAACTCTACTCACAAGAATCTAACTACTGAAAATTAACTTTTTTCTAAGTCAATCTAGACATGGGGGTGTAATATATGAAAACCTTTCAACAAACCGACTGTAATAGCCAGCCAGACCCATGAAACTCCTGATGTCTGAAGGAGAAATAGGCCTGGGCTAGTTTCTCACTACTTCGGTCTTTTGAGGATCAACTCTAAGACCATCACCAGAAATAATATGAACAAGGAATGTTACTGACCTTAGCCAAAATTCACAATAACAGAATTTGGCGAATAACTGATGGGTTCTGAGAGTTTGAAGTACGATTCTGAGGTGTTCTGTGTGATCATTCTCACTACAGGAGTAGACAATAATGTCATGTATGAAGACTATAATGAACCTGCCCAAGTACTTCTTGAACACTTGGTTCATCAAGTCCATGAAAGTTGCTGGGGCATTAGTAAAACCAAAGGACATGATTAAAAATTTGAAGTGACCATAACGAGTTCGGAAAGCTATTTTTGGAATGTCATATTCTCTGACTCTAAGCTGATGATATCCTGATCTTAAGTCTATCTTAGAAATATAACTGGCACCCTAAAGTTGGTAAAATAAGTCATCGATTCTAGAAAGTGGATACTTATTCTTGATGGTGACTTTGTTCAACTGACGGTAATAAATACACATTCTGAGAGAACTATCTTTCTTACACACGAATAGAACTAGTGCACCCCACGGGGAGATGTTGGGTCTGATGAATCCCTTATCGAAGAGATCTTTCATTTGTTTTTTTAGTTCTTTGAGTTTAACTGGGGCCATTCTATAAGAAAGAATAGATATAGGCTGAGTATTTTGGAGAATTTTTATTCTAAAGTTGATTTCCCTTTCAGGAGGAATTCCAAAAAGATCTTCCAGGAACACATCTAAGAATTCATTTACTACTAGAACCGACGTAAGAGTTGAAGTTTCTGAGCAAGAGTCTTTGACTCGAACAAGATTGTAAATATACCCCTTAGATATCATCTTTCTCGCTCTAAGGTATGAAATAAGCTAACCCCTAAGAGCTATAGTACTACCCCTCCATTCAAAGATTGGTTCATTTTGGAACTGTAAATGAACTATTCTATTTCTATAAATAACTGAGGCATAGCATGAGTGGAGCCAATCCATGCCAAGAATGACATCAAAATTCATCATTTCTAACTCCATGAGATCAACTGAGGTAAATTTCTAAGATATTATGACCGGACAGTTCCTGTATATCTGCCTGGCTACAATGGAAACACCTACTAAGGTAGACACTAAAAAGGGCTCTGCTAAAGTTTTGGGACTAACTCCGAAGTTGATAGCTATATGGAGTTACAAAAGAAATAGAAGCTCCAAGGACTAGTAAAGCATAAACATGTAAGTAGAAGACCTGTAATGTGCTAGTAACTACTTTAGGAGAATTTTTTTGATCTTGGAGGGACTGAAGAGAATATAATCTGTTCAGATGCTGGCCACTGGTAGCACTGGAAGCGGCACCCTGCTGAGTTGGGCAACTGGATGGAACTGACTACTGATGGGACTGACCCTGTTGGAGCAAATCCCTACCTTTTTGAGCAACTACCCGACACTCCCAAATCTAATGGTCTAGATTACCATACCCAAAGCACACATTACTACCTGCTCTACACTCTCTCTGATAGCTTCTGCCATATTTCTAACGCAGAGGGTTCGTACATACATTATTAACACTGCTTTAGGAATTAGAGCCTGGTGCTCTATCCATATTATCATTTCTGAATTTGGGTACTGGGGCACTGGCTGAAGAGAGTGCTGGGTATGAAGAACTCTGATGAAACTGAGAACGATTACAACCTTCTGACCTTGGCTGATTGAAATTAAAACTACCCGTTCTAGCCCTCTTGTTCTCTCTCTCTCTCTCTTTTTTTAATCTTCTACTCCTTTATCTTTTGAGCATGGACTATTAGCCTAGACAAGTCCATCTCCCTAATCAGCATTGTAGTTCTACAGTCCTTAACCATACCATCAGATACACCAGACATAAACTTACTCATCTTGGACCTGCTGTCAACTATTACATGGGGAGCATATCTAGCTAACTAAATAAACTTGAGGGAATACTCCTTCACGCTTATGCTGCCCTACATCAAGTTAATAAATTCTAAAACCTTGGCCTCCCTCAACTCCAATGGGAAGAATTTGTCAAAGAAAGTTGTAGCAAACTCTTCCCATTCTACAACCCCTGCATCTACACCCCTATCTACCTTTCACTATTTAAACTATGTATGGGCTATATCCTGCAACTGATATGCAGTTAACTCAGTACTCTCACTAGATGTCACCCCCATAGTATCCGTTACCTTCTGCACCATATCTAAGAATTTTTATGGATCCTCTTCAGACTTAGATCCCATGAAGAAAGAAGGATTCATCCCAGTAAAGTCCCAAATTTTGGTTGCAGTAATGTTGGCCACTTGGTTGGATAAAACAGCAGCTGGTCGTTCATTCTGAGCTACTATAGAATATGCTAGAATAATGAACGCAGCTCTGAATTTTGCGGGAGAGACATGTTCGTCCAGAGGATCTTCCAGGATAGGTGGAGGTGCTGGCTGATTTCTTGCTCCTCTTCTATTATTCTTTTTATTAGGCATGTTCTATAAACAACAAGAAAAAAGGGATTAAACTGAGAGTTTAACTTGATCTCATGATCACTCACACAATATGAATACTAAAAGAAAGTAAACTTTTCTAAATGCCTTGTTGCCTCCTGCATATAAGTGTGGAACGCTACACACTCATGCATAAGACTCTACTTGATATGGCTTTCAGACTTTCTAGGACACATTAAAACCTTAGGCTCTAATACTAAGTTTGTAACACCTCGATAGTACACCCTGGGCGTCACACGGTGCTTACAGTCCCAAGGGACCACAAGCTAATTCAAGAGCTGGTACCTGCTAAGAGTACTGAATAATATCACCATAAATGTGAAAGAATAACTGAAACACTATAAGGTTTCAATAACTAAAACAAATACTGAATTATGAATCTAAGAATATAACTATCAAGTCTAAATACTTAAATCTAAGATAAACTGAATGACTAACTGACGTGTCAATTGACTTCTGAATATGGAATAACTGATTAGAGTATCTAAAATCCTCTAAACTAAATAACTGTGAGTTGATGTACAGGCCCCAACTAACTCCAACGAACTACTAGACTGAAAGCATGAAATAAAATAATCTATCCTCAAAATATGAGGACTCACTGCTACTAGTGCTGAGAGTTTGAGAAGTCTAAGTGCGATTCGGAAACTGAGCGTCTAAACCTATGATATAATATATCATAGCATAAAATAAAGGTATGCGATCAGTACTTTGAATATACTGGTATGCTAAATAAGGTAGGCTAGCATGCATGATTTCATGAACAAGAATAGTAACTGACTAAATATACATATAAAACATGGAGTACTAAATAGAGAGCATGAAATCTGTAGATACTAAAAAGATGTGAAATCTGTAAATAATGTGTATGCATGAAAGTCTATAAATACTGAAGGTACATGAAATTTGTAGATACTAAAAATGAATGACCAAGCATGTAACGTGAATTGAAAAAAATTCTGTAAATACTAAACTACTAAAATACTGAAATAACTGATATTTGTATGCCTTGGTCAAACAACACTGAGACTGAACTACTGATTTGATTATTGGACTGAGACTGTGGGAGCTATCATTTATCTGACATGCCCCAATCTGAGATAATCAGGTTCCAACCTGTAGCCCCAGTTGGAAGGGTTAATACCATACCACTGGTACTAATACTGGTTATGTGGATCCACTATACTGATGTACCATCTCAAAGGACTAAGGGTATCAAGCTTGAACTGACAGGTGACCCCTGCAAGATAGTCAAGCCTAAACTGATGGGTAACTTCTCATATCCTATGATGGCTATGTAGTTCTGGAGTTTAGTGACTGCTAGTAGCGACTCTACCTATCTGATGAGGAAGTCACCATCCCTAACTCGCTCGGTACTAAATCCTACTCCCAACTAAAAGACACTAAAATACTAAATTGTTTTGAGTTTAACTGACTGATCTAGTAATGCTCGTGATTTATTCTAAAATTATTTTGAAAATATTGAGAAGATACTCAGTAAACAGCTATGAATTTTGGGTATTCAATACCCCCAGGACTCAAAAGCAATGATACCAACATGATACTTAAGCTTACAGGACATAGCATGAAGGCTTTTATCAAACACGTATTCTTGTATGGATTTTATCAAACACTTATAGTTCATAGTTTTGTCAAATCATAGGAATGTTAGGGAACTTGTAGTAATAGCATCAATTTAACATGAATAGTACTAAATCATAGTTAATTCAATGAATGATAACCTTAAAACATGGAGAATTGAATAACAACAATAATTTCATCTATACATGGTGTAAAATCATAGTTCATGGATATTCATAGGTGAAATCATAATTTAAAATAAAAATAACTTGAAAAGATCAAAATTTTGTAATTTAAATCAAATACTTAGACTCCATGGGTGAAAGAAACCCGTGGATGAATATTTAACATACCTGGATTAAAGAATTTGAGAGGATTGATGGTGAGTTCTTGAGATTTAGTCTTAAATTTGAGAGCTAGGGTTTTTGTGTTCTAAAAACATATGGATCCCCTTTTGAGTAATTTGAGAATAATGGGCATATGATACCCTATTAGGCTTTAATTTTGTGTTTAGGACGAGTTTAATGCTTTGGAAAATGGCCAAACAGCCCCTTGCAAATTAAAAATGTGGAACTAAAAAATTAAAAATCTCAATTTGAGCCCCTGGCACAACACGCTAGAATTGCAGAGCCTCACTGGAAATTGAAGACTGGGACCTGGAAGCTTGGCATGACACAGAGCTATCGCAGTAAGCCTTTGGAATGCCATAGTCTTAGAATGTTGTCTTTAATCTAAGGGGCAGATGATAGCGTAGAGAACCAAATCATATTTTGTGAATTAGATTGTGATGCATGTCAATAATAGTTATGATGAGTTAATGGTCCATTCTCACTATTGCGTATTCCTTGTCTTTTAGTTATTATGGCCTCCCATCTGTACTTTGTATGATAGATCAATGTTTGTGACCAATGCGTATATACTTCATACATATTTATGTTCATTCTCAGCTCCTAGTATAAGAAGTAATAGCTTTAACCCATGATCTTATTCATCCCCCATGAATCTATGAATTCTAGTCTTATGTTAAGTAACTTATAATAAGTATGAACCCATGTTTCATATTATGCATAGTTACCTAAACCAATGGTATACAATTAATGACTAGTGAAATCACCTTATGTCATGTATAACCTCAATTTAAACCTCTTTAACTAATCCATGCCTATGATACTCTATTTTTCGAGCCTCAATTAGGTTTCAAGGTTATGTATAGCATTCTTTCATGCTTTAGGTCGTTATGTTCTATCACTTTAGTGACCCTCCATATGTTAAGATAGAGACAATAAAAATAGAAGAACAATGGGTTAGACGAGAGTATGTAGATGTTCCTTATTAGGGAAAATTTTTATAAGTTTGTTTTATCTAAGGTTATAAGTGTGGAGGAAGATCAAGGCAAAATCTGGTATATGTAATAGTTAGTTAAGAATTTTTATGTTTTTTATTTGAGATAATTCATGAAATTATTATTCATACAGGTATTAGATAATATGGAAAAATTCGTACATAGGTTGGTTTCATAGAAGTTCATACGTAGTTATAATGATAGGCTTGAATGTTATATTGGTATATAAGTAGATAAATGCATTGTCTGCTAGTGAATTACTAATTAGAGCTCGGAGTTAGTTGTTAAAGTGGTAAGGAGTATTATTCTTGAGATAAGAGCTCCAAAAAGACATAGGATATTGAATCCCATAGTTTAGACTAATATTATTGTGTTATATGTAGTACCAACAACTTCAAGTTTGGATTGAAAATAGTGAGAGTATGTTGTTCAACTTAGGCTTTGGTAGTATTCACCTATACCCACATCAAGGTTATAAGTTTCATCAAATGAAGTGTAGTATTTTAGAGAAAAAGTATTGTTTGAGGAGTGTTGTTAATATTTAAGGTTAATAGTTGCATTGCCTAAGGCATAGTAATCAAATTCTAGCTTCTATTTTATATGCCTATATTCATTGTTATAAAGATTTAGCCATGTTGTGATTTCTTATTTTAATTTCATACTCAGATCATGCCTAAAACTCTTTCCCTTATTTATTATTAGAAATTATGATATGGAGAGTCTGAGGAAACTCATATTTCCTTCTTAGTAACTCTTCAAAATTGTATCGCTTGAGCTATCACTTCACAAATCTATAGGTAAGATCGTGTCATGAATTCTTTAGTTGAGTTCTAAACTCTAAAAATC